>NC_132785.1:121585142-121912329 GCF_048418805.1 Vulpes vulpes | reverse complement strand
TGACAGGTACCTTTATACAAGAAGCTAATCACGAAGCAAATCTGCATACGTGTTTGTACACACAATCCACACAGACGTCTGGGAGCCAACCAGAGAGACGGGCTGGGTCATCAGGGCAGACTCCACGGAGGCAGGGAGGCCTGGCGAGGCCTTTATTATGTCGACCCAGGCTGCCGTAGCAGAGCACCCCAGATGGGCGGCTCCAACGACGGCGTCTGCTTCCTGGCAGTCTGCAGGCTGGACATCCAAGGTCAAGGCGCCTGCAGGGTTGGCTTCTCCAGAGGCCTCACTCCTTGGATTGTAGGTCGCCCTCCTTTCCGTGCATCCTCCCCTGGTCTTCCTCTGTGTGTATCTGTGCCTTGATCTCTTTTTCTAAAGACACCTGTCAGGTTGATCAAAACGACCCTAATGACCTCATTCTAACTTAATCCCCTCTTTAAAGGCCCCATCATCTTTCAAGGTGCTGGGGTGGGGTACGGGGGCTTCAGCATGTACATTTGAGGGAGCACACAACTCATCCCTCAACTGCCTTGGAGGACGCAGAAAGGATTTGTGGACTTGGGGTCGAAGGCCCGAGCTCCAGCCCGGGGTGGTCCGGGGCAGCCCTGTAGTTTCAGTAGGTCGTTCAGACTCCATGTTTCCATCTGCGAAATGGCTGTGACCACCCTGCCTTGCCTCTCTCACGGGACCATGGGAGACTCCCAAAAGGAGGGATGCCAGAGTGTTCTAGAAACCGCAAGGTGCTATCTGTGTGTGAGGGGGCGACAGGGGAGCCCTCCCTATAGGGACGCGCCCAACGGGGAATGTGAGGTTGACATCCAGCCTCCTCTCCACACGCCACACAGTGTCGCACGGGGGCGGGGCTTCAGTGCCCTGGAGAGAGAGGCTCCACTCCCTGATGCCCATGAAGGTTCTAGAAGGCTCTGAAGGGCTGGCCGAGGCCTTGCTGGGGGCATGGAGGAATGGGAGGGGATTACATCGAGGAGAGAGAGCACAGCTTCCAAGTCCTACTTGTCCACCCAATCGAGGCCTTTCTCTGGAGTCGGCACGGTTCCACTTCTCTGGCTGCATCAGGAATTACCTCTCCTTTGGGCCAAAGACAGAAAAGAATGCGGACTTGTTTCCAGGATTATTAAATTACATACAGCGTATTCTTCCCGAGTGTGTCCTGTCTTAGTGGGGTTTAGAGCTGCGTTCGGGCCAGCAGGGCTCCGGTTACCTCTAATGAGGATAATGATCAGAAGGCTTAACCATAATTCTTCATTGATTCTCTTGTGCCTGCAGAACCTGTGTTGGCCAACTCCGAGGCTGGGGAGACCAACAGAGGCTCCCCCGGCCTCTGCTCACGGACCACTCACCTCGGTCGGCCCCCCGGGCCCCGGCCTCCCGCCCGTCCTGCTTACGAGCGGCCCGGTGCTCTCAGGATGGGATTAAACACCAGCTTACACCCCTTTGTGAGGGGGGGGGGGGTGCGGGAGGAAAGTTAGAGCAAGAAATAAAAACCCAAACAAAGAAAAAAAAAAAAAAAACCAACAAAACGGAGCTAATTCCATCCTGTCAGCGGTGGATATTAAAGACTATTCGCTGGCAAGGCCGGCAGTGTATCAGCCACAATGGTACTACTGTTAAGTTTTAATTCAATTTTCAGAGAGGTAAGTGAAGCCGCGAGTGCCGGCTGGGAAGGAGGTGCTGGAAGCTTTTCCCCCCTGCAGGCCGTCTAGAGTTTTCCCTGGGCCTTGCTGATGGGTTCCCTGCCTCCGTGAGGGGAGATGTCCAAACACCAGGGACCCTCCTGGAGCTGCTGTTGCTCGCACGTCCACGCTGGGCCTGGCCTTTCCTGCGCAGCCCGCAAGGGCCGCCAGGGCCGAGACAGAGGTGTGAGCATCTCCATTTCGGGGAAGAGGAAACTGAGGCTCAGAGAGGCCCTGTGAATCTGGTGAGGATGCTCAGCAAGTGGGTAACAGAGCTGGGGCTCGGGTAGCAGAGCCATGTCCTCCCAATGCCACTGACCATCCGGGTTCGGTGGCTCCTGTTCTGTCCGTGACAGTTGACACTGTTTCTCAGAAGTCGAAGGAAAGGCCAATTTGCACGACTTTTGCACAACCCTCCCACCTACACCTTTCACTCCCTAGAGGGCCTTTGGCCCATGCTCACCCTTTCCTGTCTCTTGGTGCTTATCACGCACATCCTCTCACCCAGCACTGGGCTCTGCGGTTCTCGAAGGTTCCCTAGGGCTAACTATGATTACCTCCTGCCCATTTTACAGGTAAGAAGTGATGAGGCCAGTGGTTGAGCCCAGGTCAGATTCAGCGCCTAAGTCTCCGTCAAGCTGCCTCCCTCGTTCCAACGGCAATAGGCTCCTTCTGGGGGTGGTGGTGGGGTGGGGGTGGGTGTCACCCATACTTCAATGATTAGGAAAGTCGGGAAAGAGGGAGGCAGAGACAAAGGCATGTTACAACTTGTCAAGCTCTGAAGAATGAACACAGCTCAAGAATTTTAGGCTGGCAAGGGTCGCCTGCGGTTAATGGCATGTAGATCGCGGCCCCGTGGAGGCCTGCTGGAAGTGTCCACTAGCCCTGCCACCGGGATGGGGTGTCAACAGTGGCCTGGGAAAAATGTTGTGTGACCTTGACTCTTGGGGATTCCCAGAGCCTTGAGGTATGAGGCGGGAACCACGAGAATCTTGGTCAGCCAGGCCTGGGTGCAAGTCTTAGCTCATCTGTAAATTTGCTGGGTGACCCTGCATCTTTTTCTTACTCTTTTTTGGGTCCGGTTTCTTCTTTGGCTGCACGTGCTCATGCACACAGAGGCACACGCATGCACACGCATTCACCACCCTCACGGCTGACGTAAAGCGTTGAGACCCCAGCTGGTAACTTTCACAATTTACTCTCCTGACAAGGACATGGGCTTGTGAAAACGTGGCTCAAGCATCTTGAGGTTTATGGTTTACGATGGACTTTCACGTTCATGGTGGGAACCACAGGTCTTTTCGTTCTTTCCGATGAGGAAGTTGAAGTGCAAAGAAGCAACTTCCCCACCGGCCCCCTGGCTAGCGTGAGCTCTCCAGAGCACAGACCTGATGTTTCAAGGACCTGCCACTGACCTCAGGATAAGGATGAAATGTCGTGTGCATGTGCATGTGGTTGTGCATGCGTGTGCAAGAGTGTATGTTCACGTGTGCAAACATAGGTGTCGCATGTGCACACAGTTATGTGCCTCCCTGCAGAGCCATGCATGTGCATACGTGCGTGATTGTGGGTGCCTGTGTGGGTGTGCATGCGTACGTGTGTACAATCTGGTCGCCACCCCTCTCTCCCATCTCCACACTCACACCTACCACACCAGCCCGACTGAGCTACGGCCAGGTTCCCAACCACTTTGCGTTCCTTGCTGCCTTCACGAGTGACATTCTAGTCAGACGCATTGACTCTAGAACCAGACTGCCGGAGCTCGAATTCTGCCCCTTTCCCTTCTGAGGCCTCAATTTACTCATCTGTGAAATGGGTTTAACAGTACCTGGTTTATGAGGTTTCGTTGTAGTATTTGTAAAGTGTATTTTTTAAGTATTTCGAACAGTGTAGGACATACTACAGGTCCTACCGGTGTGTTAAACAAAGAATGGGGTTGATGCCTCTTCTTTTTTAAAGATTTTATTTATTTTTTAAAAATATTTTATTTATTTATTTGAGAGAGCACGAGAGAGGTAGAGAGAGAGAGAGAGAGAGAGAGAGAGCATGAGCAGGGCAGAGGAAGAGGGAGAAGCAGGCTCCCCGCTGAGCATAGAGCCTGACGCGGGGTTTGATCCCAGGACCTCGACAGCAGATGCTTAACCCACTGAGCCACCCACAGGCAGAGCCACTGAGGCACCTGGTGCCTCTTCTGTTCTGCCCCCAGGGTGGAGCAAATCCCTCTGTCCTGGAAGTGTCCATCCCCACAGACTGTGAGATCTACTGTCCCTCAATCCCAGCTCCCAGCTCCCAGCTCCCAGCTCCTAGCTCCCAGCTCCCAGCTCCCAGCTCTGCAGGGTCTGGGGACAGCAGAGCATTCAGGAGGCTCCTCTAGGATCCAAGAGGTCCAGCTCTGAGAGTCGTCACATGAAGGCAGCATGCCCTGCAGAAATTGCTCCGAAAGCAATAAAAATAATGGCCAGGCTAGTTAAGCACGTGAACAGAGCAACTTTAGGCCGAGGCTCTCCAATTAAATGATTCTTCGTCAACATGAAATTGTCTTTGATTTTTATTGTAAACTTCTGGGGCCTCCTATCCAAAACCATGATTGTGCTTCCCAAGCAGCTGCATCTAGAGGAATAAGGATTTGGAGAAGCTGCCCACCCTGCTGGCCCATTGGTGCAGCTGCTCGCGTGGGGCTCCCTGCTCGCGTGGGGCTCCCAGCTGCCCTGCCTGTCCCCAAACTGGGCAGTCTAACCAGCCACCTGACGGCTGAGAGCTCGGGCCCGGAGTGGCAGGTGGGAGGGCCTCACCTGCCCTGGCGGGGAAGAGACTGACTCCACTCAGCTACAAGGTGGGGGTTCAGAGCTACCTGAAGCATGTCTGACTCTGCCTGGAAAGCATTGGGCGGCCTTCTAGGTGGGGCCCGGGAACCTAAGGATCTTTGTGAGGCCCAGTGGCAACACTGTGCTGAAGGTAGCAAGTCACCAAGCTCTAAGAACCGGTTGTTATAATTTCAGGAATTTTATGAGCAGGGCATTAAATAGAGCCATCATTAATAATTAAATTGCATAAACTTACACTTAAATCATTCTTATTAAAAACAAAGGTAAGAGGTGCCTGGGTGGCTTAGTTGGTTAAACACCTGCTTTTAGCTCAGGTCATGATCTCAGGGTCCTGGGGTCGAGTCCTGCATCGGGCTCCCTGTTCAGTGGAGAGCCTGCTTCTCTCTCGCTCTCTCTGGCTACCGCTCTCCACTGCTCTCTCTCTCTTTCTGTGTCAAATACATAAATAAAATCTTTTAAAAAATAAAAAATAAAAACAAAGGCAAGAGTGAAACTATTCTGTACATCATGATGGTGGATCATGACATCCCACATTTATCTGAAGCATCATACACAATAGCAAGAGTGAAGCCCAGTGTAAACTATGGACTTTGGGGGATGATGATGTGTTCGCGTGGGTTCACAGATGGTTACCAACATACCTGCCACTCTGCGGAGGGAGGTTGAGGTGGGCGAGATGTGCATGCTGGGGACGGGGACAGAGGGCTCTGTACTTGCTGCTTGACTTTGCTGTGAACCAAAAACTGCCCTAAAAAAAAAAAAGTGTCTTAATTAAAAAAGCAAAGGTCATAAGTACTCAAAGCTCATCATTCCTGATAATTTTACTAGATTTTTGCTGCCACCTCACCTCCTGAGGTTATTCGCGCACACTGGGTCTTCATGGTGCAGACACAGGTGATGCTGCAATAGTTCTCATCTCAGTCACGCCGTGCCCAGGTAACATTCCTGCCTTGATGGGCGTGTTTCCCGTGGAAATGAGCAACTGCCACACATAGGGCTGAATTTATATGACTGTGTGATTGCTTAGATTTCAGAAAATACATGGAATAAACTTGAAGTGTGTTGGGTCTGTCGCTGTACATCATAAATATCCCCCCTGAATTGAGGCTCTATTCTCCCAGCATTTGAAAACCATTATCTGAGTCGGCAAAGACGCTGCTCCTGTATTACGGAACTTGAGAAATCTTCTTCGTTCACTTTTATCTTAAGTGCTAACGTAAATGAAAACATCCACCAACATTGTGGGGGAAGGATCCTCGTTCTTCAGTTGAGACCACTGGTTGGCTACGGGTAGGGGAGCTCCTCACCATGAAAGTGTTGAGAATCAACTGGCTGTATGGAATTTACAGAAAAAGGGTATTGTGCATTATATTGTTAACTGTGTGCTACACATCTTTCATATTAGTACATTTTTAAAAGATTTTATTTATTTATTCATGAGGGATAGAGAGAGGCAGAGACACAGGCAGAGGGAGAAGCAGGCTCCATGCAGGGAGCCCGATGGGGGACTCGATCCCAGGACTCTGGGATCATGCCCTGGGCCAAAGGCAGATGCTCAACCACTGAGCCACCCAGGCGTCCCCATAAAATTTATAATAAGCATTTACCTGCCAAGGTTGTTTCGCTTCCCTCTTGGTCCCTTAAGATGTGAAGGGAGCCTAGCAGGTGCTTTAACACCCAAGAGGTGAAGTAGACCAGCTGCTGTTTGTTGAGGGCCTCTTAGACGCTAGCGCCATGCCAGACATCCTCCCATGCAACCCTCACGATCTTAGTTGGGGTTCCCTTGGAAGCAGACCCCGAAACTAGAAGTGGAGTGCGTGTTGTTTCTCTGGGAGGTGATCCCAGGAGACAGCAGTAGGGACGGGAAGGCGGCCTATCGAAGTGGGTGGTAGCAAGCCAGATCCCATAGTGGCGACTGGAGCTGGATCCTGCTAGGGACCCCTGGGAGCCAGGGAGAAACTTGCCCTCAGGACTCTCCCCACGAGGGGCGAGGGTGCTGGGGCGGGTGCATCAGCTCCTGAGTGCCGCTGACCGGGCCCTACTCTGGGAGAACATTCATCCATTATATTTGTCTCTCACATTGTACCACACCGTCTCCATTATTTTTCTGTGAGGACAGAGAGAACCTCATGTCTCTCTGAGAAGGGATGAGAAAAAAAAAAGCACAAATTATCTTCAATGGAAAACTTAGAAGTCAAAGCGCAGGGGACACAGGCTTCTAGGACTTGGTCTCTCTCTCTCTCTCTGTCTCCAGGCTTTTTCCTCTATTTTTCCCACATTCTCAGAAGTTCTTCCTTTGTGGGGATGAGAGGGCTGCTCCAAATCCAGCTTGACATTCTCCAAGCTCACATCCACTGAGAAAGAAAGGCCAGGGGCTCTGGCTGGCTCACTCAGTAGAGCACTCAACTCTTGACTTCAGGGTGGTGAGTTGGAGGCCCACGTTGGACCTAGAGTTTGCCTAAAAAAGGAGGAGAAGAAGGAGAAGAAGCAGAGAAAAGCCCTTTCCAAGTATTAAGACAAAGAAGACTCACTGTCCTGCTTGGGACTGCTTGGCCCGGCTCCAGGCACGTGCCCATGGCCTTCAGCCCCTTGCCGGGGCTCACACAGGGTGCCGCTCTGACCCACCAGACTTACATCGTGTGCCTTTTCACGAGGGGCCACGTGCAGTAGGAAGGAGAGGACCCCACCTTCTGGGCACAAACTCTGACAGTGGATGGTTGACTTGTGTCCCTAAATGCTACAAATTCCATCATGTTGGTCCGCATCATAAGTGTGGGTGACGTGACCTGCTTTATGACAACATGTAACATGCGTCAGGTGTGTAATAAGTGAAGGGAGAAGCGTGCTACCCCGAACTTACACCACATTATCTTGCTTGTTGGTTTATTTACCTTTGAATCTGTCTCCCTTTATTAGACTAGAAGTTTCGTGAGGATGGGGGGCGGGGCCCAGGGAATCTGTCCCTTTTCTTTCATTGCTACCAAGTCCAGCAGCTGAAGCGAAGTCTGGAATACAGTAGATGCTCAATAAATACCGGATGGACGTATTAACTAATAAAGGGTATGGGCGCACGTGGAAAGGAGTTTGGTTGGAAAGGGACAGGGACACCGTGCAGTTCTGTGCATCCACGCCCACGATTGTGTCACTGTACTATCTGGGCAACGAATAAGGAGAAACAGTGAACACCACAAATAAGACACGCACCCGAAAAAAGCCAGAAGAGAGCGCATTGCGTCTGTGACCAGGAAGGTTTAGAAAGCCCTCCAAGTGGGGGGAAAGTTCTGGTGACCGAGCTTAAGCAGCCATGACCGTGGAGCCGCTCTCTCTGTATCCACTGCTTTAATCCTCCCCACGGCTCCACTGAGGCATGGGCTCTTATTATCCCCCCCTTTGACAGATGAGGAAACAGAGGCACAGTTTAAATGCCATGCCCAGGGTCACGCAGCGGAGCTGCTACCAGACTAGTGCTTCTCAAACTATGATGTCTGGGCTGTGACTAGGACAGTCACTCTTCTGACCCTCAGAGAACTTACCGTCTACAGCAGAGCTTTCCAGACTTCAAATGCACACCCGGGATCTTGTTAAGGTACGTGATGGGTATTCTGATTCGGGAGGCCTGCGGTGAGGCCTGGGATCTTGCCTCTTACCAGCCCGTGATGCCATCAGGAGCAGGTGGTGTGCTGCTTCCTGGCAAGAGGACCTCGTGGAGAGCAGCCACAGATGGCCTGGGCCCGAAAGGGGCTGTGAAGCTGAGCAGAAAGGAGCAGGTCCAGGCAGGCCCTCCCTAGACAGGAGGCAACCCGCTGTATTACAAAATGTTGGTTCTTCATTGCCAACCCAAGTGCAGCTGGGTTTCTGGCCCCACCTGACCACCTCCTCACACCTCCTCTGCACCCCCTATCCCCGGGACCCTAGTTCCAGAAGCTTCCTGTGATAGGCATCTTCTCCTTCTGACAAGTCTCCATGCCCCTAAGGCAGCCCCGTCTCCAGGATGCTCTAGTCCTCAAGGCTGCTGCTGGATGCCGGATGCTGAGCCCAAGGAGGGAGTCCCTCAGCCCCACCTGGGTTCTGGCCCTCACCACAGCCTCCACGAGGAAGCAGACTTGGGGTATGGTAGGAAACCAGCTAAGGTCCCCTGCCCCAGCCTTATGGCATGGTTGGCAGATGCCTTGGTCTATACTCTTACAAAATGGGGGGATGACCTTCCAGCCGTAAATTTTGGTGCCTGACTAGAAGACACACTGAGAAGTCTCAGACTTTAGGCACTCTCTTCCCCCAGCAGGACCTGACAAGATTTCTCTGCTTTCCTGGAGCCCAGCAGTCCCCTCAATGCAGCTAGATGGCCAGTTTGGATCCTGGGTGTCAACTCTCATGTCTGATGGGGGAGGCATCTTGCTGGGAGACCCTAGGGCTGAGCTGTGGCTCTGGGTTGCTGTCAGAGAATGAGGTTTTCACCAAGGACCTGGCTTGGCTCCCCGCTCCCTCTCCTCTACTACTCCTCACACATGGCAGGGAATGGACGTGAGGGCAGAGGATGGGCAAAAGGGCAGTGGAGGAAATGCCTGGTAAGGCCTTAAATATATGTCTGTCAAATGGATGAGTTAATGAATGGACTCACGTTTGTTCAATTCTCTGGAAGCAAAATTCATGAACCCTTGTGAGGGAGCGGGAGCTGCCCTGGGAAATGGACACGGATGGGCTGTGTCCTTGGCTGTGTCTCCAAGGTCTGATGCATAGTGATACTTAAATATTTGTTGAATTTATGAATGAAGAGAACTGAATGGTTGGGGGAAAGAATAGCTCCCAATGAAAATGAAGGATCCAGTTAATTTTACCTTATCAGGAACCAAAAGAAGAGTTCGAATCAAGCGGTAACTAGCATGGTTTGGGCCAGTAGTGAGTTCGGGTTGAGTCTCACTGTGAGGTATCAGCTAATGGAGTTAATGCCCAGTCAGGTTGCATTAATAGATATAAAACATTTAAAATGAAGGAAGTGAGGGCAGCTGGGTGGCATAGTTGGTTAAGTGTCCAACTCTTGATTTTGGCTCAGATCTGATCTCAGGATTGTGAGATCAAGCCCCATGTCCAGCTCCACACTTGGCGGGGAGTTTGCTTGAGATTCTCTCTCCCCCCTGCTCCCTGTTCTCACGCTTTCTCTCAAATAAATAAATAAATCTTTTTTTAAAAAATGAAGGAGGCAGTTTTCTCTCACTCAGCTCTGTTTTACCACTTTTGGAGAATTGTCCTGCATTCTGAGCCCTGCTGTTTAGGAAAAGTGATGATAAATTGGAAAAGCCCAGAGGAAAGGGAACTGGGGGCCCGAGATAGACCCATGTGAGGGCAGTTGAAGGAACTCCTGGAAATGGTTTCATTTGAGAAGAGAAAAGTCAGAGCACCTAAAAATAAAATTGCACAACAGTCAAAGAACAGTCCTGGGAAGGTGAAACTGAATATTCTTTGTGTCACCAAAATGTGGTAGAAATGTTACAGAGAGTCATCTTCAGAGTCAATCTTGTAGCAAAGTTATCTGAAGGTGGAAGGAGCTGTTGGAGGTCATGGAGGAACAGAGGTCAAATGTCCATTGAAGGATCTGCTACAGGTGATTCAGCAAAACAGAGCAACACCTCAGGGCTCAGAAGATCAAGGTTAGAGCTGGCACTGGCTAGACAATAACAAAGATAATGACAAGACTCAGCCAAATGGAGAAAACACTAGCAACAGAAGAATCGAGAAGATTAATGAAAAATGATTTCTTCAAAAAGATCAATTAAGATAGATAAGAAAATGCAAGTAATCAAATGCAAAATAAAGCTGAGGAAAATACCTATTGATACAAGAGAAACTAACATAATTTTAAAGTTTTAGGAAAAACTAAGAGGTAATACATTTTAAAATCAAGACAAGTTTTTGGAAAAATAAAAAAGAGCAAACACTCAAGAAGCCATTGATCGGGTAGCCCCAGTGGTGCAGCGGTTTAGCGCCACCTGAAGCCCGGGGTGTTATCCTGGAGACCCGGGATCGAGTCCCACATCGGGCTCCCTGCATGGAGCCTGCTTCTCCCTCTGCCTGTGTCTCTGCCTCTCTCTCTCTCTGTATCTCTATGAATAAATAAATAAAATCTTTTTTAAAAAAATTTTTTAAAAAGCCATTGATCTCCAATAGACCACTATGCATCTTAAAGACACTGAAATGGTGATCTAGGTTCCTTCATCACAAAAGATCCCAGGCCCAGATGGTTTTACAAGTGAATGTCACCAAACTCAAGATGGAGAAAATTCTTATCTTATACAAGTTATTTCAAAAGGAGACAAAGAACAAAAGAAACTATTTTATTAGTTTTATCAGATTATCAGTGTAATCTTGATCCTGAAATTAGGCAAGAGCAGTTCAAGGAAAGAAAGTTATAGATACATTCAAAAAAAAAAAAAAAACCAAGGAAACTAGAACCAAGGAAACTAGAATAAATTATTGGAACTGGGGCACCTGGGTGGCTCAGTCAGTTGAATGTCTGACTCTAGGCACTGGCTCAGGTCATGAGCTTGGGGTCATGGGACTGAGCCCTGTGACAGGCTCCACACTGAGCACAGAGTCTGCTCGTCCCTCTCTCCCTCCCATGCTGTTTCTCAAATAAATAAATTGATTAAATCTTTAAAAGAATAAATTAAAAATAAATTATTGAAACTAATAAGAAAGATCCGCAAGGTTACTAAATACAAAACAACTTTTAAAAACATCAGTAGATTTTTTTACATGAACAGTAAACAGGAAATTTAATAATAAAATATACCATACACAAGAACAACAAAGTCATAAAGCATTTAGAAAGTAACCTAAAAAGAAAACACATGACCTTATTTTTAAAAATTTAATTGTGTTAAAAAGCTTAAGACCACCACACACATAAATAGCTATTTCATGCTTTTGATGTGGTTGACTTAATATTAAAAAGATATCAAACTTCTCCAAGTTAATCCATAAGTCCAATTCGGCCTCAATATCAATTCCAGTTGGGCTTTTAAAAAAAAAAAGATTTATTTATTTATTTATGATAGACAGAGAGAGAGAGAGAGAGAGAGGCGGAGACACAGGAGGAGGGAGAAGCAGGCTCCATCATGCCGGGAGCCCGACTTGGGACTCGATCCCGGGACTCCAGGATCGTGCCCTGGGCCAAAGGCAGGCACTAAACCGCTGAGCCACCCAGGGATCCCCCCAGTTGGGCTTTTTTGATGGAGTCAGTGAACTTATTTTAAAGAATAAAGACCTGTGAATAGCAAGATCAACCGAGAAAAATAGGAGCCAAGAGGGAAATCTCACTCTGTGAGACACTGATGTACTGCAAAGCCACTCACTGTCCCACAAACCAAGTTGGGATGATACATCAAGGAAGCAAAGAAGAGGCTTGGACAGAGAAGCATGTATATGTGGGAACTTCATAAACAGTAAAGGGGGCACCATATTTCAATGGGGAAAGAAAAGATGGTTTAGATGTTGGGAAAACTGGCTCACTATAGGGAGAAAAACACTATTAGATGCCAAACTAGTGGAACAGCAAAGTCCAACCACAGATGGTTTAAAGACCTAAACGTGGGATCCCTGGGTGGCTCAGCGGTTTAGCGCCTGCCTTTGGCCCAGGGCGTGATCCTGGAGACCCAGGATCGAATCCCACGTCGGGCTCCCAGGTGCATGGAGCCTGCTTCTCCCTCTGCCTATGTCTCTGCCCCCCTCTCTCTCTCTCTCTCTCTGTGTGTGTGTGACTATCATAAATAAATTAAAAAAAAAAAAAAGACCTAAACGTGAAAGGCAAACATAAACAGAATGAAGTTATAGGAGATTATCTTTGAAATTGGGACCACAGAAGGACTTCCTGTACAAGACCCCCCATAGAATGAGCTATGGTTTGAACGAAGTGTGGGGAAGAAGCAGATGGATTTTGAGTATGTTGACACTAAGGATTTCTGTTCCATGAACATGGGCAACCTGGGCAAAACTGATAAATGGACACAATAGAAATGTGCAATATCTAAAATTAATTAGGGACTGATATCTTAGCAAATATATCAACTGCTGTAAATCTACAAAAAACAACACTATTCCACCACCGTCAACAACAACCAGGAATCCCAGTAGAAAAATGGTGAACTAGTAATTCACAAGCAAAGAAGCCCCAAAGTCTAATAAGCATATGAAGAACTCTTACTAGTGACCAGAGAATTGCAAACTAAATTCGACAATGTGATATCATTTTACATCTCTCAGATTAGCTTGGATTAGAAAGGAGGAATACAGGGAGGCAGGTGGAATGGCATCCTGGAAGGTCATTGGACAGGACTCAACCAAATTAATTATGTGTGTCTCCTACGACCCAGCAGTGCAACTGCTTAGTGTTTGGTCCAGAGAAATCCAGAAGAAGATATTTATGGGAATGTTCTAGGGACACTGGAGGCAACTCATATGCCAGTCGCTGTGGGGATGGGTAATTAAGACATGCTGGAAGCATACACTACGGATACCATGAGCAATGAGGGATAGACACATCGCAACATGGACAGAGCATAAATACGCACAATTGAATGAAAAAAAAAAGAACGGGGAAAATATCTAAGTACAATCATATTTATATGTGGTAAAATTACACGTGCATAAAGTTATAAAACATGTTTTACAACAGTGGCAGGAGTGAGCATGGGGAAGTCGGGGGGGAAGAGATTACATTGGCCCATTGTCAATCAATCAAGATGGGAAACACGCATGAACCAGCAACACCTTTAGCCATGGACTGAGGAGTGTGACAACTCAGTCCTCTGCACCTGTGGTCATGCAACCATCGTATTTGCTGGGCTTGCTGGGTAAGCGTCCTTGGGAAAGGTGACTCACCTCTCTGAGATCGGCAGCCCTGCGCGGCAGGTAATCTGTGTAGGGGACTCGTCCCCAGCCTGGCACATAGTAGGTGCTGCTTCGGTGGAGACAAGCCGCAGAGCATCTTGGTGGCCAAGCTCCTGGAGCCAGACAGCTGGCTCTGACGCTTACTTACTGTGTGATGTTGGCAAATCGCTCAACCTCTCTGTGCCTGAGCCTCATCATCAGCTGTATGGGAGTAAGAAAAGTCCTGTCTCGTGGAGCTGTCGTGAGGATTCGGTGAGTTAATCTATGTGAACCTCTTTGAACAGCACCTGTCACACACTCAAACCTCAATGGGTATTTGCTTTTAGTTGGGTTTTTTTTTTTTTTGATTTTATTTATTTATTTATTTATTTATTTATTTATTTATTTATTTATTCATTTATTTATTTGAGAGAGAGAAGCAGGCTCCATGTAGGGAGCCTGATATGGGACTTGATCCCGGAGCTCCAGGATCACGCCCTGGGCCGAAGGCAGGGGCTAAACCACTGAGCCACGCAGGGATCCCTGCTTTTAGTTTTGTTATTCAATCCATTATTAAATGAAGGACTATGTCCTCATTGGGTTTCTTCCAAAATCGAGAAGCTATACTTTCATGACTTTATGAAATGCCTGTAATATGCTCAACAGATGGACCAATGTGACTCAGCAGGAGAGGGTGAATTACTGAGTAAATTTTCTCGCATCTGTCATTCCAGAAACCCGAGTGAGATGGTCACTTCTGACAGAGGCCCCGCCTGCGTGGCCAGGAGGCAGGGAGATGGGGCGCCATGGGGTAGCGCCGGCAGGTGTGTGCACCTGACCCTGGGTCAGCCCCACCCCCTCCTTCCACTGGACCAGATAGAGCCTTGGGGTCTCCACCATGGGCCCTGGAGAAAAGCCTCGTCCCCCATTGCTGGGGGCATCCAGAGTGTCTCACCGTCATATGGGAATGATTTAGGACTCTGGATTGCAGGGTTCTTGGGGCAGGAGCAGGCTAAGATTTCCATAAACACGAGTACCGAGCCATTTATGGGTCTTACTAGAAATTTTATTGGCATTTGGTCGTGTTGGCATTGTGTGTGCCTTCAAAGGTAAATTAGATTACTGGCAGTGGATTCAATTTAGCGGTAAAAATGTAAAGGGAGTGGAATCGGGCGGCGGATGAAACAATGCAGTGACTGTTCTTGGGTCGACAGACGGTGAAATCACCAAGCAAGCAAGCACGCTGAGAGGGGGTGACTCGGGGGACCGGGGGACTGGGAAGAAGAGCTACGTCCCCACCGCCAGGAGACCCAACAAACTTTGCCCAAACGGCCACCTGCGTTTTCTGTTCTGGAATGTTCGAGGCGCAGCCGTCCCCACCAACACAAGCAGCACACCGCACAGACTTTTGAGGAAGTACAGTAATTGCAAATTTGGAAAGAGGTCAGCATATGGAGGGGCCGGGAAGGCGCAGCTGACAAACAGCCCCGCCAGCAGCTGATGGGCGCTGAGCACCTACCACGGGCCGCGCCCTGTGTGCAACTCTTCACGGCCGTCTGTGAGGGAGGTGCAAATAATAGCTCCATCTTGCAGATGAGGAAACTGAGACAGTCTGGAGGGAAGGATTTGCCCCAGAGGACCCAGCTACTAAGTGACAAGGCTGGGACTCGAACCGTGACCCTGTGCATCTTCCCAATTACATTTCAGCCCTGCCAGGAAGGTGCCCGTGTCCTTTCCATATGGGCCCGTGTGTCTCTGTGTGCGTGTGTGCGTGTGTGCGTGTGTGTGTGCGTGTGTGGTGATAATGGTACCCAAGTGGGGGGTTCAGTGGGGAGCAGAGCCGTGGGGGGCTTTGCAGCAGGCAGCTGTCCCAAGTGCCAGGCCCACACAGAAGAGCATCATGGTCAGAGCTATGTGTCTGACCCTGAGACAGGGGCTGTGGGTCCCGGATGAGCCACAAGCTCACCTTGTGACCTCAGGTAGGCCAGTTCAGCAACCTGGGCCTGCTAGAAAGTTGGGGGAGGTACTACTTTTGAAGGTGAGGAAGTGTATCAAATGCAAGGATTCTAGAACAGAACCAGGGCCCTCCTTTCTGTGCTTCCTCCCTCCGGGGGCCTCTCTGCTCCATCAGCAGGGACACCCTGCAGTCTATGTTTGGGTTCCTCTGGATTAATTCCAAAGTGGTGATGGGTGAATTAAATAAACTGAACCCGTGGAGTGAGGCCTGAGGAGGCACCGGGGCTTGGAGTCAATGGCTTGATGGCCACCCAGGCCAAACCAGGAAGTCACCTGCCCTCCTCCCTGTGTCCCCTCTACAGCCTGAGCTCTGTGCAGCCCCCCTTCATCTCTGTGTCCATCCCCCTCCGGCTCAGCTGGATTCCTGGGACCAGCTCCCAACAGGACCAGGCTGGTGGAAATGAGGGAGCTGGGCTGTGCCGGGGGCAGAGCTCCAGGAGCAAAGGGGACCTGTGGAGGACCTGGGGGGTCCCTGTGGGAGGAAAACGGGACGCGTCCCTGGGGTGAGGCTGGAAGGGCCGGCTGCAGCCAGGTCATTGTCAACTCCCCTGATAACAGGTCAAGGGGCGTGGCTTTCCTTTTGGGGGTCTGTTCAAGGTACAATGAGTAGGAAAGGGCTAGAATTTTACATCAGGTTCATGTTCAACCCAATTCATCGAGCGTTTATTGAGCACCTACCATGAGCTAAGCGCAATGCGAGTAGCGCAGTGAGTGAGGATAGCAGAGCTGTCTTTCTCACAGAGCGTGACACTGAGATTGAGCCTCCAGGGGAGTCCTCTTTGAGGTGGCGATGTTGAAAACGTGCCCTGAGCAAGAAGAAGGTACGGGTTTATCTTTGCAGCTCTGTGCATGCATATATTTTATCAGGCACCGTACCAGACGCTTATCTTCATAAAGACCCTGCAAAGTGGCTGTTAACCCCACTTCACTGAAGAAGATACTGAGGATCAGGGTGGTGTGGTGACATCCTGCTGGACTGCAGAGCCTCAGCTGGGGAAGCCTGAGGACTCCCAAGGAGTTACCCACCGCCCCCAAGAGAGTGTGGGCTTCCCGAAGGCAGCGCCTGGGTCACCACCCTCTCCCCAGTGCTGAACAGATGGCAGGTGTGCCCAGGGGGTTGCAGCCCACCCTAAGATGAAAGAGAACCAGTTTGTGGCTACTTACAAATCCATGGAGGTTTCCAAAGATATGGCTTGGGGATCCAGTGCCCTGAGGCTGAGTTCTCAGACTTCAGGCAGGCTTGTGGGAGCAGTGTTTGCAGGCAGCAATCCTGGCCAGAACCTTCCAATCGCCTCCAATCACCTCCCTTCTGTGGCCTTCCATCCCAATGGGAAAGGGTGACCACCCTGTTTATGAAATGATTGTGTGCAAAGGGCTCTGATGGCAGCTGGGTGGCCTGCAGCAGACCTGGAAATCCGGGCTTGGGTCTTGGCTCTGGCACAGATGGTCACGTGACACTGGTGAGTCATTTCCCATTGGAGGCCTAAACTAACATCCTCGTGCCACGGAGGCTTGTGTGTCCAGACCTCTCAGGGTGACACCCGAGGTGAAGCTAAGAGGGAAGGAGGAGAAGTGTCCAAACCCTAGGATAGGGCCAGCCAAGTGATTTGCAGGGCTCAGGAGAAGAACCAGGCAGGCTCCTTATTCAGAATCTCAATATTGGGATCCCTGGGTGGCTCAGTGGTTTGGCACCTGCCTTTGGCCCAGGGTGCAATCCTGGAGTCCCGGGGTCGAGTCCTGCATCGGGCTCCCTGCATGGAGCCTGCTTCTCCCTCCTCCTATGTCTCTGCCTCTCTCTCTCTCTCTCTCTCTCTCTCTCTCTTTCTCTCTCTCTCTCTCTCTCTCTCCCTCTCTATGTCTATCATAAATAAATAATTTTTTTTAAAAAAAGAAAAAAGAATCTCGAGATGGTGGAGCAGCGCATGAAGCCAAGTGTGGGGGCTTTCTGAGTGTGGGCTCTGGATGCTGCCTGGGAATCCGGCTCTGCCCAAGGAGACCCTCCTCAGAGAGGTCCCTGGGTGCCCCCTCTCCGTGGCAGGCAGTGTCTTGTCTCGGTAGCCCCCTTGGCACTTGCAGGGCACCTGCCGCCACAGGTTTCCAGCTGGCTAGGCTGAGTCGTTCCAGACACCACCATTCAAAGCCCTGAGTTGATTGGAGAACAAAACTCTTTCCTGGTTAAAGAAAAAATGATGTAAAGATGAATCTCCTTGAACATTTTCCTCATTTGTTGGCCGAGGCAAAAACCCGCCCTGAGTCCATCTGAACTTTCTGCTGTGTCTGGGGCCCAGGGCCTGCTTCAGACTCTTCCTGCCCTGTGGCCTTGGCCAAACTACTTCCCTCCCCAAGCCTCAGGTTCCTTCTGGCCAATTGATGGGGTGGGGGGTGGGGGTAGCAGGGGGAGCACATCGTCCTCTCCCACCCCAAAGTCTGTCCCAGACTGCTGTAGTTATCAATACACCAATTCGTGTAAAATTCTCATTACATTCATTAAAGCTTTTTATTATTTTTTTTCTCCAACCAGTGCCCCAGGTGGGAGTTCATGACATCTTCAAGATTAAAAATGCATCAAAGTAATCCTGAACGTGAGTGTGGAAAACCTTGGGAAACCATCAGGCTGGGATTAGACAAATGATTTCGGGTTTCCACCCAATGCGAGACTACAGAGTGGCCATGATTGACGTCGGAGAAAAATTAACGGCCCGGAAAGATGCTAAAGGATATATGGGTGAAGAAGAAAAACAAAATAGGCTTAAAATGGTGTGTATGATGTAATCCCGTCTTGGGAAGTAAACATTTATATAACATTTCTAAATATCCATTATATGTAGCAATAATGGATAAGCCCCAAATATTAAACATGACTATTTCTCGTGGTGGGATTGTGCGCTTTTACTTTTCTTCTTTTTCTTATCTATAGGTTACCTTGCTTTTTTCACCATAAACATGTATCACTTTTACAGTGAGTAAAAATGTTTATTTTGTTTGAGAGGCTGAGGGCCACGAGATTCCTGCGTTTCAGCTTTTCGACATTGGGCTGTTCTGGCTTCTGACCTGCTTTAGACTGGAGAGACGGGAGCTGGGGCGCTCTCTGTGAAGGGGGGTTGGTCTGTTAAATAGCTTGATCTTTTTTATGGGGGCTCGGCTTGTCTCGGTGGCCCCCTTGGCACTTGCAGGGCACCTGCCGCCACAGACATCCAGGCCAGGCTTGCAAGCCTCACGACTGGACATGCTCCAGCCCCCAGCCCCCAGGCCCCAGGCTCTGGGACAGCTCCGGGTCGGGGGCAGCCTGGCCTCCCCACCGGGCCCTCCACCTGAAAGAGATTAGCTGGGACCACCAGAAGCCTGCAACCCTAATCGCAGGGATTTTGTTTCTTGTTTCCTCGGACGGGTTTCTCCAGGTGTTTCAAGTGATTAGCCAGGACCCATGCCGCTGGTCACTGTGTCACCATTGTGTCCCCAGCGCTGTTTCCCTGCCACGTGGCCTTTGGGATGACCCCAAATAAAAACGGCAAGAGCAGACTGCCAAGTGGCTGGACCATTTATGGGAGGGATGTGGGACAACAGAGAACACACCCAGAGGGCTTTACAGCTCCACCTCGGGCCCCAGCAACGGGGGCTCACTGGCTCCCAGGTGCCTCGCTGGTCTCCTTTATGGGGGACACCTCAATGACGCAGGCCTGGCTCTGGGAGGCTTTTTTCTTTTGGTGGGGTTGGTTTTGCTTTCCTGCTGGGATGGCCTCAGTAAATCCCCCTGATTGCCACTGAGCGGTGAATGAGATGGTCTGTTGCACAGACAGCTGGCCTCCAATCCAGCAGATAAAGAGGGATGCCTTCCTCAGCGTCTTGGGTTTCTCACGCCGCCTCTTCCCTGGGTATAGATTACTCTGTTTTCTTGTAAACATGCCCCCCCAGCGACCCCCCCCTCCATTGAAGGCTTTTGCTGAGCAGTGGAAGAGACCTAAGAAACCTCAAACAGAAATTGGGGTGGGTGCGGGAAGGTCCAGCCCGGATCCCCATCTGCACTGGAATCTGGAGTTTCTCTAGCCTCACAGTTGGAACAGGGTTTCAAGAAGCAGGAAATACAGAAAGGGAGAAAGAAGAAAAGGCAAAAGGCAGGGGGGAGACACTTGGAGCCATCCCTTGCCTTTCAACCCACACCCACCTCCTTTTCTTGCCAGAGCTGGTTGGGGGCTTGGGGAGCCCACACATCCCGGAGTCTTCAAACTGAGGCTCAGGAGCAGGCTTCTCGGGGCTGAGCGGTGCTCAGACCACATAAGGAATCTTTCTCGGACAGTGTTCGTGGCTTCCCTTAGATTTTCAAAGGCCCGTGACTCCATGAGAGTTCAGAACCACTGCCCTAGTTCAACCTCATCTTATTATGGAGAAACTGAGGCAGAAGTGTGTGTGTGTGTGTGTGTGTGTGTGTGTGTGTGACTGTCCCTTGGTGACTAAGTGACAGAGCCAGGGTGCCCAGGACCATACAACCTGAAGTCACAGTAGGACATTATCGGGGGTTGACACCACATTGGAGGCCGTGCCCTGCTTAATAATAATAATAAGAGCATCTGCTTTGCATCAGGTCCTGCTGGAAGCATTTTTCCTCTAACAATTCCTTAATTTTCACAACAGCCCCATGAGGTAGTTTAATATTATCACCATTTTACAGATGAGAAAACTGAGGCATAGAAAGACTAATAACTTGTCCAAAGTCATGGAGCTGGCAAGTTACGGAGCTGAGCCAGACAAGCTACAGACTCTGTACTTCCAACTGCATCGTGTCGTGGGTGGTGGAGCCTGGGTCCGTGATGGGAGTGCACGTACGTCCTCTGGACATTCCAAACCTGGTTGTCTGCTGTTTACGTGGGGACCTTCTCCCCAACTCTGGGAGACTCAGCTTCCTCATCATTTCTACCTCTTGAGTTGAACGAATATAAAAGTAAAGCGCTGTCAGCCCTTGCAAAGCTGGAGACGGGCCCAGGATGACGTCGGGTGGGCACCCAGAAGGATGGAGAGGGTGGCTGGGGAGGTTGGAAGGGAGGAGTCGGCTTCTCCTCCCAGCCCTGGGGCATCTCCTGGAGGGTTTGTGGCAAAGAAGCAGTCCCATTTGATTGTGTCACAGCACACACACCTTCTGAGGGAGCCAGCTTGGCATCGTCCCACCCACAGGCGGCCTGGACTTTGAAGCTCCTCCTTGGAGCTGTCACGCGAGCAGGAGTCTCAGCGGCCCCTTCCTGCACCCAGAGCAAGAGCAGGGCTTGGTCGCCGCGGGGGAAGAGCCCACTCTTGTAGGGCGGTGTCCCTGCCTCCTCTGGTGCCCTCTGTCTTACCAGCCCAGTTACCAGCTTATGAGTGATCCTCAACCCTCAGATAAGTCTGGGTGCAGAGAAGCAACATGCGAGCAAAGATGTAAGCAGAGAGCCCCGGCACAGGAACAGGATTCTGTAGGTATAAGGGACCCGAGATGCTCTGCTCAGATCTCAGGTAATGGCCAGGTCAAAGGTTTGCAGGCAAGTTTTAGCAATCAGGTGCTTGGTTCTGCTTAAAGCAGTAGAGATAGAACCAAATCTTTCTGGAGCTGCCTAGCACCCAGTGAAAGTCCAAACCCCTCCGCCTGGCATTCAAGTGTCACCCTGACCAACATTGTGCTCTAGACACCCATCAAATGGACCTGTGTTCACCTGCCCCCAGACTTTTCTATCTCCAACAGGTGTCTTTCCTCTGCATCCCTAAGGCTCCAAAGCCAGAACATCCTACGAAGCCCTTACAAATGCCCCCTTGCCCAAAGCCCTCTTTGACTCCTTGGTGACATCATTCATGTGTAGCTCTCATGGCGTTGATCATTTCTCAGCCCTGGTGGAATTCTTGGTGCAATGTCCCCCTAGCCTGGGTGCTCTTGGAGCGCCATGGATCTGTAGACTCTCAGGAGTTCGAGGGCCTCCAGAATCACCTGCTCAGTGCGTGAACTGTGTCCAGAAGACCCAGGCTCCCAGGAGCACAGGGCACCTTGCTTAATGCAAGCCACCCCAGTAGAGTCTCCTGGTGGAGGGCACTAGTTATCATCTTCATGGAGAAGAACACGGAAGCAGAGAGGTCTGGAGCTTTCCTGAAGTCACAGAGGTGGTAAATGGCAAGAATGAAACTTGAGTTCGGGTGGCCTGGCTCTTAACCACTATACTCTACTGTGTCAACTCAGGTCAGCCAGGTAACGTACCCATCTCAGAAAGTTCCTCTGAGGATTCAGTGGAAACCCACTTTCTCCTCATCTAGTCTCTCGTATCCAGGATCCTTGAGTCGATCTTCACATCTCTGGCCGTGAAACCTAGCACACAACAGGAGTGCAACAGCGGCTATTGAGTAAATTATGCGTCTCGTGCTAAAACTCAGCTCTTTTTCACAGCACTTTAAGGTCAGTGGAGGGCTTCTGTGCACGTCAGCCACTTTCAGTCTTCCAGTAATCGAAGGGGAAGACAGGATGGGGCCAACACACCCAGCCTATAGATGAGACATAGAGACATAAGTGACAGCTCGGGACGCAAAGCTAGTGAGCATGGCAGTTGGACTTGGGCATTGACATCTCCTCATGATGGCTATGCCTGTCCACTCTAGTTTAGACACCCCATGTGGGGATGCCTGGGTGGCTTAGTCCGTTGAGCTCAGGTCATGATCCCAGCATCCTGGGATGGAGCCTTGTGACAGGCCCCTTGCTCAGCGGGAGCCTGCTTCTTCTTCCCTGCTGCCTCTCCTCATTCTCTCTCTCTCTCTCTCTCTCTCTCCCTCTCTCTCTCTCTTTTAAAAATAAATAAATAAAATCTTTTAAAAAAATACCCATGTGGCTGCCTTTTTATTGGATGCTGTATTCATTTCCTTTGGATGCCATAACAAAGTTCCCCAATCTGGGTGGCTTGCCCAACAGGAACTTACTGTTTCACAGCTCTGGAGGCCAGAGATCTGCGATCAAGGGGTCGGCAGAGCCATGGTCCCTCCGAAAGCTCTAGAGGAGAATCCTTCCTTGCCTCTGCTAGCTTCTGGCATTTATGAATGATCCCCGGTATTCCTTGGCCCGTAGCTTCATCGCTCCCCGCTCTGTCTCCATCATCACGTGGTCTCCTTGTACATATATCCATCTCCGTGTCTCTTCTCTCCCATGAGGACACCAGTCATATCAGATCAGGGATGCACCCTGCTCCGATGTGATTTCATCTTAGCTAATTACGTCTGCCATGACCCTATTCCCAAATAAGGTCACATTCTAAGGTGCTGGGCTTCAAATTTCAAAGTATCTTTTTGGGGGACACAGTTCAGCCCATAAACAGACATGTTAATTCACAGCAAATATTTGGTTGTACTCATATGCGAATACAGATGTACCACATTCGAGAAGAAATGCCAGTCTGCAAGGACAGACAGGTCACACAAGAGAGCCCAGAGGAATAGATTCAGGAGATACATGTCTACTATTGCTAAATGAAAAGCAAATTAAAATAACTCGGATAAACTATTTTGTTCCTGACAGAGTAGCGAACATTTTAAGAATGGTAATGTCCATTGCTGGTATGGATGGAACAAAGCTAGCAAATGCATCTATTTGCTGGTAGCTTGCTAAAGTACTACCGTTGACCCTGAAATAACACAGGTTTGAACTCTGTGGGTCCACTTACACACAGGTTGTTTCTTCAGTAAATACACTCTGGTACTCTAAGTGTGTTTCCTCTTCCTTGTAATTTTCTGAATAACATTTGCTTCTCTCTAGCTTACTTCACTATAAGACCACAGTATATAATACATATAACATACAAAACATGCTAACATGCTGACTTGATGTGATCTGCAAGTCTTCTGGTCAGTAGTAGACTATGAGTAGTTGAGTTTTGGGAGAGTCAAAGTTACATGCAGATTTTTGACGATGCAGTGGGTCGGCAACCCTAACCTCCACGTTGTTAAGGTTAAATGGTTTAAGACTTCATGTGTGTTTTGTTTTTCTACTTAGTATGGCTGTGTTTTATTTAATAGAAAAATGTCCTGCCCCCCCACATCTTCCCATCCAGGAAAGCAGATGCTGCAATGAACTGCACTCTCTTTGACCCTCAGCGCAGCATACCTGTCTCCCCAGCACACTATACCTGTCCCCCCCAGCACCCTATCCCCAGGGTCTGTGCTTCATGTTGAGGAGTTTGAAGTAACTCAAGGCCTTGAGAGGAATACGTTGTTGTGGCCACACAGAGGTGAGGGGATGAGGTGCTGAGATGATGCTAAGTCACAGCTGGAAAGCAGCGGGGCAGGGCCAGCCCAGGGTGGTTGCTTCTGCTGCAGAGCGCTTGCCCTCCCACCACGGTGTCCCCTTAGATGCCACCCAGAGGGGACCAGCTGATTCTGATAAGTTTGCTCTGCCCAAAGAGGCAGGAAAGAGCTGTCTCTCCTCCAGGGACATGTGCAGAAGTCCCCGCTTGTGGGTGACAGGTGTTGCACGCGTGCCTGTCCAGAGCAGCCCTGCTGTAGAGAAGAGACTTGGGTCCCCCCACCGATGCCCTCATGTTTGAACCTAAACCAAGGAAGTGGTATGAGATGCAGAGCCCTCCGGGGGTGATTAGGTCACAAAGGGGGAGCCCTCACCCATGGGGTTAGTTCCCTCATGAGAGAGACCCGAGAAGGCTCCCTCGGCCCCTCCTATCAGGTGGGGACACAGAGAAGACGGCCGTCACCAGACACAGAATCCTTGGTGCCTCGATCTTAGACTTGAAGCCTCCGGAACTGTGGGAAGGACATTTCTATTTATAAGCCCCCCATTCTGTGGTACCCCGTTACAGCAGCCCGAGCAGACTAAGACAAGTGCCCATCACCCGAGGGACCCCCTGACCACAGCTCCATGCCAGGCATGGGAGCTCTGATGCACAGAGTGAAAAATGTGCTCGCTGTGGATTGTGATGCACTCAAGAAAATGAGTGAATGCAAAGCATGGACGGGTCTTGGCCATTGACTACGCAGTCTAGAAAGGCACCAGGAATACTATGAAGTTAAAACAACAACCATGGCCTCAGATTGCATACAGTTAAATGCAAATTGATACAATTAAATGCAAATAAAATGAAGTCATTTTATGGGAATGCATATAGATACAATAAAACTATATAAAAAGGAAAGCAAGGTAATGTTGAATATAAGTCTGGAGGCGCTATGGTGGGAAGGACCGTATTGTCCAATGGCGATTATTTTAAGGTCTTAGCCGTGTTTCAAGGGATGATTGACAAGACCTTACTATGTTATTAGAAATAATGAATTGAACCTATTAAAGAGAAGCATGTGCTATGCCTGGAGTAATGATGGCAGGTGTATTGTTTTGTTTTGTTTTCATTTTTTGTTTTTTTATTTTTTTACTTTTTTATCGTTTGTTTTCAATTTTTAAAGGTTTTATTTATTTGACAGAGAGAGAGCACAAGCAGGGGGAGTGGCAGAGGGAGAGGGAGAAGCAGGCTCCCTGCCGAGCAGGGAGCTCAATGCAGAGCTTGATCCCAGGACCCTGGGACCATGACCTGAGCCGAAGGCAGACACCTAACTGACTGAGCCCCCCAGGCTCCTGACAGGTGTATCACTATTGTTTGACAGAGAATAGAGGCGGCAGGGGGTGGGGGTAAATGGACCTCATGCCTGAACTGGGGCCCTGTAGATGGAGGGATGAGATGGCTCTGACCAAGGCCAGAGGAGCAAGACCAGGGGTTGGGGATGGAGCTGGTGGGGCTCCTCCCCAGGACACACATGGAAGGGGCATGGTAGTTTTGGCCTGCAAGGACAATGACTCTGAGATCGGTCCAGCCTAGCAGTCCTGATGGCAGGCAAGGTTCTGAGGAAGCAGTTGTGTAAGGGGGGCTGGGTGCCCAGGGCCCATCAGTGGCATGGACTGCAGGTGGCTGGGCAGAGCATGGAGGGACAGTGAGTTCCCTCGGTAGCCTTGAGGAGTCCTCCATAGTCCAGTGTGACACCTTGTTAGTGTGACACCTCTAGAGTGGCTCAGCCTGCACCAGTCTCCTTGCCCCATTAGGTGCCCATGCTGGGGACCAAGAAGTCATATTTGTGCAGCAGTAAGCCCCAGCCTCTGGCATTGGGACAGCTCCATAGCATGTTCTGGAGAAAGTTCTTGACCCACCCAAAGCTCCTTTCCAACAATTAGTTTAACCACCTTTTCACCATCCTGAAATAAGAATTCCTGGACCCTATATTGTAACTATAGACATAATTTTATAAATCAATATAACACACTTAATGTTAGAGACAAGATATAGAGAGTGGTTTTTTTTTTTAAGATTTTATTTATTTATTCATGAGAGACAGAGAGACAGACACAGGCAGAGGGAGAAGCAGGCTCCATGCAGGAAGCCTTACGTGGGACTCAATCCCTGGTCTCCAGGATCAGGCCCCAGGCTGAAGGCGGTGCTAAACCGCTGAGCCACACGGGCTGCCCAAGAGAGTGGTTTATGACAAAAAGTGTGTGCATCTCAGCAGGTAAATGCATGGGACGATCTCCATGGGAAGACACGGTGGAGCAGAGCACTGCTAACACCTACTGAGCATGTCCATGTTATGTGGCACCTGCCCTCAGTGGACAGACACAGAGTTATTGGACTAGAAATTCACAGAGCAAAAGCCTTGGTGCCCAGGGAGGTACTTTTCTGAAAGTAGGATGGTTCTTAATCAAGGTCCGTTAATTTATATGATAACTTCATCCTAGAGAAATTCAGTGCATATTACAACTTACGTACAAGACTAAGTTTATGCAGACAACAGTACAAGTTTTGGATCAGGAGTTCTCAGCACCATTGACATTTGGGGTACAATTATTATTTGTTAGGTGGCTTCCCTGTGCATTGTAGGGTGTTTAGCAGCATCCTTGGCCTCTACCCATTGGATGCCAGGAGCACCCCTAGGCCCAGTGTGACAAACAAAAAAGTCTCCTGACATGTCTAATGTTCCCTACGGGGCAAAACCATCCTTGACTGAGAACTACAACTCTGGGCCTAAAGATTTTTACTTTGGTCTGCTGACACGAATGTCTGCATGGAAATCCTGTGTTGCATGAGACGGCCCTGTGCTCCACTGGGACACTTATCCACTCAAGAAATGCTAGTCATGGGGGGATCCCTGGGTGGCGCAACAGTTCGGCGCCTGCCTTTGGCCCAGGGTGCGATCCTGGAGACCCGGGATCGAATCCCACATCGGGCTCCCGGTGCATGGAGCCTGCTTCTCCCTCTGCCTGTGTCTCTGCCTCTCTCTCTCTCTGTGACTATCATAAATAAATAAAAATTTAAAAAAAAAAAAAAAAGAAATGCTAGTCATGTACCCCCCTTGGTCATTGTAACCACCAACCCCACTGCACAGAAATCTAAAATGTGCCTTTGGAGGGGACTGAGTGCCACTTCTGTGATAGGCCACGGTCTAGAGTGACCACACACAGGGTAGGGTGTGGAGGCCTTTGGCCGCAAAGGTTCTGGTCCAGGTTTGAGTCGCTGGCTTGGCAAGAGTATCCAGGATTGGCCCCTGGTGCAAGAATCAGATCTTTCGAAAATTCTTGGACATTTTAGGGGAAGAGGTTCTGGGGGGGTGAGGTTCAATTTTCTATTACTCAATAGCAAACCATCCTTTGAATGGCAGCTTCTTAACTCTGCTCAGCCAGGTGGTTCTTCTGCTCCGTGTGGTGTCTACTGGTACTTGGAAGGTCCAAGATGGCATCACCACTCCCAGGTCTAGCACTGCGGCTGGACAGCTGGAGCCCCTGGGGGCTGGCTGGGCCTCTGTCTCCCCACAGCCAGCGTGGGCTTCCTCACGGCATCACGGTCTCAATGGAGCATCACATGCGGATTGCTTCCAAGGGGGTGAAGCTGGCAGTAGTCTTTAAGGCTGGTTCTGGAACTGGCACCCAAGATCCTTGCCTGTCTTCTAATGGCCAAGGCAAGTAGTACAGCCAGAGTGGAAGCAGATGTGAGGAGCAGCAGGTCTGTACAGGGAGGCAGGGTGGTGATCATCCTTGGAGGCAACCACAGGGACACTTGATTCCTACTGATGTGGGCTGGTGGAGATTCAGGTTCTGCCCCTGGATAGACAGGGGCAGGTATGTGCTATATGCTAGAAGCCTCCATTAAAAAGCATGTTTTCAAAGAGATGCTGCTTACCGGCAATTTTTATTGAACATCTAGTATGTGCTGGACCCTGTTCATATTATCTGCCCCACAACCGTGGGACACGGGCACTCCTATTATCCCCATTTCATAAATAAGGAAATAGAGACACAGGAAAAATCTGTCCACCAGTCCCACTTCTGGGCACTTATTCTAAGGAAGCAATTCAGTCTTATTCATCAGATGTTCATAACAATATAGTTTATAAGGGGAGATTGGTTAACTCAATCATGATAGATCCATAATTGGATATGATGTATCCATAATTACAGAAGGCAGTGCAGAAGTAGGGCAATATTGACGTGCAGTGATTCTTTCAATGCCATAAGTGAAAAAGCCAGCTCAAAACAACGTATCTGATATCTTCCCATTTGGGGCAAAAACATATACAAGTTCTTAAAAATGACCATGTCTAGGGAGCGAGTATAAAAAGGAGTATTTGGTCTTTTTTGTTAATTTGTGGTTTGTTCTCCTTTTACAATGAACATGTATTGCTTTTGAAGGAAGAGAAAAATAACTCAAGTTGTCGCTCTTGATTCTTGAAAAAGAAAGAAAAAAGAAAAGAGAAGATTGTCTCCTTAAATGAGGGAGCTGCAGGTAACTGGACGAGTCAATGAACCAGAAAATCGCCCTTGGCAGTTGGACTCTCCTTGACCTTGTTGGCAAAATGCAAGTTCTCGTAACTGAGCAAATGTGGCTTAAAAAGTACAGCCTGCTGCTGGGGTGGGGGTTCTCCGCAACCGCCAGCTGCTATGCCCGTCGTCAGCTACGTCTACCCGGAGGTTTTGTGGGCTGAGTGCTGGCTGCAGATCCCTGGGGTCTGCGTGGTCTGCAGGACCCACCAGCGCCCCCACTGCAGGCACCTATGGATGCGGGAGGCTGGGCAATGACTCACCCCCTCGCCTTCTTCAACAACTGTGTTTACGGACCTTCTGCTCCATCCTCCATCATAGACATTTGGCAACCTCTCCACCTCTGTCCCGCCCTTTATCAGAGCAGAATTCTTAGAGAGTCTCCCCCATATCCTTGGCCCTGGTGTACACCTGCTTTCTCCCAGTTATTCAATCAAACACGAACTCAGGTGTAGCAATGAAGGGTCCCAAGTCAGTTGACCTTCAGAGAGGGAGAGATCCTGGTGGGCCTACCCTAATCAGAGGAGCCCCTTAAAACCTGGGTTGAGGGAAGTCAGAGATTGGCAGAGTGGCGGGGAGCTCTCTGTTGGAGGTTAAAGCTGGAGGGGTCACCTGGCGAGGAGTGTGGTGGCCTCTGGGACCTGAGAGCAGCCCTCGATGAACAGCCAATGTGGAATCAACAACGTAAGGAACTGAATTGGGCCAGCAACCTGAACGAGCGTGGACAAGCTCCAGATAAGACCACAGCTCTGGCTAGCACCTTGATTTCTACCTTGTGAGACATCTTACAGACCCTGCCCAGACTCCAGACCCAGAGAAATTGCAAGAGAATAAATAAATAAAATAACTAGCAATACATAAATTGCAATAAATAAATGTATTGCTTTAGGTTGCTACATTTGTGCTGACTTGTTCTACAGCAATAGAAATCTAGTACACCTTTGTCCTACCCTCTCTTCCCCTCTTCTCCCCTTTTGGTTTTCCTTTTTAAACCTATCGAGGCCCTGTTACTACAGAGTATGCAGATATAAACCCCATGGGTGTTGGCGGATTTGACTCAGAGAGTCTGAAAGTCTGGTATGGGAGTGTATCCGGCATGGAAGGTCCACACTCAGCCCAGAACTTTGTTCTTGCAGCTATCCATACAACGAATTCCCCCCTGAAAGGGTGTTTTTGCCACATTCATGTCCTTTGATGATGGAGCTAGCTGCCGACAATCAAAGAGAAAACCTCTCATGGAAAGAAAGAAGCAGAATTATGACCAGACGGGAAGCACCGCCCTGTTCCCCAGGGGCCTCCATCCCCTAAACCTGCAGTCTTGTTGTCACATTCTGCATTCTTTTCCTGTCATGTACGTGTGTGTCTCATCTCTCTGCTACTTATAAGCTCCATGAGGGCAGGGAGCTTGTCGTGGGATCTCTCTCTGCCATCTGGAGCCAGACACACAATGGCTTACTTAACGGGGTATGAGAGTCACATCCAAAATTCCATTAATCTTTACCAGTCCTCTTTTCATCTGGATGCCCGAGGAAGTAAAGAGGAAAAGTTTTGTTTTTTTTTTTAATTTTTATTTATTTATGATAGTCACACAGAGAGAGAGAGAGAGGCAGAGACACAGGCAGAGGGAGAAGCAGGCTCCATGCACCGGGAGCCCGATGTGGGATTCGATCCCGTGTCTCCAGGATCACGCCCTGGGCCAAAGGCAGGCGCCAAACCGCTGCGCCACCCAGGGATCCCAAGAGGAAAAGTTTTGGAGACAAACACCTTTGATTTGATTCTCAGCCTTCAGACTTACTGCCTGACCATTCACATGTCTTGACCTCTCAGCCTCAAAAGGCCCTTCTGTAAAATGGTCTACCAGAAAGTTAGCGTATGTGGCGCACAGTAGGCCTTCAGTGTCTGTTACAGGTTTCTTCTTTGTTTCTGTCCTTTGATCTCATCTCACTTTTTCTCCCTCTTAAAATAAACAAACAAATAGGTTCTTGGTCTCCTGAGCCAGACCCTTCTAGAAAGAATTCATGTTCGAACGGCGATAACGAGGTTTGGCATGAGCCTTGGCGGCCGTGTTTGAAAGGTTTCAGGCTGTGGAAATTCACTCTGACAGTCACTTATGACCAGTTCCTGGCCTGGGCAGAGCCCAGACTGGACAAGAGGGGGATTTGGATGGGGGTGGGTAGGAGAAGCAATCCTAAGGAGGGAATAGTACCAGAGTGTGTCCCAGGAGCAGGAATGTGACATGGCTTAGCTTCTGTCACAAACTCCATGCCATCTGCGTGAGGATAAGGCCTGAACTTCTGGGACACAACAGCCGGGGCCCTTGCCTCTCCAGAAGTCAGAGGGAAAGCCTGCAGGAGGTGTCAACACCATGAAAACGACCCATCAGATGAGGTCTGGGAGGAGTGATGGGAGGGCCTGGAGGTCAGGAGGGCTGCTCAGCAAAATGGGGAAATCAATGATGTTTATTTTTACAGGCTAACAGGAACCTTACAGACCTGCGGGATCTTTAGCTTCTGGTGGGGGGCAGGAGTCGTGTCTTACTCATATCACCTTCAGGCACCTGGCCAGGCGCAGCAAGTAAGCGGGCACCCAGGCTATTGAATGAATGAATGAATGAATGAATGGAGAAGAGGAGGAGACATAGCTTTTCCCTTTTCAGATGATGAAACAGGCCAATTCAGCCTAAGGTTTAGTCTCAGGAACTGCTTTCCTGCTCAGGTGTCAATAACTGAGAATAGGTTGAAATGAGACCTCTTCTGGTTGATTTTTTCCTTTACAAATTACATGTGTCTTGGGAGAGGGATGCTGTCCTATGAATGAATTTCATGAGTAAGAGGAGGTATCAGATCTGTCTGGTGCTCTCTTAGGCAGCTATGTAGGTGACTGGCCCCTGGGTTACCTGGTGTCCAGCAGGATGGCTTGGATGAGATGTCATGAAAATTCCTCCTGCCTTTATTTGATACCCTCATCCAGGTGTCTGTCATAGTCTCCTGGACTACTGCAATGGTTCGATCACGTCCATTTGCTCTCATTCTCTTTAATCCATTTACAAGTGAAAATGGGCCCCTGGGACACTGTTCCCTCTATTTGTCTCTACTTATAACCCTTCAGCGGCTGGATGTAGAATAAAAGGAAGACTGCTCACAGCCCTCTGCTCCCACCTCCTGCCACAGTTGCCCTCTGGAGCCCACTGCTGTCCTTTAGTGCTCTATAAACACAAAAAGCTCACTCATCTCGAGGATGTGCTATTTGCTGTTCCCTCTGCCAAGAAGACTTTTCCCTCCGCCATCCCATTCTTGTCCTCATCCAAGTCTCAAATTAAACACTACCTTCTCAGAGAGGCATCCCTGTCTACTCCTCTGAAGTAGATCCACAGTGGTCTCTAGCCCAGGGTTCTATTTGTGTTCTTTATGGCATATGTCAAAGTTTGGAAATTACATATTATTTTGTTTATCTGTGGCCTATAATGTGGCTCCACCGTGAGCCAATAAGCTTTATGTGGAGAAGCACCATATATGTCTGGCCTATCACTGTGTTCCCATTGTGCCTGGCACATAGGAGGTAGTCATTATATATATGTTGAATGAAAAGTGAATGAATACAGAGATAAATGAGTGCCTCAAGTTCCTGGTGGTAGACTTTATGCAGAGAATATCCAAGAACACTACCCTACTTGGTCAAACACTTGATAAGGACTGGGTTTAAAGAGATCTCAGGCAGAGATTGTGAGCAGAGGTACTAACAAAAGACCGTGACCTTGCCAGGGAAGTCCAGTATGGAATAACAAGACAGGCAGACTGAGAGAGGAACCATCCAGACTGGGCCAGACCTGCAACCAACCCCTTGGGCACTCTTGGCTAAGAGCAATCACTGGTCCCTTGGTGAAGAGGGAACTAGAAATAAATGTGGCCACCCCAGTGCCCCCTGTGTGGCATGGGATCATTCTAGAATGCCCCTTCACAGTGTCCATTCCCACTCTGTAGCATGGGTGTCTGACATTCTCAGCCAACCATGCTGTCCTCTTTATCAAATGAGGATGAACGATCTCCCTGGGGAACATCAGGGGTAGGCTGGGGGTCCTACGTCCCCATGATCCAGGTCATGATTCTAAGACCTATTCTCATCTATTTATGGTGGAATGTGCTGCATTGAAACTTTTCTGGAGGGAAATTTGGCAAGATATATTAAGAGCCTTAAATATAGTCATACCCTTTGACCCAATAACTCTACTTTGAAGAATCTACCCAAGAGCTAGGGTCAGAAATGTGCACTAGACCATCAGTATTAGGTTTCTCATATAAGAGTACTTTTAATAGCAGAAAAACAACAAAATGAAATTATCAAATATCCAACAATAGGTTGCGTATAAGTAAATAACGGTCTATCCATATTATGGAATTTTATTAGCTGAAAAAAGTTTCCAAGGAAATGTGTTTCAAAGGAAAATGGAACAGCATGGGAAAGTGCTCACAATGTAATTTGGGGTAGGGAGGACACAACATTTTTTTGCATTTTATTAAAAATAGAAATGTTTAAATACTTAAAATTCGTGGCATAAGAAACTCGGGTTCAACGCAGTAGAGCCACATTATCTTTCAGGAGTCCTAATGACACATGTGTACACTTTTGAAACTTCTCAAGAAAGATCCAGTCATTGGAGATCTGGTTCTCTGCCTACTATTATCTCCTGTATACTTTGCCGTTGCTGCATGGATTCGGTTGACATCCAAATGTGTGTGCGAATGGCGACATTTAAAGCATACACACCCAATCACATCTGTACTTCCTTTGTTCAAAAGATCAGTTTCACAATGTAACTTTAAGCGAAAAAAAAAAATTCATGAAATACAAAGCCGAGTATATAGAAAGAATCCTCTTTTGTAAGAGAAACATGGAGGCACCGATCCTAGAAGGATACACCATCAAGGGATGAGTGGAGATTACCTACCTCTGATGAGATTACAAATTCTTTTTATTGTGATTTGCTACTGTGAGCAGACACTGCATTTATAATTAAATAAGAATTAGAATAAACAACCTGTGGTCCTAAGAGGAAAAAAAAAATCTTGCTGTGTGTGTGTGTGTGTGTGTGTGTGTGGGTGGGTGGGTGTGTAGGGGAGTGAGGTGTGGTAATTCCCTTTATAGTATGACGGAAGACAAAAGAGACAATGGGTATCAAGGTGTCTTTAGCCATTTGAACAAGGGAAGGAAACAACAGCCAGTCAATGAGCACAGAACGCTGGGTTATCTTTCCGGAGCCAACGTAAGATATACAATATCCATCTACAAAGGGCATTCCCTGAAGAGGCCAGGCACGGCCAGCCCAGAGCCAGCAGGCCCGTCTTCTCTCCTCCCAACCACTACAAGACTGACCACAGAGGGCCTGCAGGAAGCCCTCACCGTGGCCGCAGAGGCTATTTGAATTCAGGGATTTTCTGTGCTTTTCTTGGAGCCACAGAGCTCGGAAAGCTCCTCTCGCCGATTCTTCCCCGAGACGGTGGGCACTTGTCTGATGGGTTTTCAATTCCATAAATATTCGTGAAGCAGCAGTTCTGAGGCTGACACCTTTTCCTTTGACTCCTCACGGTGAGGGGGAAGCAAGGTATTATGAGCCCCATTTCGCCTATGAGGAAGCAGAGGCCAGGTAGCAAGAGGCAGAGCCGGGATCCGAAGCCAGCTATAATGCTGGCAGACTCTCCGCCACACCACAGCTGCCTTTTTGCTTCAAAGCCTGGAAAAGTTGATGAGCCCTGCAACCTTCTGTGAAGCTCTGCAGAAAGGAACTGCCAAGCCCGCTTGTCTGAAATAGTTGTGGTCCTCAGCTTCCTGGAACAAAAACACTCTTTCCCGAGTGGAGACCAGCCCATTAACCCATCCTTTATTTCATGCAAGGCAACTCCTCGCCACCCGTAAATCATTTTCCAGGCCTATCTACTAGGCAACTCTACTGCGGAAATGCAATGTCCCATGCAGGGTGAGCGGGTAGTCTTCTGGACCCCATCAGTCAGGCGAAGCAAAACCAGAAGTGTCATGTGGAGCTGCAAACCGAAAATACATTACAACCAAGACCCAAACACACAACGCAGAGAGGAGAGGGGGGCAAACACAGAGCCTCAATGTGCAATTTTAAAAGTTTCCAGGCCAAAAAAATAAAAAAATAAAAAAATAAAAGTTTCCAGGCCTTGCGGATCAATCAAAGAGTGCTCTGCCCCATGGTAGCCATCCATGAAGCTCCTTGCTATGGGAGCTGGGTCACAACAGTGATGTTTTTTCTTGTGAATTTTTGATGTGATCAAATTCTGGATGGGGCATAGAACAGATCTCCGGAAGGTACATGCTGGAAGTTTACCTGGGCCTGTGACCAGACCTCCTTTTGATGAAAAAGATGTCCTCTTTCCAGCTTAGATTGCTCTGAGCAACAGTGGAGTCAAATGGGGACATTTTGTCTTATGAAACACAACATTTCTTGGTCGGTGGGATGAACACAAAAATAGCAGAAAGGAGCTGAAGAGGATGATGATTTGCTATTTATTCAGGGCCTGCTGTGCACCACACAGTGTTAGGCACCTTATAAATATCATTTGTTTGCCAGAACTGGTGTCTTTATAAGAGGGAATGGAGGGTTGATGAGTAAACAGCAAAGCTCATCTCACATGGTAGGAGTAGAATGTGGATTTTAACTCTGGCTTGTAATGAATAAAAACAGTTCCTATGAATTGAGGGCTTGCAGTGTGCCAGGCAATGGTCTGAATCTTTTTAGGTATAAACTCTTTGATTTCCCTAATCGACATTGTGAGATGGGCACCATTATTATGTCCGTTTTACAGATGGAAAAACCAAGGCCCAGAGGAGACACGTAGCATCTTGCCCCAAGCCAGAAAGGTGGTGACTTGCAAGCCAAGATGTGGACACTGGCATTCTGTCCCAGACCACACACCCTTGACCCCGTATACTAGTTCCCTGGAAGACATTAAGCTATAGAAGTTGGGGAAGTTCACTTCAGAGCCATGGGATCTTTGAGAACTGAGAGGGGCCTTTGATAATACTTCTCCCAACATCCCTATTTTAGAGCAGGACTAACTCAGGCCTGGAGGGAAGTGACTGGTCCAAGGTCTCTAGAATGTTCAGCTGTACCCCTGGGACTTGACCCTGGAACTAAAGTCCACTGCCTCACACCAGTTCTTCATTCCTGAGCCAGCTGCCATTGAATCAGAGCCAATAGCCAATAGAAACCTAATGTGAGCTTCGTGTAATCAAAGTGGTTTTTTTTTCTTTTTGTTTTTTACTGGTCCTATCTTTAAAAAGTAAATAAGAACAGATGAAATGAACTTAAATAATATTTTCTTTAACCCCATACACCCAAAATATTATCATTGCAACATATAACCAATACAAAAATTATTAATGAGATAGTTTACACTTTGGGGTCACAGAGTCTTTGAAATCTGGTGTGTATGTCACATGGAAGGCACATGTCAATTTGGATGAGCCACATCTCAAGAGCTCAGTGGCTGCACGTAGCCAGTACCTGCCAGGCTGGGCAGCTTGGCTCTAGATACTTGTTATTCAGTTTGGTCCATGGATCAGCAGCGGCGTCAGGTTGGGAGCCTGTGAGAAATGCAGATAATCAGGCGCCACCCCAGACATACGGAGTCAGAATCTGCATTTTAACACGGTCCACGGGAAATCTGGGTGCACATTTGTTTGAGAAGTGATCTCGACTTCTTACCTTTGGCGATAAGAGCCAAAGTAGTCCTTCATAATGGTTGAAAGCCACGGAGTCCTCTTCCCAGAAAAATACAAATATGCAAATGCCACAGATTTCTGCTTAGGATTCCAGAAACTGCCCCCAGTTCTTGGAAGGCCAGCCAAGGACCCCTAGTTCTGTGGATTCCCCATGAGGAAATCTGGCTCCGGAGCAGCGGTTTTCAAAAAATAAAAATAAAAGTTGTAAGCATTGCACACTTTTTTTTTTTCCTATTCACAAATGAAAGCTTGTTCAGAAGCCCCAGCTATAAAACGGGCTAAGAGTGAGCCACAGCGGCTGAGCAGGGAAGTAGCCCCATTGTCACAGATCCTGCCTCCCCTCCAACCAACCCCGAAGACCTTGGGGGTACCTCAGGCCCAGGGTGGAACCCCCAATCCCATCCTACCCCATTCCTGTCCTGCATTTACTGACCATGGCCTGCTGGCTGCGCACAAGTCACCTGCAGGTAGCTTTCTTGCTCTTCTGTTTTGATCAACTGCCCCGGGAAATTCTGAGGATCAGCTGGATTTTGGAACACTGATCTGGGGCATCCCAGCTCCCAGGCAGTGGAAATGGTATCCTTATGTCCCATTTTCCCCCGGGGACAGAGCTGCTTTAGGTCCTTGGTCCCATGGGTAAGCACTGGCAATGCCCACTTTTACTCTCAGTCCTGTCCTGGTTTGCCTGGGAAGTTACTGGGGATCCCTTCCACCAAGTTTCCTCTCAGGTGAATTCTTCAGCATCCTTGAAGACTCAGCTAAGAACTCTTGTCCTCTGGGACTATAAACCGGAATGTTTTTGCCTGCAGGTAACTGAAGGTTTATCATGGGCCAGAACTAGAAGTACAGAGATTAGTAGTTTTGGGTTCATTCTGGCAGTTTCATGAGCAAAATATACAAGGTCACCTACTCATGAGGAAGTCCAGAGGCGCAAGAGTGGGAGGGCTCTGGGGCACCTGGGTGGGGGACTCAGTGGTTGAGTGTCTGCCTTCAGCTCAGGGTGTGATCCTGGGGTTCTGGGATTGAGTCCTGCATCAGGCTCCCTGCAGGGAGGCTGCTTCTCCCTCTGCTTGTGTCTCTGCCTCTCATGAATAAATAAAAAGAATCTTAAAAAAAAAAAAAAAAGTGGGAAGGCTCATCTTCAGAGAGATGGTTTTTTTCCTATCAATGAGGGAAATGTTGCCAAGATGCTCCAGGCCTCACCCACCCCATGTAACTTCCCCTCAGCTCTAATTAGCCAGAACCGATCACATGCCTATGGCTGAGCCAGTGTCTGGTGGGGAACAGGAGCCTCTTGGTTGGCTCGTATCAATCAGCAGTCATCCTCTGGAGCTGGGGGAAAAACTCAACCTTCTGGAGAGAGGTGGCCATCATTTTGAAAATAAAAAAATAAAAATAAAAAATAAAAAATTGCACCTGGAAGACTTGACTGTGAGGAAGGAGGGGGCACTATCTGCAGTTGAGGCACCAACAGTGTCTACTGCATCTTCCCTGACTCCCTGGCTGGGAGGAGTCCCCCTTCCTCTGGATTTCTAGAGTCTGCTGTGTCCTCTCTATTACAGCACATTACTCCTTGCAACTTGTCTCTACTTCCCCTGCGAATATTAGCTCCAGGAGAGTGGGAGGCATAGCCTATCCACCTTCCTCTCCTCACAGCTGCTCCATGAGGGCCGAGCACCTTACAAGAGCTTCCAGAGCGTCTAAATGACATTTCCCCCCCTGCAGCATCCCCATGAAGTATATACACTCCTTATTTTGGCTACACCTGATGAGACCCTTCCTGTTAGGGAAACATAGGATGGTCACATCCACTCTTAGCCTGTGCATTGGCCGAGCATATTTTGAGATCCAACTCATAGTCGACAGATTTCTATGCAACACAACAAGAAAAAAACTGAACTCCTCTACACGTAACATGGATGAATCTTTCAGACATGAGGTTAAATGAAAGAAGCCATATGGAAAAGAGTGATGCTAAGTATAAGATTCAATTTCTACAAAGTTCAAACGAGGCAAAATCAATCATTGGTAAATAGAGGAGACAAAAGTGGTTACCTGTAGGGGGTTTCCCGGGGAGGGGGCACAAGGGAGCCTAGTGTGGGCTAGAGATGTCTTGTCTCTTGACCTGAATGGTGGTTACATGTGTGTATCCATGAAAAATTAATTGAGCTTTAAGCTGCGACACACTAGACAATGGACTATTGTTCGTTTTTATTCTTTAAAACTGAATATCAAGCCGTGAAAAGACATGGATAAAACTTAGATGCATATCACTAAGTGAAAGAAGCCAATCTGGAAAGCTGTAGGAGCCTAACTGTATGACATTCTGGAAAAGGCAAAACTCTGGAGACTGTAGAAAGATCAGTGGTTTCCAGGGATGGAGGGGAGAGAGAGGAATAGATAGGCAGAGCACGGAGGATTTGTAGGGCCGTGGAGCTATTCTGTATGATAACTGGAATGGCATCGTACATTTATCCAAGCCCATTACATACACAAGAGTGAACCCTAAGGTAGAGGGACTTTGGGTGATGTGTTGGCGTAGGTTCATCGACTGTAGCAAATGCTCAATGCTGGTGGGGATTGTTGATGGTGGGGGAGCGCTGTGCACAGGTGAGGGCAGTGAGGATATGGGAATTCTCTGTACCATCCACTCAATTTTGCTGTGAATAGCTCTAAAAACTAAAGTCTATCAAAAAAAAAAAATACTGGGCAGCCCAGGTGGCTCAGTGGTTTAGCGCCTGCCTTCAGCCCAGGATGTGATCCTGGAGACCCGGGATCGAGTCCCACGTCGGGCTCCCTGCATGGAGCCTGCTTCTCCCTCTGCTTATGTCTCTGCCTCTCTCTCTCTCTCTCTCTCTCTCTCTCTCTCTCTCTGTCTCTCATGAATAAATAAATAAAATCTTTTAAAAATAATTTTAAAAATACTGAGCATATACAGTATGTGTACTGTACAGCATGCGATATCTCAGTAAAAAAGGAGAAAGTGTTCTACTCAAAATAATAGTAACTAGCATTCACTAAAGGCTGCTGGGAAGCCAGTCCTTGCCCTAGTTCCACACCTGTGGTTTTTCTTTCTTTTTTTTTTTTTTTTTTACCTGTGGTTTTTCTAGCATGTACATGCTGCATGGTGGATGGCAGGGACCCACCCAGCTGGGTCTCCATCCTGTCCTCGGTGCCCAGCACAAAATAAAGGCGGGAAATGGGATTCTTGAGATGTCAGAGAAGTCTCATGCTGTTGGAACAAGTTTTGCCCCCAATCTGCGGTGGAAGAAACCAAACTTCTTAGAAGCAAGTGACAGGTCCACGGCCACAAAGCTGAGAAGGGACAGAGCCAGGATGTGTGCCAGGTTGTCTTGGTAGAAAGGCCTGATTCTGAACCCCAAGCCCTATCACCTCTGACCTCCAATGAAGTGGAATCCCAGGGAGCCCCAAATGTTCTGAAGGCGTGCCGGCAAAACTGTTTGTAGGAGTTTCCACTGTGGTTGTGTTGTGCCTAAATTAATTATTATGGTCTCTGGGACGGGGTTGCAAAGTGCCCCAATGGTAGCTCTGATAAAGGGATACTCCAAAGCCAAGTTCAACACGTCAGGTCTGTCAATAACCTTGACACCTTGATTCCCTGTCACCTGGTAACTACTAAAAGGTGTAATATTCTGAAGCCTTTAATTTTATGTTCCGCAGGAGAGAAAAATTGAGAAAGGAAAGATAGGATGCAATTTGAGACACGTAGAAATTACCTTTTGACTCTCATGAATATATATATTTATATATTCCGCATCTGACGGCTGCCGGGGCTGGAATCTCTGTCCCCAGGATGAGCTAGGTTGACGGCCATCAGCACATAATTGCTGGGCTCTGCCCCATGTCTCCTGCTGGAGAATGAAACCTTGCTCAAGGTCAGCGTCGGGATGTCAGTCTGAAAGTTTCCAACGCCAAGCGAGCTGTGTCAGGAAAACAGTCTTCAGAGAGGGTGCTTCATCCTACATGGAAAACGGTGTGTGTGTTCGTTTTGTCTGATGATGCCTTCAGGCCAGGTAGGATGAGGGGTGAAAAGGTGACCTGGTGAGACAGCTTTGGGGTCACCGTGGTGCCCAAAGCCAGACTGGAGGACATAGCAAGAGAGTGGGTGATGGCCACGTGGAGATCGCCTATAGGTACAGCTTCTTGGGAAGGTTTGGCCGTGACAGATATGGGAGAGGGGAGAGAAGACAGGATCCCGAGAAATCCACTGAAGATGGTTTTTGGGGAAATATTGTTCATTGTGGTGAAATACACACGTATAATTTGCCATTTTAACGCGTGCAATTGAGTGACATTAATCATTCGCACAATACCAGGCAGCCATCATCGCTAGCAAGTTCCAAAACACATTCATCCTCCCCGAAGAGGACCCCGTCCCCATGAGCTGTCACTCTGCATGCCTGCCCTCCTCCAGTCTGCATCTATCGCTATGGATCTACCTATGCCGGACACTCCACATAAGTGGAATCCTCCAGTACGTGGCCTTTTGTGACTGGCTTCTACTTAGCATAACGTTTTCAAGGTTCGTCCATCGACACGTCTATACCGGGTGGTTCCGTACTTGATTCCTTTGTACGACTGAGCAACACTCCATTGCGTGGGTAGAGGACATTTGTTCATCCATTCTCTCATTGATGGACGTTTGGGTGGCTCTCACCATTCGGCTGTCGCGGACAGTGCTGCTGTGAACATTTGTGTACAAGGATTTTTCTGGGACACTCGTTTGATTCTTTTCGGTAGACACCTGGGAGCAGAATTGCTGGGCCAGGTAGTAGTTCTACGTTTAACTGGTTGAGGAACCACAGAAGTGTTTTCCATAGTGGCTGCACCATTTTGCATTCCCACCAGCGATGTACAAGAATCCTGATTTCCCCACGTACCCACCCCCCTTTTTATTATTCCCACCCCCCCCTTTTTTATTATCCCCCGCCTTTTTTTTATTTGGAGGGTTTTTGTAAGGGAAGATTCTTTCTTCTTCACTAAGTGTTCACCATCGGCTCACCAGCTTGTAAACAGTGGTATGCCGACGGGCCTGACTGTTCTCCAGGGGCGCACAGCCTGGTGGGACCATGGACAAGCAGCCTTCAAACTCTATCGTGGACTCTGAGAGCTCCTATTCTATTGCTTCCGTCTCCAGCTGCAGACAACGAGAGCTGAAATTTCAACATGAGATTCCGAGCCCCCTTTTTGGGAAGCAAGAGAGAAAAAAACAGACTTTGGTGCAAGAACCCTTTAGGCCTAGACCCCAGCTCTGTCACCTAGTTCACTATGACTTTGAGAAGCTGTATAAACTTCCGGAGCTTCAACTTTCTTGTCAGTAAAATGAGGATAATACTGTTTACCTTGGGAGCTATCATGAAATTTTTGCAGATAAATGACAGGAGGGAAGACCTGGCTCAGCGCCTGACACTTTGGGGATGCTCAGTGAACTTGCTTTCATCCCTTAGGTCAATGGAGAAAAAGTCAAGTCAAAACAACACGAATATGTGCTTCTTTTTAATCCAGCACGATTTAAGGCAGATGCCAACTCACGGGGACCTGTGCAGGCTGAGGGGGCGACCAGCTGTGGGCCAAGGACATGCTCCTGACCCACATGCTCCCTTCCATTAATCTGGGCCCTCTGTCATCATCCAGCAGCATCCCTTTGGTCACCTCGGTTTTGCCAGTAATTCTGATGCTCTGTAAGTTTTGGGGTTCACGGGCCGCCCTGGCTTTCTAGAGTTGCTGAAACAAAATAATAAACCGTGTGGCTTAAAACAACAGAAATGTGTTGCCTTTCGGTTCTGGAGGCTAAGACTCTGAAATCAAAGTATCCACGAGGCCAAACTTTCTTTGAAGATTCTAAGGGAGAATCCTTCCTCGCCTCTCCTGGCTTCTGGGGGTGGTTGGCAGTCGTTGGCGTGCCTTGGCTTGTAGAGCATCACACCCATCAGCGCTCACCTTAATCCAGTATGATCTCATTTTAGCTTGATTATATCTGCAAGGACTATCTCTCCAGTAAGGTCATATTCATGGGGACCGAGCGGCTAGGACTTCAACATATCTTTTTAGGGGACACAATTCAGCCCTAGCACTGACTTATGGTTAAATGCTGGCACGGAATCAGGGTTTTGGAACCTAGAGATGGTCTGGGGAGCCCTCTTTAAGGAAAGGACCACAAAATTATGAATGCAAGTTTAGGTACAGGACCTTGGAAGGGGATGAGGAAGTGGGGGGTCCTGGAGCTCAAGCATTGTTGGCTCCATGGAAAATCTACCGCTGGTTAAACCTCATTTATCCTGATTCAGTTTCTAAGCTCATTACATGGAGCCAAAGGAATAAAACAGTTAAAAATGACAAACCATGAAAACACAAATTTCCTACCCAGATGTACGTATCTGCATGTATATTAGAACAGGTCTGAAAGGAAGCACATCCGAATTTCCACTGATTACTCGTGACTGGTGGAGTTGTGGGTCCTCGTTATTCTTTCCTTTTTGCTTATCTAAATTTGCTAGTCTTCCTACAATGAGCCTAGATTGCCTTTATAAAAACCGAAACCATGTTCTCCTTGCAACTTGATGTGTCAATTAGGGCCGAGATGTGTCCGAGGCCCTTGCAGAGCGCTTCACCGCTGGTGGTTGTCATAGATATCTTTCCTGGGAGACTCTATTTCCTCAAGGGCTCCATGGAGCCCACATGACCTCCCCTTGGGCTTCCCGGTCCCCCCCTCCAGCCCCACCCCCAGAAGGCTGCCTGGCTCAGATTGGAAAGGTACCCCGAGAGCCTCGGGCCAGTCAATGCACAGGAGAGGCCCCACCATGGAGAATGAGGTATCGTGGCCACTGATCCGTTTCCCTGATTTACATCAATTTACATTCAGCTCTCGAGTAATCTACATGAAAATCAGGCGGCCTCCAGCTATTCCCCTGAAATCAGGAGAGGCCGCCTGGCCTGTGGGATGATACAGGGAGATGCTCCCTCACTTCCCAAACCCTGGGCCGATTAATTTGTCAACCAAAACAAGGGCTGGCATTGTAATCATGGCTGCCTAGCACTCTTTCACTTTCCCCAAATTGGATAGATAAATGGAGATTTGCGGTAGATTAACCTGAATGTTTTGTCTAGCTTCATTTTCCACTTCCTTCCTTCTGTAAGGAGCTTGTGTGTGTGTGTGTGTGTGTGTGTGTGTTTCATATGAGATTATTGATGCCATTCGCACATCCATTTCTCTAGCAATAATTTACTGGGGTCTTCTACATGCCACACAACCGCGCTTGGTGTGCGGGCAAGAGAGGTGATGGCCCTCATCTCTGTCCTCACTTGAGGGTCCTGCTTTTGACTTGTTTTTAAAAATAAAGCGCAATGCAGATATAACCCACATAGGGTAAAAATGCATAAGCCGCCAGGGTACAACTTGACAAATATAAGGATGCATCCTGCGACCTCCTTCAGGATCCGGACATTGAACCTGTTTAGAGCCCTCGGGGTGGGGGTGGGGGTTCCCTCATGCACCCTCCAGTCCATATCCTACTATCCCACCATGATCACCATGTCTGATTTCCTTCCCCATCCCTGAGTTTTGCGCGTGTTTGCTCTTCCAGTAGAGGGAATTATCCAGTAGATGTTCAAACACGGGCAACACTTATTTTGGTCACCGATATGTTTGTGAAATTCATCGTGTTTGTGTGTCACCAATTTATTCTTTTTTTTAATTACCATGTGGTATTTAATTACATGTACATACCACACTTTATTTATCCATTCTCTGGTTGACAGACCCTTGGGTTGCTCCCAGTTGGAGATGATTATGAATAAAGCTCCTATGAACATTCTTGTACATGTCTTCTGGGTTTGAGAAATACACGTTTCTCCTGGGTGTAGGATACCCCGGGGTGGAAGTGTTGAGTCAAAGGGTCAGCCTGTGTTTGGTTGTAGCAGATACGGATCATCCTTGTCTTTTTAAATTTAATTTTATTTATTTGAGAGGAGAGAGAGTGAAAAAAGAACACCAGGAGGGTGGAGAGGCAGAGGGACGGGCCCGCTGAGCAGGGAGCCCTATGTGGGGCTGGGCCCCAGGACCCTGAGATCATGACCTGAACTGAAGGCAGATGCTTCCCTGATGGAGCCACCCAGGTCCCCTGAACCTTGTCTTTTAAATTCATTTCCCTAGGGGATTTACTTTACTTCTCTATGTGTCATAGAGTGGATGCCTGCTGTGAAATATGGTTCAAAACGTGCTTAATTTCTAATTTTTTTTTGAAAGAATGAATGAGTTTGTAACCGTACAATACCTGGCACAAAGTAAGTGCTCAGTATAGCTTAGGTGATCTACTGTGGCACAACCTCCAATGACCTACTATCTCCCAAAGCAAGGACTTTGCCCACCTGTCCTGCAAGCGTCCCCCTGGCTATCTGTGAGCTGGTGCCCGGGCCTGGGTGGATGGGTCTTCTCTAACTATAAGTTGCCCTGAACCCTGGCTTACACTTCATCCTTCATCTCTTCTTTCTCATTCACTGGGAGGGGGTGGAAGGAGACTGGGTTAAAAACACATTTTTTCTCCCAAATGACTTAATATTTGAAATAGTTATTCTGGGGATCCCTGGGTGGCGCAGCAGTTTGGCGCCTGCCTTTGGCCCAGGGCGCGATCCTGGAGACCCGGGATTGAGTCCCACATCGGGCTCCCGCTGCATGGAGCCTGCTTTTCCCTCTGCCTGTGTCTGCCTCTCTCTCTCTCTCTCTCTCTCTGTGACTATCATAAATAAATTTAAAAATTGTTGAAATAGTTATTCTACATTTGTTAGAGGATACATCAAACTGTACTTTGCAAGAATTTTAAAGATGTATAGAGCACCTTCCTGGTCATGATCAATAACATGATCTGAAGAAATTAGATTATGATTGGGGTTGGGTTTTTTTTTTTCCGTTTTAGTGGGCGATGTGATATATTGCCACAGAAAAATATAATATCATTTGGATGATCATGGAAAGTGCTTGCTAAAATTTTGTCGAATAATTTTGCCCACTTTCATGTAATTTTTAATACAGAAAACAGATCTAAGTTTGATCATATAAATCATGCTTGATATTCACCTCAAATGGAAACAAATTTTTTATGATTTCTGATTCTTTTAAAGATTTGTTTATTTCAAAGAGAGAGAACATGTGCAGGGGGAGGTGCAGAGAGAGAGGGTGAGAGAATCTCAAGCAGACTTCCTGCTGAGTGCAGTGTGTGACATGGGGCTCAATCCCAGGACCTTGAGATCATGACCTGAACCAAAATCAATAGTTTGATGCTCAACCAACCGAGCCACCCAGGCACTCCTTAGTTCTGATTTTTTGAAGTGTGGCAGATACTGTTGTTTGCATACCTGGTACCTTTCTCTGCAGAGAGTCTGGACAAGGCCACCACCCACCATCACGGTCCCTTCTCGCTGGAGGCCCCTCCTGTGAGCATCCTGTGCATCTCTGCTTGTCTACAGGATCGGCCAGCTTCCATTTGCTGCATTCCCAGCACACACAGAACCCCTCCATGTGCCACCCCTCCTCACAGACTCCTCTGGGATCAGGGATCAGGGCCCTGGGGTCCATGTAGTAATTTCTAACTCTTGTCTTCATTCCCCACCGTACGGGTGGTAGCTGCGTACTGTAGCCGCTTCCCCTGCAAAGCTCTGACATTCTTTTCACCCTTTAAATGCCCAGGTCAACTTTCTACCTAGTGAACCGTCCTAGGCATCAAAATACCTGGTGTGGTTCCTGCCCCTTGACAGTCCCTCATCGATACACCCACACGAGGCTGCCTGGGCCTTAGTTCCGGCCTTGGGCGAGCTGCTGAATGTCTCTGAGCCTTGGTTTCCTGATTTGTGAAGTGGAAAGAATTATCCTAGAATGCCCATCAGCACAGAGCGGCTCAAGTCAGGTGTCCTCTCTTCTAGAAGCTTCCCGAACTTTTCGGTCCTGTTCGGGTCCTCTGATTTGTGATCACATGATTCGCTCTGCCCCTTCATTCATTCCACAGGCATTTCTTGGGCACTAGTATGGGCTGAACTGGGTCCCCCTCCCCCAAATTCTTATGTTACAGCCTTAACCCCTCAAGGTGACTGTACTTAGAGATATAGGGCCTTTATGGGGGTGATTAAAGGTAGGTGAGCAGGAGGCCATCTGCCAGCTAGGAAGAGGGTAGTCACCAGAAACAGAAACTGCCAGAACCTGAATCTTGGGCTGCCTGCCTCCAGAAATGTGAAAACGTACATTTCTGTTGTTTAAGTGATCTCGTCTGTGGGACTTTGTTATGGTGGCCTGAGCCGACCAAGATGAGCACCTCCTATGTGCTAGACAGCCCCAGGTGCTGGAGATACAGCCGGCATCTGTAAGGAGCACCTGAGTGGTTCAGCAGCTGAGCATCTGCCTTTGGCTCAGGTCATGGTCCCGGGGTCCTGGGATGAGTCCCACATTGGGCTCCCCGCAGGGACCCTGCTTCTCCTTCTGCCTATGTCTCTGCCTCTCTTTGTCTCTCATGAATAAATAAATAAAATCCTAAAAAACAACAACAACAATAACGACAAAAAACGAAGGCTTTGTCCTCAGGTTCCATTCTCAAGTGAGGGGAAAGAAAACAAAGAGAAAAATACCGAGACACATGTATTCCATCAGATGGTACTAAGCTCAAGAGAGGAAAATAGAGCAGGGTACAGGAGCAGTGAGTGACAGGACAGGGTGTTCAGGTGGTCAGAGAAGGTGACATTTTAGCAGAGACCAAAGGAAGAAGTGAAGTAAGAAGAAGCAGTAGTGTAGCCACCTAGAGGGAAGGTGTGCCCAGCAGAGGGAACAGCAGGTGCAAAGGCTGTTGGTGGTGGATGTTCACCACGTGTACAAAAGCCCTTTACAGCAACACCTGGATTCGTGTCTGGATAAATAACTGGGTGTCACAGCCCAGCCGGCCTGACGCATAAAGTGACCATCACCAGGCTCTGGGAAGGGTGTGTGCACATGACGGTCCACCTGTTCACTTACCTGGCGTAGTTTCTACTTACTTTTGAGTGACCTGATCTGGTTGACTTTGAGAAGGATCCGGGCCCTGGTGGAGAATGATCCACGGGAGCATGACTGGCCGCCACCAGGGAGATGGGTCCCGAGGCCACTGCAGGCACCAGGTGACGTGCAGGAGGTGGCCGTCTGGGCCGCCGTGATGGCACGGACGCTGCAAACTCACGGACGTGCGGCTCTCATTTGCAGGTGGAATCAGGGGACGTCAGTTGCTGCTGGTGTCCCGGGAGCCCATCCATTGACGGCAGGTGCACCATCGGGGTTGGCTGGCCAGAAACGCCGGAGAAACAGTAGCAGAGAGCATTCTGGATGCTGTAAGACACTGTCTGCATGTTCCCTGTTATCACCCTCAGGCCTGCTCTGCCCAGGCCTCTCTCCTTGGCCCGAAGCACCGTTTCAGGAACCAAATCCCAGCTCCCATTCTGCCTTGGACCAGAGCCCGCCCTGGGCCACATTCCACAGCACTCCCTGGCTTCCCCTGACCCACTGGAGTGCAGTGGAGCAAAGGTTTCCCTCCTGCGGGACCTCCCGGCTACGAAGGGCCCATGGATTGGGCTGTTATCAGATTCTCTGCAATGTCCCCAGTCCTCATTTGGGGGCTGAGAGCATCAGACTGCCTTCGGCACTGTCTCTTGAATCTGGATGCTGGGTGGACCCCCATCCTCTTTGCTTGGGAGCTAATTAGAAAATGAGAGAGAGAAGTCAGGTCTGGCAATCCCTTAGCCTCAAACCCCACCACCCCGCCGCACAGAAGAACCCCAACCCTTTGTGTTCATAGTAAAGTGTGTTCTTCTTCAAAGAGCTCTAAAATTTAAAAAAAAAAAAAAAAGTATAAGAAAGAAAAAGAGAAGAACCCACTGTGTTTACATGGAAAGTGGTTCCACATTCCTGCCGTATGGAACACAGAGTGTCCTGGAGCCAGCAGTTACCTGGCCCCGTTCCCTGCCGTATTATAGAGCAGGGAGCCAAATTTCCTTCTGGATGTCTATAAATAAAGTGCTTCATCCACTGGCAATTAAGTGGAAGCATTTTTCCGGCCAGTGTGCATATGCATTTCATTTCTCCACAAGAGGCACAGCAGATCAGAGATGTTAGTTTAAGCCCTATTGCTATGTGTAATAATAACGATGTTTTCACAGCATCTACTTCCCTTCTTTCCAACTTTCCCTCCCCCCTGACTCAGTCGAGGTTTCATGTGGAAATTCTACCTAGGAACAGGCAAGCACAGCATTCCAAAATTCTCTCAATGGAAGACATTTCAAAAGGCTATGGAATTTAATTTCTTCTGCTGCGTGTAGAATGCTCTATTTCTGATCTCCTGGGATGACTGGTGGAGTCTTCCTTTTCTGATCATGAGAGCTGGGCAGCTAACTGATCACATTCCCCTTTTCACCTCACCCGCCGGGTAGCTCAGTGCCAGCAACTGTTTATCCACAATGGAGAGTGGCTCTGAGTCTTCTGTTTTCCTAGTTCCTGACTTCACTTTTGCTTATCCTTCCCAAAGTTAAACCCCAACATAAGCTCACCTACCATGTCTTCACAAAGGAACAGGATGCAAAGACATGGTAATGATAGTCTTCGGTTTTAGTGGCTGCTGTTCTCAGAATGGCAACTTGGGATGAAATGACAAGAAGAAATCAGGATAGAGGGCAGGAGAGGAGGGCAGTGGTCTTCAGTGGGCAAGGACTAGGTGTACTGCATTAGGTGAGCACTGGAAATAATTTGCTAAAGAAAGTTAAGAGGCCCAGCAGATCCTCTAGAGCAGGATGGCTGAGTCGAGCTTGGACCGAGGTCTTTCTGAGTCCAGGGCTAGTGCATGTTCCACACGATCGTGCCCCCCCTCAAATGGCTAATGAGGAAAGGGCCGGCCAGTAGCAGAATATAGCTGTGAACCACACAGTACCGCGTGCTGAAGGGCAGAGAGTAGGTTTGCTTCATGTCAACAGCTACCTGGCCTTCAGGTGAATAGGTTAAACACAGCAAGGCCCAGGCACTCATCCATCTGTCCGTCTACCCAGCCATCCAGCCAACCATCCAGCCAAAGCTTTCAGACTCCACTGCACAGCAGTGGCCTCATAAAACTTCAGAACTGATCCAATTGAGCCACGGCCTCCATACCCCCACATGGACCAGTCATCGTATGCAGATGCTCTTGGGAAGGGGGTGTGAGCCTGAATGAGGACACTTAGCACAGCGAGAGACTCAGCTGGGGGCAGCTGGCAGCCCACGTTCCCTGCAGGGGGCGGACACAGGTGGCCCTCCCGAAGGGACATCCAGGGGACACAGCACCAGCTCCGTCACACCCTGCTTCTCTGCTCTCCGTTCCATTCATAGTCTGCCTCCCTCCGGGATAACGTGATCTCCACTTTCCTGTTTCACTGCCGTGTCTGCGGAGCCTGGGACGGTGCCCGGCCCACAACCCCTGCCCTACGAGCCGCCGCCGAATGAAAGGAAGGAAGTAGACACAGCAGCCAATGTTACCGTGTGCTTCCAAGGCGTCAGGCACCGCGCAAAATGCTTTGCAGGAAATATCTTGTTTGAGCCACAGGACAACCCATGAACTGGGCACCGTTACTCTTGTCCTACAGAGTCAGGACACGGGGCTTCAAGGAGCCAAGCCATTTGCCTAGTGGCAAACGGAGTATAGGTGGTGAAGTCCAGGTTTCAAGGATTCTGAAGGCGGGCTGTTGGCTCCAGAGACCTCTAGTTTCCCATGTGCCATCCCTCAGAGCAAGTTCAGAGGGAGTGGTGGCTGCTGAGAGTTCAGGGAGAGCTGGGGACCCAAGGGGACCTTTCGGGGTCCCACTTAGGTGGTATGAGAGGGTCCACAGGAATGCATGCAAGACCCAGCTCCTGTGGGGGAAGAGCCAACATCCTGTTACTTAGGTCCCCGCAGCACCTACAGGCTGGCAATCCCGAGTCCCCACCTCCAGCCCAGGACTCGTGCTGACCTCCAGACCCCAGGCTCTCCTCGACTTTGTCTCAGGGATCTCGGACCCAAAGTGGCTGAACCAGAGTTCATTGGACCGCTCCTTTACCAGATTCCCCATCTTCCCAAGTGGCACCAGCAGCCCCGCAGCTGCATGGTCACACACCTGCGGTCACCTTTACTTGCTCTCTCCCTTCATCCCCTACATCCTTCAGCAAGACCCACAACTCTGCCTCCACATGAAATCCCACATCAGTCCACTTTCCTGCATTTCCACAGCTGACTCAGGTGGTGACACGGTTGGGCCTAGATGAATGCTTGCTCGTGCAATGGATTTGCGTTACAGGAGAGAAACTCTTGAGCTTTTATAAAAAGTAGGCAGGAAACAAACCTGCTCTCTGTCATGAAGGGGACATTACTTTGTGTTACAATCTTGCTCACTGCAAACACAACCCTGAGAAATGGGTCAAGTAAAGAGCGGTCAGAGCCTTGCACCCATGGCATACCCGATAAGATGAATGCCTATTGACCTAGAACAAAATTCAGACTATTTCATGTGGCTTTCAAGGCCCAGAGTGATCTGGCTCCTGCCTGCCCCTCTGACCTCACCTGCCAATCCCACTGCCCTCATTCACTCTGCTTCAGCCACAGAGGCCTCCTCAGGGCCTTTGCACTTGCTCCCTTCCCATCTCATCACATGGGTGGCTCCTTTTCACCCTTCGGATGTCACCTCCTTGAGGAAGCCTTCCCCAACCATTCCACCCAACCATTCCAGCTAACACCGCACCCCACCTTCATCATACATCATACACGTCCTATTCTTTTTAAATGCTACCACATGCTGAAATGACCCTTCCTTATAATCATGTTTCCTCCACTTGTATGTCATCACCCCATGAGGGCAAGAACCACAGGTGTCTTGCTCCCCGCTGTACCCTCAGAGTTCAGAAAAGGGTCTAGATGCTAAAAAAAAAAGAGGGGGGGAATATATAACTGCAAGTCCCCAGCTCAGGAATCTGGAGGCTCTGACAGTGGCCCTGAGGGTGGGAAATGCCAACTGAGTTGCTTCTCAGTGCTTTGGAAACATAAAACCCGGCATGACTCAGCTTAATACCAGGGTGCAAGTGCTGTGTGACTCAGTGCTATGCTTTAAACACGAGGCTTCTCTTTGAAGCAGCCTCAGAGAACATCAGTGGGGACATGGCGGCATGATTGTAGGGGAAGCCAAGTGGTGGAAAGTGGCCAAGTGATGGAATGTCTTCAAAAAGTATATATAGAGGGATCTGTTGCTTTAAAAAAAAATGCAACTAACATTCCCATAATGATGTACTTGCCCCTCTTATGGAGTGATTAAGAGCTTGAACTCAGGCTCAGACTAACTTGGGTTCAATTTCTGGCCCTGCCTGCCCAAGTCCCCACTGGTATCAGTAAAGGGAGGAAAGCTTTTAGCTAACAGCACTGTCTGGAAGGTGAAGAAGGGGACAAGTTTTTGGGGAAAGATGACAAGGGAGCTTTCAGATACAGAGACTACAAGGATGCTGGATTTCCGCAAGGAGGACATTGCCCAGGAGGCAGCTGTGAGTTCAGGGCCTGGACAATAAGGAACCAGCCAGGCTGAAGGAATGGCGGCTCAGGTCGTCAGGATGGCAGGGTGCCCAGGAGAGCTATCCTCAACTCCTCAGAGTGCCCAAGGATGGAGGTAGAAGATAACCCAGTGCCAGAAAAGAAGACCGAGAAGAAATATTATAAGTTGAAGACAGGGACACCTAAGTGGTTCAGTGGTTAAGCACCTGCCTTTGGCTGGGGGCATGATCCCAGATTCCTGGGTTCGAGTCTCACATTGGGGTCCTTGCATGGAGCCTGCTTCTTCCTCTGCCTGTGTCTCTACCTCTCTCTCTGTGTGTCTCTCATGAATAAATAAATAAAATCTTTAAAAAAAAAAAGGAAAAATAATTGCTTTAAAAAAATCTAAAAAAAAAAAAAAGTTTGAAGACAGAGAGAGGTGGTATCTTCTCTGAAGATGATAGAGGAACCAAGGGACAAGGACTGATGGGCAGGGAGCAGGGGTGGTGGTGGTCAGCAGTGTCTGTGCTGGAGACACCAGAAAGGATGAGGCTGCTCGTTACCCGAGAGAGCGTGGGCCAGTCCCCTAACCTCTCTGAGCCTTTGTAAGTGAGAGCAAATCCCTTCTCCTGCACCTGGTTGGGGAAGCAGTTGGGTCTCTTCTAACTCAGCTGCTGCCCTTCTCAACCAGCAGATAATGTCTGAGAATTGGCTACCACATGGCGGCTGGGTTTCCACTGGGCCATGGGGCAGGTGGGTGGACTTCATTGCAAGCTGGATTCAAGGTCAGGGAAATAACAGGCAGCTGTTTCTTTGGGGTTGGCTGATAATATACAAGGGAAATCCAAGTAGATCTTGTGTTTGTCCATTTGCCAAACACGGCCTGATCCCCTTCTAGGTGCCAGCTTGTGCTGGACATTTGGGATAAAAGATAAATGAACCACAGTGACTGCATGTGGTAGAAAGAGTAGACTAGGGGCACCCGGGGGACTCAGCTGGTTGAGTATCTGATTCTTGGTTTCGGCTTAGGTCATGATCTCAGGGTCCTGGGATCAGGCTCTATGCTCAGTGCTGAGTCTGCTTGAGATTCTTTCCCTCTCCCTTCCCTTGCTCACACTTTCTCTCTAAAATAAATAAAATAAAATAAAATAAAATAAAATAAAATAAAATAAAATAAAATAAAATAAAATAATAAAATAAATAAATCAAATCTAGAAAGAAGGATAGAAGGAAGGAAGGAAGGAAGGAAGGAAGGAAGGAAGGAAGGAAGGAAGGAAGGAAGGGCAAGCAAAGAGGCCAGCCTGGCACTTGCATACAAGAGCCCATGGCCACAATGGCAGTGAGTGTGCCTCCCCAGCTGGCCTCATGGGGCTTGCATAGGAAGTGGGGCATGGAGGCCTCTTGAAAACACAGTCATCTTTGGGGTCAGATGACATCTTTCCTCCTGGAGGTCATCCCTGGTGCTCCCAACCAAAGTAAGGCTCCCCCAAGACTGTGGCTCATCATCCTGCCTACCTCCTTTAGCCGTGGAGGCTCGATTGGTGGGGTGTGGAGGCCTCATGAATCCATATAAACCTGTTCCTCCCTTCAGCCTCCCTGCATCGGTCTTGGGTCCCCAACATCAATGCCTCCATTCTGTCAGGAGAACATACAGTTCATACACCAACGAACGCAGGGAGCAGCCATGCACCCTGGTTACTTCATCTCTGTTAGTGTTTGTCAACTTCAAAGGGCTGGAGTATGTTGGGAGCTGGGGGGATGGACCGTCACCACCGTGGCAACCCCCATCTCACCCCCGCTGACCCTAGGACTTAGGGAAGAGCTAACAGGCTGACTGCGGGGCTGGCACCTTAGCACAGTCCACGCAGGTTGGCCCAGGATGTGGAAGTGACAGGCCAGAGGCCGCCCAGTGAACCTGGGATGGGCCTGGAGCTCAGGCCTCCCAGTGACCTGAGAAAAAGGCTGCCTGAGAGAATGTTCCTGTCGTGCTGGCATCGCCTCTTAAAAATCACCCAGAGCACCAATTTTTTAGAAAGCTGTCTTGGGAGACATCCCACAGCCCTACGAAATTAGAATATCTGAGGTGGGGATGGGGCCAGGGAATCTGAATTTTGAAACTCAAACCCAGCCCTGGTGGTGATTGGTTTGAGGGGGCCGGTGGGGCCTTTCTGCTGTGCTTGAAGCCCGCGGGCCAGACGTTCTCACTTGACTCTCGGATCTCTGTGCCCATTTCGCACCCTTCTCGGTGCCCATGAGGCTGACCCGTGAGGAGCCTGTCGCCAGGCTGCTCGTCCATCCTCTGGCCTTCTGCTGGGGCTGGCCAGGAGGGGAAAGAGGCAGAAGTGTGTGTATGCGGGTTGCTGTTTCCTGAGCACGCGCATTGACTCCAGTCAAGGCCACGGGCAGCCCTCTCTTGAGTTGGCAGCAGTAACAGCTCCCCTCGGTTGCCAGCCCAGCCCACCCCTCATCCCTTTATCCCCTCACTCCACCACCTTCAATGAACCCCACTGTGTATGCCAACCAGTTCTACCTCCAGCCTTGGGAGAAGGTTCTGGAATCTGGTTGTGAAGGAGGGCACAGGAAGGTCACCCCACTGGGGCCGGGGAGCTTTCTGGACAGGGTGATCCCCGAGCCAGGGAGGAGGGCTGGGATGGAGACCAGGCCAGGGGCTGGCCAAACAGGGTGGACCCCTGGAATCGGAGAGATCCGGGCACGAGGGGGAAAGACCCAGTGGCGACCAAGAAGGGGGAGGTGGGATGAGAGGGGGTCCCCAGGAGGAGTCCCTTCCCAAAGCGGTGGCGGGCACGTTCGTGCAGCCCCTCGGGGAGGCAGCGTGTGCCTGCAGGTGCCAGATGATGCCAAAGGCCTCTGGACGGGGCGAGGCTGCACGGCAGCGTGCGGGCTCCAGGTTGGTCCCCTGAGCCGCGGCACCAGGTGACAAGCCCGCCGACCCCTGCCGGAAGGGCCACCGATGGGCAAGTGCTCCGCGAACTAGGAAGCGCCGGCCCCAGGGGGACAATGATGAGCATTATTTAAGCAAAAGGAACAAATGGGTTTGTCGGCCGCACCGGAAATGAAGGCCCCCCTCGGCACCCCGAGCTTCCTCCAGGCCGCGGACCCCTGATCGAATAACCACAGCTCCAGCTGCTCCCCAGACAGACGGACGCCTGCTGATGGCTCCAGCAGCCCCGGGGTCCCCGGCGGCTGCACCGCTGTTCCCGAGCAGAAGCGGGAGGTGCCGAAAATCTATTTGCAGGCTCTCTGATTAGGTGATGACAGCTCTGGTTTTAGCCAATTAAATACCATTTTCGCTCACATATATCAGTCCCAGAAATGGGGGTATTTGCTTCAGGAGGACTTCCCCTCGGGCTGCTTCTCCTTCGCCTTTATGTCCCCACGGCCGCTGGGGGCCGCTGGCCGCGCAGGTGCTCGGCTCTGTCTGCGCAGGACGCGGGGTCCCGGACAAGTCCTGACCCCAGAGGGTCCGAGGCCAGTGAGGAGGCTGGGATCCAGGGTCACCCCCCTGGTGGCGCCCGGCACATCCTCACCTGCGCATGGGTTCCTGACCTCGGGCAGTTCCCTTCCCAGCAAAACCCGGTCACTGTCACCTTGGGGGAGGGCCCAGGAGGACCCCGAGAGAAGAGCAGCGGGGCCAGACACCCCCACTCCAGCCGGGTGCAGGGGCTTCCAGCCTGTGCCCCGCAGAGGTGTTCACAGGGCACCTGAGGTCATGAGTCTGCCCGAGCAGGCCTGCGCTGCGGAAGCCTCGATTTTCCCATCTATAAAATAGGAATAATAATACTAGTCGTCGCTTTGTAGAGCTGTGATGAAGAAGTGACAGTAACCCACATTCATGGATGTGCTCTGCACCGTGCCTGGCACGCGGGAGCTGCTCGGGGAATGTTCCCTGCTACCACTGTTGCTCTTCCTTCCCCAGAGCCAGCTGCTGGGCCAGGCAAGGTCTCTGTAAAAGCTGGCTTCATGAGGGGGCCAGAGAGAAGTGCAGCGTGGCTCCTCGCGTGTGGCAGCCGAGCACTGAGGGCAAGAGCACAGGGCAGGAGCAACTTGGGATCCTTCCCAATTCCACCTCCTCCTGGCCTCCTGGCCTCTGAGTCTCAGTTTTCTTACCTGTGAAATAGGACAAGGGTCCCTTTCTCCAGTCTCTGACTCCATGTTCTCCTCTCTTCTGTCTCTCTGGAGGTCACTTGCCACTGGATTTAGCGCCTACCTGGATAAATAAAGCAGGATAATCTCATCTCAAGAGCCTTTTTTTTTCTTTAAAAAAAATATTTTATTTGTTTATTCATGACAGACACAGAGAAAGAGAGGCAGAGACACAGGCAGAGGAAGAAGCAGGCTCCCTGTGAGGATCCTTATGTGGGACTCGATCCCAGGACCCCAGGATCACGCCCTGGGCCAAAGGCAGATGCTCAACCACTGAGCCATCCAGGCGCCCTTCATCTCGAGATTCTTAATGCAATTATATCCACAAAGAGCCTTCTTCCAGGGATATGTCCAAAGGACTTGGGCGTGTCTTTTGGGGGTCCATCACTCACCCCACTCAGCCGGGTAGAGCAGACACAGCATCACCTGTCCACGGGCCTCACACAGAGCCTGGTGACTTTTAGGGATTGTAAACACGCTGGGGATGGGGGGAGTTGGCAGCACTATGTGAGGAAGAAAGGAGAAGTTGAGGCCATGCTCTGACCTGCTGGGTGACCTTAAGGGCGGGGTCACTGTCCTATATGGGTCTCAGGCTTCCCTTTATAAAATTGGGAAGTTGGGTGCTGTTGCTTCTGGGTAACATCCTGAAATCTGGACCCAGATGTGCTTCCAGAGCCTGACCTGGTGGCCTCGAGGACTCAGGGGCCAGGCACTCAGGGGACCCAACTCCTCTCCTAGCCAGACCCCACATTCCCTCAGTGGCAGGAGAGATGGCCCCTGACCAGATGCAGAGAGAGAAAAGAATGAGTATAAAGCCTCAGGAAACTTGCTGAGCATTTATCTAATTCAACATTCCCAATGCATTATTCCCAGTTTACAGCTGTACAAACTGAAGCCCAGAGGGATCGATCACCAGCCAGAAGCCACCCAGCTAGTGTCCGTCTGTCTCTCAAGGCCTGTGCTTTGGGAGAAAAAAAGTCTGGCTCTGCCACAAGGATGCTGGTGTGAAGCAAGCGTCTGGGGGCTCCTATGCATGCTTTAGTGCCGGGCGCTCTGCTGGTGTTTTATTTTGCTGCATCACCTCATTGAGCCTCAGGAAACCCGGAGAAGTCTGTATATTATATTGGCCCACACTTTGCAAATGAGGGATGGTGGCCTGCAGCTTCTGGGATGTGTAGGAGTTGCAGGGCAGCGGGTGGGCCACGAAGTGCCCTGAAGCCAGAGCTGTCCGCTTGCCACTCCTGAAATCTGGGGGCCTGGGGGTGGGGGGGAAGAGGAGCGGTGGTGGGCATAGGACAATGCATCAAAGAGGAGGCACCAGGGGGAGGTGAGTGCTCATCAAAGCAGATTCCTGGGGCTCCTGGGTGGCTCAGTCGGTTAAGCATCTAGCTCTTGATTTCGGCTCAGGTCATGATCTCAGGGTGGTGGGATCGAGCCCTGTGTCTGCTCCATGCTAAGCGTGGGACCTGCTTAAGATTCTCTCTCTCTCCCTCTCCCTCTGTCCCTCCTTTCATCTCAAGTGCACATTATTTCTTAAAAAAAAAAAAAAGAAGAAGACCCCTGTACCAGGCCAGTGTGGGTCAGGGATGCACCAGGGGGTGACACACCATCTCCACCAGCAAAGTCAAAGAGTAGAGTGAGAAGCACTGTGTGCTTTGAAGCGACACCATGGAAACTGACCAGTGTGACATTCTGAATTTTGTTATATTCATTACAGAATCATCCAACTCTGCAAAATAAAATTACCTACTCTAAACGAGCTGTCCAGGGATGCCTGGGTATGCAGGCGTTGAGCACCTGCCTTCGGCTCAGGGCATGATCCCGGGGGCCTGGGATCGAGTCCCTCATTGGGTTCCCCGCATGGAACCTGCTTCTCCCTCTGCCTGTGTCTCTGCCTCTCTCACTGTGTCTCTCATGATTAGATAAAATCTTTAAAAAATTAATAAACTAGCCATACAATGAATACACACTCTATCCTATCCAACATGTCCTTTTGGGGTACCTTCACAAAAAGTGGGTCTCCGAAATAGCCCATCAGTCGGCCCCTCAGCAGGTGCCCGAGGCCTCTAGCCAGGGACTCCCCTGCTTCCAGAGTCAGGAGAATGGAGGAGAGTCACCCACCCCTGGAAGTGTCTTCAAGCTATTAAAACTCAGGGCCTTTATGCTGAGTGACCCCTAATGTGCTCCTCCTCAGGCTGACAGGTGCCACACTGACTCTGCTGTCCACCTGCGGATTGACATACATGCACATGTGGCAAACCGTACTGTTGATCCTGAAAAGATGTGCGTGTGCACCTGGGGGTGTGATGCGGGGGGGGGGGGGGGGGGGTGGTTCGTATTAACTGGAAGGTTCAGTTAGAAGGGTTAGATCATCTGATATTGTACTGAACGATTCTGCAGCGCCGGAACCTGGATCCCCCATACTGGGTACCGGACCCAGTGCTCCGGGCTGGTTCTGAAGGCCGCGTGGCCAGATAAGCCGGTTACACCGCGGTGGCTCTAACACTTCGAGAGCTTTGTAAGCAAATCAAAACCTCAGCCACAGTCAGGGCACGTGAGTCCAAGAAAATGAAACTCAGGAATAACCAGTCACAGCAACAAGGCTTTCCCAAACGAGGCAATTGCTTATGCTAGAATCGGTCAATTAACTGCTTTGCTTCACCGTCTTCTCTTTAAAAAGCTGCCCCAGCTTCTGCCGGTAGAGTGTTCTAGTCATCTGGTGGGGGTACTGGTTGGTGCAAATCGATGTATGCTCAAATAAACTCTCGAAAACTGTAACGTGCCTCAGTTTACATGTAATAGGGCTCAGAATCGATGCTCACCGATACTGGCAGCTCTCAGCCCAGACGCTATTGTCATTTTGGCCTGAGTAATTCTTTGTGGCGGGGGCTGTCCTGCGCCTCGTGGGATGTTTAGTGGCCTCTCTGGCCTCTACCACCAGGAGCATATGGCACCCCATCCCTCAGTTGTGACACCCCAAAGTGTCCCCGGATATTGCAAATGTCTCCTGAGTGCAAAGTCGCCCCAGGCATATGCAAATGCCCTGTGCCTGTCTTCCAGAAATTCCCTTTAATCTGGGGAGGCTTTTAGGTGCGTGCACCCCACGTTGAAGATTTTCGAGCTGGAGGCCTACAGTAGTCTCCTGGGGCTGCCTTGGCCAAGTACCACAAACAGTGCTGGAGAAAGCTATAGAAACCGGAAGTCTGACATGGGGTGTCAGCAGGTTCCTGCTTCCTCTGAGACTCTAGCGGGGGATCCTTCTGGCCTCTCCCAGCTTCTGGTGGGAGATGGTGGCCTGCACTCCTTGGCTTGGAGATGGATGGCTCCAACTTCTGCCTCTGTCTCCAAGTGGCCTTCTCCCCAATGTGTGTCCCCATGTCTCTTCTCTTCTTGTAAGGACACCAGTCATACTGGAAATGGGGCCCCTCTTGCTCCAGGATGACCTCGTCTTAACGACATCGGCAGCAACCCCATTTCCAAATAAAGCTGCAGTCCCAGGAAGGACCCGAATTGGGGGCGGTGGGGACACTCTGTAGCTCACTAGGGCACCTTGGAGAGACAACAGAGTCCATTCTCATCTTCACAGAGGGAGATCTGAGGCCAGAGAAATTGGGTTACTTCTGGATCCCAACATCAGATGAGGGCCGAGTTAGGAACAGTGTCAGGATTCCTGACACCACACATAGCCTCCAAGGGGATGTGGAACAGTCGGGACCAAAGTCCTGTCGGTGGGAGTCGGGCTGCCAGCCCATGGCCCAGGTCCCCACATGCACCTGCACATCCAGGCCTGAGGGGCCCCCCCAGGACCGCCTCTCCACGTCCTCTCCGGCTCTGCCCCCCAAAGAATCTCTTTACTCCTTCCTACTGCCATTCAGTCCCGGTCACCAAAGTAGACAAGCCTCGATGGTTAATTTTCCCCCCCTTCAAAAAAAATAAATTCATAAATGGCCTTTGGCAAGCTGTTTACTACCCGGCTTTAATGGCCTGTTTATTACCTCGAGCCTGTGTCTGTTAACGCGCGCCTCGCATTTTCCCTCATTAACTGTCAATTTGGAGGCCAGTTTTGGCATAAACCATGCCTGGACCTAAATGGCTGCGGACAGTTGATTTTATGGCCTCGCCTTGTCTTGGAACCGCGGGGCCTGTCGTCAGAGGAGGGATAGGGCCGCGGGGCTGCGGGCGGGGGGGGGCAGGTGCGGGTCGGGGGGCAGGTGCGGGTCGGGGGGCCTGCTTCACAGGCTGCGCAGAGGGACAGGAGCACACTTAGGAGTTCGACATCAGAGAGGGACCGGAAAGCATCTCTAATCTGGAAAAACTGCACTCCCATGAGTGCCCCGAAGAAAAATCCGTCTTGGGGAAACAATCTGGACAGATCCACGCCTTGACTCAGACTGACCTTCTTGGGCTCCTCAGCCCCTTGTCTTCTCCTGTTCTGTGCTCTCCTTGCTGGGAGCACACGACTCAGAAATGAGGCGAGAGCGGACTCTCCCCAGGAGCTCCCGTCCAAGGACAGCGACGGCCGCATGCACAGGGGGCGACAGGCCGAGCTAGGTGAGCACAGGGAAGCTCCGTCGTCCGCCCCCCCCACACCCAGCAGAGGCCCCCCCGGGAACAGAATGGCTCTGCCGAGGGGCTGCCAGGAGCCTGGAAGGATGGGATGTTCATCACAGGCAAAGGGAAATGCAGAGATTCCAGGGCGTCGGGCTGGAGCAGAATCACGGTCACACTTAACACCCCCCGACCCCCCACCAGTGGGGAATAAAGCCCAGATAGTGAGGCAGGGGTCACAGCCCTTTACCTGCTTTCCAGCACCTCCTGCTATGCAGCCCCTGCCACCCCTTGGGTTCCAGCCACCCCATCTATAGTGGGCTCAGCAGGACCCTCAGAATTCACATCGACCTGGAACCTCAAAATGTGACCTTAGTTAGAATAGTGTTTGGGGGGCACCTGGGTGGCTCAGTCGGTGAAGCATCTGCCTTGGGCTCTCAGGTCATGATCCTGCAGCCCTGGGATCGAACCCCCCATTGGGCCCCCTGCCCAGCGGGGAGTCTGCTTCTCCTTCTCTCTCTGTCCCCCCTGCTCGTGCACACTCTCTCGCTCTCTCTCAAATTAAAAAAAAAAAAAATCCTGGCATAGGGTGCCTGGCTTGCTTCACACTTGCTCTCGACCATGAGCAGGGTCCGGGGCCAGCAGACACACTCATGTACCCCTGGAAGGCTCTGCTCTGACCTGCTCTTGAGCTTGTGAGCGGAAAAAGCAGCCACAGCACCCATGTACCTGGGGCACACGGTGGCCCCTCCAGATGCCCCACGGGGGTGCCCTCACCCAACTTTCCTTCAGGGTGCAAGAAGAGAAGCTGAGCGGAGCTTATCTCAGAGACGGTGCTCAGCGCTCTGCCCACACCATGCACGTGGCCCTGCCTTTTTTTTAATTATTTTTTTTATTGGAGTTCAATTTGCCAACATACAACATATCACCCAATGCTCATCCCGTCAAATGTCTCCCTCAGTGCCCGACACCCAGTCACCCCAATCCCCCGCCCACCTCCCCTTCCACTACCCCTTGTTCGTTTCCCAGAGTTGGGTGTCTCTCATGGTTTGTCGCCGTCTCTGATATTTCCCACTCATTTTCTCTCCTTTCCCCTTTATTCCCTTTTACTATTTTTGTGGTCCTACTTAATGCAGCCAGACTCACGCAGCATCCCAAAACGAAACGGTATTTTGGGGGGTGATACCTACACAGGTGCTAAGGAATGAGAATTGCACTCGGGACCTCCAAAGCAACCTTACTCAGGTCAAGGTGAGCACCAGGGACCTGGTTCCACCACTTGGGAGGGGCAAGAGATGCCGCATTTCCAACAAGCCCCATGAAGAGGCCTCGGCTGCTGGTCGGGGACCCCTGAGTACCAGAGCTCTGAGTGACCGGTAACATTCAATCTCTCAACCTAAGGGTGAATTTTCTTACTGTTCTTTCAATTCGACGTATACTATTTATGCTCTTTGGTACACACGCTAGGTCTCATCATTTTTTTGGGAAATCTGGTGAAATGTCTCACCTTCTCCTAGAAGCTCTCCTTACCCTTCTCAGACCCTGCAGGGGATGAAGGTGTCCCCCAGGCAGTTCCTCCAGGGGTTACAAACTCCAACACCTCTGGGGACCAGGCAAGTGACTTTCCCCCACTGAGGCTGGCAGGAAGGACCCAAGCATGCCAGTTCTGAAGAGGTGATAATTAGTCACCTATAGGAATGTGGACTGTGGGCTATCAGATCTAGTTTTTTAAGACAAGCTAGAATGTTCAGACTTTTGTGTAAAATCTGATCCCCCACCCCCCGCCCCGCCCCGCCATCCACGGGCCATAAGGGGTCTGTGTGCGGCCAAAGCTCTGACCCAGGCCTTGGTTGATCTAGTCACACGATCTCCAAGCACCTGTGGGGTCCTCTGTTCAAGAGGCTCCTCTGTGACTCGGATGATCTTGATATAGCAGTTACCCTGCGCCAGGCAGGGCTCTAAGCGCTTTACATGTTATTAGCTCTTCGGGTATTTTTATCTGAATCCTTGCAAAAGTGCTCTGAAGCAGGGTGCTGGCTCCATTATACGCATGAGAACACCTGAGTCTGGGAGCATTGCCTGAGGTTTCAAAGCTGGTAGGCGGTAAGGCTGGAGCTGGGAATGTCTGCCCAGGGACACGTTCTCGGGGTCTGCACAGAGTGAAACTCAAGCACTGTGCCAAGCTGACTGGCAGGTCTACAGAAAATGCACAATTCTTACTCCAACAAGCCTGTGACCTTGGGCAAGATACACAGCTTCCCTCTGGCTTCAGTTTTCACATCTGTAAAATGGGCTTACAGAGAGTGCCTGGGTCCTTGGGATGGAGCGAGGACTAAACCAGAGACTTTAGCCCAGCCCCTGTATATGGTGCTCGCCAAATTGCTGCAAGTTTTGTTATTATGACTATTTGTTTTATTGATGATCATTTTTGTCTGATTTCCAAACGGTCCCTTCCGCCGCCTGTAGCAGCTATAATGGCTGGGCACATTGGGATGCATTCCTTTGCATCCCCATCTGGGGTTTAGAAATCAATATACACACAGGGACACTGCTGGTTAAATGGTGGTGGAAAGAGGAAAGGGGAAAACCAGGGAGAAAGGGAGAGGCAACAGAAGAGGCAGGAGGAAAGAACTGAAATCCCAGCAGATGTGTCGTTGGGTCTCCTAAGGCAGAAGGAGCCAGCGAACGTGGCTGAGTTCCCACTGGGAGTCAAGTCTCAGGCTGCCCAAGGGACACCGGCCACATCTTGTCACATCCTGGAGGAGGAGGCATTATCCCCCACCTTTACAGGAGGGGAGCCCGAAGCTCAGGGTTCCCATCTCGCCCTGGGTGTTAGCATCCCTGTGTCTACCTGCGTGGAAAAGGTTTGGGCAAAAGGCTCATCGCTGCTTCTCACCCTGTGTTCTTGAGGACTTCGAGCTTGCAGGAGGACCAACCCACATCACCACATCACCCAGAAAGGACCTCGCCCACCATTGATAAAATTGCCCTTTGTTTTCGAAGTCCTTTGCTTTTATGTTAATCCCATTAATTTACTTATTCTACAAGATAGTCATAAAAGGAGACTTTTTCTTTTCTTATTTACCAAATAGTTTGCTTATCTCATGTAATCCACTCAGCAACACTCTCCTCCCCCAACTCTCCTTCTCAGTCTTGTAGCCTCTGGGGAATTGGAGCTTGCTGCTCCCCTCCACCCCTCACCCCCTCACCCCAACGTCAAAAGGTTCCTCCACTGCTGCAGTGACCCATTTCTCCAAGTAAGAGCACTCTTGGGTAAAATATCTATTTTTAGCTTTCTCCTAGCACAAAATTCAGAGACCACCAAAAAGTAGAAGAGGTAGCCCTGTTTATACCTCAGGGGTATGGGAGGATCCTTCTTTAATATTGTGATTGTTTCTAGAAGGCTGTTTGTTTTTTTCTCATTGGATTATAGGAATTGCTTATGTATGGTGGCTACTAATCCCTTTTCTGCTAAAGTGTTACCATTGTCTTCTTCCCATTTGTGGTCTGTTTGCTGAAGGGGAGTTTGAATAACAGTTCCCGATTCCCTGAAGTCCTATCTACCAATCTTTTTTATGACTGTCCTCTTTGAGTCTTGTCTAGAAAATACTTCCTTTCTTGGAGGCCATCAGAATATCCTCCAATGCTTTTTTCCAAAAGTTTTAAAACTGTGCTTTCCTTATTTACATATTTATGTGGATCTAGTTTTTGTAAGTGAAGGCTCAGAAGAAGACTGGCTTTTTTTTTTTTTTTTTTTTTTTCTCCTCTGGATACAAGTGGTCCTAGCATCTTCCATAGACCAGTTGTTCATCTCTCTGGTGGCCAGAGGCTGCTGCAGTCATAGAGCAGGTTCCCAAACGTGCTTGGGTTTGACTGTGAGCTTTTTATTCTGCGTCACTGGTCAGTTTCTCTGTGCCAGTAACACTGCCATAATCCACATAGCTCTACAATAAATCTCAACATCTTCTGGGCAGCTTGCCCCACTTCATGCCTCTCCAGGAATGTCTTGGCTATTCTTGGGTTTTTGTTCTCCCATATAAATTTTAGAATCAGCTTGTCCAGTTCCTTGAAAAATCCATTTGGGATTTTGATTGGCAGCGAATAAAAACTACGGCTCAATGTGGGGATATTTAAGACCTCCAACATACTGTCTTCCTAGCTATGAATTGAAAATATTTCTCCATTTATTTATGACCTTTTTAATGATCTTCTCTAACATTGTATACTTTTCTCTATAAAAGCCTTCCACATTTAAAAAATCACTATCCTCAGATGCTTTGTACCTTTTTTTTATTGTCATCGCTATTATAGATGGAAACATTTTTCAAATTACATGTTTTGTTGTTGTTGCTTGTCATTGGTGTATAGAAAATGCAATTAATTTTTTTCATTATTGACTTTATACCTAGGTACTTTGCTAAACTCTTATTAATCTTTATTAGTAGATTCTTTTTTATTTCCTATGTAAATAATGCTATCATCTGCAAATGATGACATGGCTTTGTTTTGCTTTTTTTTCCCCAATCATTACATCTTTTATATCTTTTTCTTGCCTTGTTGCACTTGCTAGCGCCTTAGATGCAATAGTGGTGATAGAATGCATTCTTGTTTTCTCTCTAATTTCTAAGGAAAAGATTCTAATTTACCACCATTAAAACTGATTTTTTGGTAGATACATTTACCTATCCAGGAAACTCTTTCCTGTTTCTAGGCTGGTAAGTGTTTCTTGTTCAACTAATTGATTACAAATGGGTAATAAGTTTTCCAAATTCTTATTTCTTTACACCTTGGGATGGTTTGTTTACTTCAGTCTGCTAACCTAGTGAATATTTATCGACTTCTTTAAATATTAAATCACCTTTGCATTGTTAGGATTAAGCCCAAATTAGTTCTCATGTATTATCTTTTTTATACATTGCCAGATTCCATTTGATTGTAGATGACACTTTTGCATTTGTGTTAATAAATGAGATTGATCTGTAATAGTTCATTTTCATACTGTCCCTTACTAGTAGGTTTTGATCCTGGGGTTATATTACCATCATTGAATGGAATGATGCTTATCTGAAAACACAGGAATGAGTTAGGTACTTTTTATTAATCTCCCCAAGATTTTCTGTAAGATTGGAATGAGCTTGAAAGTTTAGTTGCACTCCCTGTTTTTTTTATATCTGGGACCTATAATTAATTTTTCCTGTAGGAAGATAATTAACCTCTTATTCATTTTACAAATGGTTTGTAATTCTCTTTGAATCAATTTTAGAGTTATATTTTTCTAAGAATTCAAATTTTTGGCGTAAAGATTTTTATAACATTCTGCTAAATCTTTGTTGTGGCTATGCTTTTGATCCACTTACATTCCTTACATTGTTGTATGTGTGTGCTTTCATTTTTTTTTAAATCGGTCTACCAGAAGAAGCCTATTTTATTAAACCTTATTAATCTTTTCAAAGAACTAACATTTAGCCTGTTGATCTGCTTTATTGGATTTTTTTTATTCCTAGTTCATTAATTTCTGTTCTTTATTGTCTCCTTTCTACTTTCTTTGGGGAGTATTCTATTTTTTTTTCTAATACATACATTTTCAGCTTCTCTTCGTTCTAATATGATATTTAAGGTTACATATCTCCACTCAAAGTATCATTTTTCCTGCACATTGACATGTAATCATTTTGGCATTAGACAATTCTTAATTTAAAATTCACCAAAAAAATTCACATTACTCTTCTTTTATTCATGGAAGGTTTATTGGGTGGAGTGTTTTGTTTTGTTTTTGTTTTGTTTTGTTTTTGAGAGAGAGCACATGGGGATCCCAGAAACTAACTTATTTTTAAGAAAAAAATGCAATGTTAAAGAAGGTCAATACATAATGATAAAGAAGTTCAATTCACCAGTAAGATGTAACATTGTAAAGTTGCATCCATTTTACAAAGTCTCAAAAATATAAAACAAAACTTGAAAATAACTACAGGGAGAAATGGACACATCTACCATAACAGTTGAGGATTTCAGCACACCCTTATTCGTTACTGATAAACAGACAAAAAAAAAAAAATAGACAAGACAGATTTGAATAAAAATTGTCTGGCTGTGACTCAGTGGATATATAGCTCCTCCAACAATTAAATAATGGTTATTCTTCCCAAGCATATATAGAAACTTTCATCTATGTTTTGCAATTTCTTAGCCCTGGGTTTTATTTCTAATTTAATTGCATCGTGCTCAGAAACAATGGTTGAAATGTGTAGACTTTATTAAGCCACAAAACATTTGTCATTAGATTTAAGACAAAGTCCTACAGATAGCACTGAGTCTGTGATCACAATGGATTAAAAAAGTAGATACGGATAATACAAAGACAAATGTTAGTAATCTTCCTATGTTTGGAAATGTAAAAGCACACTTCAAAATAACTTATGAAGAGGGGTGCCTGGGTGGCTCAGTCGGTTAAGCGTCAGACTCAATTTCAGCTCTCAGGTCATGATAACAGGGTCCTGGGATCGAGCCCCATTTCGGGCTCCACGCTCAGCACAGAGTCTGCTTAGGATTCTCTCTCCCTCTTCCTCTGCCCCTCCCCCACTCGTGCTCTCTCTATCTCTAAAATAAATAAAACCTTTTAAAAAACTAATAATAATTTAGTCTCATTGGTAGTGCTGATGTAGGTCTTGGGGCTTAGGACAACCATGCCTTATAGTTATTATCCAATTTGCTTGCTTACTGTTTACCAGTCCTTGCTTTCGCTCCATTTATTTACTTAGTTGCTTGCTTACATATTTATCATGGCCCTTGAAAGTGCCCTTATTTCCAATGAGCTGATCAATACATTAAGATGTATGTTTGCTGTAATTTTGCCAGGCTCTAATTGAGATTAGAGAGTCCTGCAGACAGAGTGCCATACTGCCAAAGTGGTACACTCTGCAGTCCTCACTATATTTTCTGAAAGTAGAAGTTATTGGCCCTAAAAGATAAGCCAAGATACATGGGCATCAGGGAGTACTGACCGGGCAAGCCCGTCATAGGTGCCCACGTACACACGAGTATTTTCCAAACAGCTGTGGGTAAACTATGTGTTGAAGGAAGTATATACACTCCTTCCTTCATCTGTTTCTGAAATCATATTTTTTAAAAATTATTATCTTACTTGGGTCAATGAATATTCACTATGTATAAAATGGCAAGGGTGTGAGAACCATAAAGATTTTAGAGATAGTCACATCCCTTCAATGTGAATAGTGCTTATCTCTACACGTTGGGCGTGGGGGTGATATGTGTTGGCTTCTATCAGTTTTTGCTATCTCTTGAGCTTCTACTGTGGGTCTGTACAAGTTTCACGATTATAGGAAAACAGTTGTTTTACAAAGGGGTTTTCATACTTCAAAGAGTTGGAAACCACTATTTTGAATGGCGATCGAGAGCACTAGAGCAAGAAAAGCAAATTCGAAGGTGGGTAGATGGGGCCAGGCCTGTGATGGGAATGAGAAAGTGGGCCAGGTGGGTTTCGAGTGACGGGACAGTGGAGGCCAGATGAAATGGAAGCGGATGCTAGTCAGCTCCAGCCCGATTTTGCCCTGTAAAAATGTAGACCTCATGTTGCCAGATCTTTTGGTTAAGTGAAAATAGATATCTATATTTGTTATTTGAAATCTTTACAGAGTTTTGAATGCTGGCAACTAATTTTTAAAAAAACATTTAAACATGGTGCAGTTCAAATCAACCATCTGTGTAGATTAGATATGGCTCCTGGGTGGCCCCCCTATATCCTGTTTTAGGACCTGGGCTCCTTATCGCTTTCACCTCTACTTGCGAACTCTACAGTCACTAAGATCAAGTCCAGCCTTGAAATATTTCTGAAATAGGAGGACCGTACCAAACAATTTCCTCCTTTAGTTCAGATTATTGGCAGCCTCTCCATCCACCAGTTTCAATCACACTGAAAGAGTCACCAAGTTTGTGTATCCATCCATCCATCCATCCATCCATCCATGTATTCATTCAGACAACAGCAGTGTTGTGGACATCTCCTAGACATCATGTGCTATCCCAATAGTGGAGACAATAGGGAGCGAGACTAAGGCATACCCTTAAGGAACATATTACATTCTAGGGGAGGAAATAGGCAATTACAAGCAAATGATCTGATTTCAGGCAGGGCGGGGGGTGCTATCCCAAACCAGGATAACGAGTAGGGTTGTGTGGAGAGAAGATGAGGGGACAGCAGTGCTAGAAAGGCCTTCACAGGTGGTGTCTGAATAAGGACCTGCTTGCTGAGAAAGGGCAGCTGTGCAAACGCCGAGGATGAACTTAGCTTCTAGGTAACAGACGGATAACAGGAAGTGCAAAGGCCCAGAGACAAGAATGGGATGATCTAGATTTGTTATGGGAAAACTGCTAATCCTCTTCCTGAGTACCCACACAATGCAGCCCTCCTCCCTGACTCCACTATCAAGTACTTTGTCCTGTGTTATCTCCTGAGGCTGTGGGCCGAGGCCAATCTCCGCTGGTCCATCCTCAGGTCTGGTTTCCAGGGAGAAGACAGACCTGCAGTTCTGGGTCTTCCACCCCCAGCTGAGACCAAGGGCAAGTTCTGGTCTTGACCCTCCTCTCTGATCTGCAGGGGCTATCTTCCTCTGAGAGGGGCCCACCTCCGCCAAGGGGCCTCCTTCCCACTCCTCCAGAGCAGAACCATTAAGCTCCTTTCTAATGTCATTTGATAAAAGTCCAAACTCTATTACCACCTTTGCCCAACCCTTCACCATGCACCTACCCTCCAGCGACAACCACTCCCCACCTTCCTAACCCGCCCTTTCAGCCCACTCCCCAAACTCCCCAGGCCCTGCCCTGATATTTGACCTTTGTACACGTGCTGTGTTCTCTTACAACAAACACATCTCCCCTTTACTTCTAGCACCATCCCCGGTCACCTGGTCCATAGGATGGCCCCGACGCAGTGCATTTCCCATCTGCCTCACCGTGAGCCTCATTCCATTACCTGGAATGTCTCATCTGTCTCCCATGGGCTTTTTCATGTCTCATCTGTCTCCCATGGGCTTTTTTCTGTTCCCCTACAACAGCAAGCTCCTTGCCTGGCTCGCCTTCAAGCTCCTCTGTCCACATCCTGCCACCTTTTCTAACTGCTAATGCCACCTACAATTCTAGACCATTCAGTGCAGCTAATGCTTGTAGGGTGAATAGTTGTTGAATAAAGTCCCTGGGCTGATCAGGGCACTCCAAATGGTCTGCCTCTGAGCTAGGAGTCATCACAATTGACAGGAGATTTCTTCTTTCCAGCATCTTCTATATGCGTTTATCATGAGCATGGCATTGCCGGCATTGGTCCTAATCTGTGCTCACTCCGTGGTTGTTCAGTGTAAACAGAACGCATGCATAGAGTGCTCACTACCTGTCAAGTGCCCCACCTGGAACGCAGCTACCCCGCGTTGTGCAGGTAGAATGAATGAATGCATGACATGAATGAATGAATGAACACTCCATAAAGCACTTTACACAGGTCTTTTTTAAAAAAAGATTTTATTTATTTATTTATTTATTTATTTATTTATTTATTTGACAGATGGGGAAGAGAGAGAGAGAGAGAAAGAGAGCTAGGGAAGTGGAAGAGAGAGAGGGAGAAGCAGACTCCCCGCTGAGCAGGGAGCCTGACATGGGACTGGATCCCAGCACCGTGGGATCACGACCTGGGCCAAAGGCAGACACTTAACTGACTGAGCCACCCAGGTGCCCCCATTAATGCTAATCTTTAAAAAACAACCTAAGAGATAGGTTCCCTGGTCAATTCCCATCTTACTGTCTTGGAAACATTAAGGCCGAAGGTGATTACGTGCTTTGCCTGAAGTTCTCAAAGCTAGTAAGCGGCAGGGCTGGGATTTGAACCCACCACCATCTCATTTCATGGTCTAATCCATGTGCTGTTTCGTGTGGTGGCCGTGAGCCACAGGTGGCTACTGAGGACTTGTCCAACTGTGGCTGGGCCAACTCTAGAGGTGCTATGAAGATAAAATACATTCCAGATCTCTGAGATGTAGTGTGAGAAAAAGAATGAAAAGTATCTCATTAATGCTTTTTACATTAAATATATGCTGACATGAAGGTATTTAAGATACATTGGGTTAAATAAGATATATTATCAAAATTAATCTCACCTGTTTCTTTTTACTTTTTCAACACAGCTACTAGACAAATGGAAATTGCACTGTGGCTCACGTTATGTTTTTATTGGACGGCACCAGTCTCAGCTCTCAGCTGCTGCATTCTAGGGATTCAAATGCAAAAGCCTTCATCTTTAACATCGCCAATAAAAGGGGCGCCTGGGTGGCTCAGTGGCTGAGCATCTGGTCAGGGTCCTGGGATTGAGTCCTGCATCAGGCTCCCCACAGGGAGCCTGCTTCCCCCTCTGCCTGTGTCCCTGCCTCTCTCTCTGTGTCTCTCATGAATAAATAATTTTTAAAAAACAACACTGCCAATAATGTACACAGGAGACTATCGGCCTACAACTCCATTCTTTGGCCCACCCCCTGCCCCCCTGGGGTTCTTCTTTCTTCCACCCACCGGGATGATTCAGTCAACCTCAGGGCCATTGCCTTGCTTTTTAGCTGACTGCTGTGGACAATTTTTTCTCTGGAGATGCCTCCTCCACGGTGAATGGGTTCTAAAAGTCAGAACACGGGGCAAAAATTGTTCTAGGCAAAATTATCCATAGAAAGCCTTCAAAGCGGGCATGCCGTAGCGTGTCCCTGGTTTTGTGCACAGGGATATGTACCCACATGTGGATGACAGACTCAGTAATACACGGTGGAGAACAGTACATAGCAAAACCTGAGTTTATAGCATTTTCCCACCTACTGTCATTATTTTGATGAAGCATTTGTAAGTTGCAGATATTGTGACCTTTTACTTTTGACTTTCAGGATATAGTTCTCTCTCTCTCTTTTTTAAAAGACTTATTATATTTATTTAGTTAGTTATTTTTGAGAGAGGGAGAGAGACAAAGAGTGGACAGGGCAAAGGGGCAGAGGGAGAGAGCAAATTTTTTTTTTTCTTTTTAGATTTTATTTATTTACTCATGAAAGACAGAAAGAGAGAAGCAGAGACAGGCAGAGGGAGAAGCAGGCTCCATGCAGGGAGCCCAATGTGGGATTCGATCCCAGGACCCTGGAATCATTCCCTGAGCCGAAGGCAGATACTCAACCACTGAGCCACTCAGGTGTCCCAAGAGAGAAAATCTTAAATAGGCTCCATGTCCAGCACTGAGCCCAACAAGGGACTTGATCCCATGACCCTGAGCTGAAATCAAGAGTTGGATGCTTAGCTGACTGAGCCACCCAGGCACCCCTCAGTATATATATATTTCTTTCATTTGATTCATTTTATTGCAATATTCACTTTATTGTGATAGTCTGGAACCAAACCTCCAATATCTCTGAGGCATGGTTGTAAAGAAATTCTAAAAATATGGAAAGCTTCATGAATCTGCGTATCATCCTCATGCAGGGCCCATGCTCATCTTCTCTACATCGTTCTAATTTTGGTATATATGCTGCCGAAGCAAGCACTCAGTATACATTTCTTAAGAACAAGTCCATTCTCTTATGTAATAGTTCATGAAATTCGGGAAAGCTAACATTTTGACAATACAAATATCTAATATGTATTCCATATTCAAATTTCGCCAATAATGTCCTTCAGAGCAACTTTCCCCTGATCCAGGATGCAAAATGGCATTTCACACTGCATTTACTTGTCATGTGTCCCAGGTTTCCTCAGTCTGGAACAAATCCTCAACCTTCTTTCATCTCTCATGATATTGGCATTTTTGAAGATTATGGGATAGCTGTTTTCTAGAGTCCTCCCCTATCTGGGTATGCCTGACTGATTTCTCATATTAGATCTAAGTTTTGAAATGTTTTACAAACATGCAGCATAAATGATACTGTGTCCTGCCCACTGCATCCCATCCCACCATTGTTTCCATCCTGCTGAGGGTATAACTGTGATCGCTGATGGAAGTGGGATCTCCTAGGTCTTCTCCCTTTTAATTATTAAGAAATCTCTGGTCTCCTTTTGTAATCGATAAGTAATCTGTAGCATGAGGCTCTGAGTGTGTGTAAGTATCCCGTTTCCGAATAATTTCACCCAGAGTTGTTTAGCATCTGTCACTGATTTTTGCCCTGAACCAATTTTTATTAGGATATCTGCAAATTATCTTTGAAGATGTAAAAAAAAAAAGAGGGAGTGGGGTGTGCGTGGCAGGAATACTGCCGAAGGGTTGAACTTGTTTAAGATAAAGACCTGGAAGATCTGGAAGATGTTACTCCATTGTATGCAAAATTTTTAATCTGCAAATTTGGTTTGGGAGGAAGGGACAAGTGGTCCCTGCCACTAGAGCAGCGTGTGATCACATTGGGGAGACAGTGCAGACAAAGCAGAGAGCGCGCACACACACACACACACACACACCACACACACACACACACACACACACACACACACGAAAGGAGAGGCAGGAAAATGCCAAGTGAGAGGTTCAGAGGGAAGCCAGCAGCCTGGAGGGCCTGCAGCCCGCTGCAGTCTGAGGTTGCCCAGCCCACAGGCTCCATGTAGGGGAAGAGTCCCCCATCCCCAGTGTCACGGGTTGATGGGTCCCACCCAAATTCACATAGTGAGATCCTAACCTTCAGTAGCTCAGAATGTGACCTATTTTGAGATAAGGTCTTGAAAGGAAAAAAAAATCAAGTTAAAATGAGGTCATTAGGATGAGCCTTAATCCACTATGAATTTTGACCTTATAAAAGGAAGAAATTTGGACCTAGACTGCACACACGGAAGGAAGAAGATGTGAAGACGTAGGGAGAACATCATCAATAATCCAAGGAACACCGAGGCTTCCAGAAGCCTGGAGGGAGGCCTGGAACAGGTTCTCCCCCACATCCCTCAGAAGGTGCCAACCCTGCCAACACCTTGACCTTGGATTTCCAGTCTCCAGACTCTGTGACAACACATTTCGCTGGTTAAGTCAACCAGGGTGTGGAGTTGTCACAGCACCACTAAGAAGCTAATACACCCACCACTGGTGTCATGACCCTGTGTTCAGGGGCTGCAAAATGTACAGGAAAAGAGCCCAGGCTGGGAGGCAAAGCCTTGGGGTCATGGCCAGGTTCTACTACTTCACAGCTACCTAAGCTCAGGATGATTTGTTTCTCTCCAGTCTTACTTCTTCATTTTTCCATAGAGGGGAGTGACATTGGAACAATACAAATCACCTACGGGGGGGACCTTGCATTCCACTGTGGGCATCGTGGCTGGCTGATGACCAATCCAGCCATCGCTGGCTGCAGGGCTCCTTCACGGGAATCCCCTTACCCGAGTTCTGCTCTGCAGATGTGGCCACATCTGGACTCCCTTTCACACTCAAGGTCAGCTCGTATGGGGCAGAACTAGACAACACAAGCCAGTTGCCCAGAGTGTCCCCATGCTGCCTCAGTGAAAGGATGGAGTTTGTTTCTCCATCTGCTATTTAACATAATCCACTGTGTACAAGGCCTGACAGGCCCATGAGAGACACAGAGAGGCTGGTTGTGAGGACTGGCTAGGGCCTGGCATATAAGAATCATTCAGTAAATGTCAGCTGTTTTTGTTAGCACTGCATTTCTCAGCTGGTTTTCTCTCTTCCACTTGTCAATGGGAGCCAAGATTGGGGCGTAAGAAAAAAAAAGATAGAGATCTGAGTTTAAAGAGGTTGAAATACAGCCTAAGTTAGGATCAGAAGCATCAGTACAAACTCATGATATATTTTACCCTTTAAAGCATTATCTGTATTTTTTTTAAAGACTTTACTTACTTATTCATGAGAGACACAGAGAGAGGGGAAGAGATATAGGCAGAGAGAGAAGCAGGCTCCCCATAGGGAGCCCAATGCAGACTCCACCCCAGGCCCTCGGAATCACCACCTGAGCCGAAGGCAGATGCTCAACCGCAGGCCGCCCAGGCATCCGCAATTATTTGTTTTTTTTTTTGTTTTTTTTTTTAATTCTGTTAACTCTAGACCCATGTTGTCAAACCCTAACATCAGATGTGTCAAAGTGTGGATAACAAAACAAGTATATCTCAGAATTGGAAAGGGCCCAGAAACAATGCTGAAACAGTGTCAATGAGCATTCCCAGTATCCAGATTATGGTCTCTAAATGAAGCAAATTTGGAAAGGTTCCCATTCACCAGAGATGGGAAACTGTGAGCATCAATAGGAAAATTAATTTCACTATACTGAAACCCATCAAATAAAATTAAATTCATGAATTTGCGACATGCAAAGGAAGGGGGAAAAACTCACTGGGTCCCTCTCAGAGTATATGAGGGAATCACCTTATTAGTTTGAAAGTGACAAATAAAGGTAAAGAAAAAATACATACATATACATTGCTGAGGGGAATGCGAAATGGTACACCCATAGAACGAGAAAGAATGTCTGCAAATCATATACAGGATAAAGGACCTGTACCCAGAATAAATATAGAATTCTTACAACTCGAGATGCCTGGGTGGCACAGTGATTGAGCATCTGCCTTTGGCTCAGGTCGTGATCCCGGGGTCCTGAGACCAAGTCCCACATTGGGTTCCCTGCAGGGAGCCTGCTTCTCCCTCTGCCTGTGTCTCTGCCTCTCTCTGTGTGTCTCTCATGAATAATAATAATAATAATAATAATTCTTACAACTTGACGATAAAAAATACAAACACTCCAATGAAAACCGGGCTAAAGATTTGAATAGAATAAAAAATACAAACACTCCAATGAAAACTGGGCTAAAGATTTGAATAGATGTCTCTCCATAGAAGATAGACAAATGGCCCATAAGCACATAAAGAGATGCTTATTTAGTCATGAGGAATATACAAATCAAAACTACAGTAGGATAGCACTTCACACTACTAGGGCAGCTATAAATGAAAAAGACAGTAACAAGTGTTGACAAGGATGTGGAGAGATTGGAACCCTCCATGCATTGTGGTGAGAATGTAAAAATGGTGCAGTCACATTGGAAACGGTCTGGCACTTCCATAAACAGTGAACTGTAGACCCAGCAAGCCTCCTCCTTACATACACACCCAAGAGAAGTGAAAACACACGTCCGCACTAAACTTTATGGGATGTGAATTATATCTTAATAAGGCTATTTTTAAAAGTTGTTGTTATGAAAGACTCCTAACTCTGGGAAACAAACTAGGGGTGGTGGAAAGGGAGGTGGGCAGGGGTGGGGGTTGCTGGGTGGCGGGCACTGAGGTGGGCACTTGACGGGATGAGCACTGGGTATTATTCTGTATGTTGACAAATTGAACACCACTAAAAAATAAATTTATTAAAAATAATAATAATAAAAAATAAAAGTTGTTGTTAAAGAGGGGTGTCTGGGTGGCTCAGTCGGTAAAGCATCCAACTCTTAATTTTAGCTCAGGTCATGACCTCAGGGTCGTGAGTTGGAGCCCCACGTCAGGCTCTGAACTCAGTGCAGAGCCTGCTTGAGATTCTCTCTCCCTCTCCCTGCTCATGTGCTCTCTCTCTCTCTCTCAAGTAAATAAATAAATCTGTCCAGAAAATTGTCTTTAGAGATGCCCATGGGTATTATTAAAAATTGACCTTGAATAAACTCCTTAAACTCGGGGTGCCTCAGTTTGGCCTATACATCAGGGTAATACTATCACCCACCTCCAAGGGCTATTACGAGGATAAACGAGAATATAAGTGCACAGCCTCTGGCTAGTGCCTCACTCGTTGTAAGTGCTCAACAAATGGCAGCTTTTACTGACCTCACGGTTCCTATCAGATCCCCAGGCACTGTGCTGGGGAACAGGGTCGCATAGGGATGGGGGTGTAGGGAAAACCAGTTCCTCCCCTGGAGGATGTCACAGGAGCAGGATAGAAGAAAACCAAGTTAGTGAGCAGCAGGTACCATGTGACACATGCTGTTGTCACGATGGGAGCCCAGGGCCCAGCAGAAGCAGACACGGCAACTCCTCCAAGCCGAGGGGTGCAAGCCAAGCACAGCAGCTCAGGAATAGCAATCGCACGGGGTACTGCTTCTAACCCAAAGGTGCCATCCAACGTAAGATGTGTCACTATTTTATGTATACACAAGAAGACATCAGGCGTAAACCGTAACATCAGATGCGTCTAAGTGTGGATAACAAAACACGTGTATCTCAGAATTGGCAAAATACGGTTAAGGGCCAAGCACCGTATCTGAGTTAACTCTGCAGCAATCCTGGGAGAGGCACAGTCTAGAAGGTCCATTCAAACTAATCCTAAGGTTCATACAGCTCCTGGTGGCGGCCCCTAACTCCAATTTCATTCTAGACCCACACCAGACCCCGGAGTCGAACCTGTAACCCTAACCCTAAATGTGGCCCTGGCCTTAACTCTAACGCCAGCACCATTACCAGTCGTAACTCTGGGTCAGCTCCAGCAGGTATGATTTTCTTCCCATTTTAAAGGTGGACACAGTGAGGCTGGATCGGACCTTCGAGGATTTACCCACGACCCTATGGTTTCAAGCCCAGAGGTGATCGGAGCCCAGAGCGGTTCAACTTCGGAGTCTGTGCAGTTTTCCTGCACTCGTGGGAGCCTGAGGCTCTGAGACAGAAATGCAAAGTGCACCCCGGCCTATGGGGCAGCTCCAGATGAAGTCAGACCCTGCTCAGACTCCGGGGGAGGGAGGAAACAACTGCTTCCCGGCAGGGGGGAGGGGGGTGGGGCGGAGAGGATGCTTCCTTCCGCCAACAGAGCAGCAGCCTACCCTACCCGGGCAGGGTGCTCCAGGGTGCTTGTTAATCACGCAAAGGGTGTTGAAGCCAGGGTGCTTGTTAATCACGTAAAGTGGGACCAGAGAGCCAAGTTACTCAACAGGGGGTGGGGCACCCCCAGTAGGACCCCCCGTTAGGGAGGTGCAGAGAAGGCCAGGAGAAACCCACCCAGTGGGTATGGCAGGGGGTACACGAGACAGCAGTCTCAGAAAGGAGCTCTGTAGCACACCCAGCACCTCGGCACCCATCGGCCCCATCCTGACCCCAACCCCAGAGGCCAGCAGTCAGAAACCTCACAGGCAATGGGACCTGCTCCTTGGCAGAGGGCTGCCTATGTTCCAAGGCATGAGCAGCCTTGCCCTGGTTTCCAGCACATTCTTCCATTGCTGGAAGCAGCGCGAGCTCTGTGTGGCTGGCCCTACCGCCTGTCTGACTGTGTTATCTGTCCTCCAGGTGCAGGTGGGCGCCCTGGCGGCGTCACAGCCCACTTATGGAGAGGAGGAGAGCTGAAGGGATGTGGCCACATCCCACACCTGCAGTCAGCCCTCCTGCTTCTAAACAGTCCACGTTGTCTCCTGTGCTGCAAGGCGGAAGGGCAGGGCAGTGCTTCTCAGCCCTGGAGTCCCCCAGGGCAGGCGGCAAAGTGCTACTACACCCCAGTCTCAACTGGTCTCAGCGGAATGGCAAGCAGAACGGGGGAGAAGGGCCACGCAGCTCTCCAGCAGGTGCCTGGTTCAAACCCTGGCTCCACCTGCCCACCCTACCTCTTAATCACCCCCACCCTTAAGCACCCCCACCTGCTAAGCACCATGCCAATGTCATGTGAGCATCTGTGCACACCCCCCCTTTCATTCTGATGTGATGAGGGCTTTAGCCTAATGTTACCATAAAGAACTTTCTAGTATATATCACTGTGTCCTGTGCACATGAAGGAAAGTGAGAGCCAGGTAAATTGTTTTCCCCTGATGAGAATCCAACTTCTATGAACTAGATCCCCATGTTCCCACACAGCATCACCCGCTGGGCCTTTACGCCTGTTGAAAGGTCTTCCCAAGTGGCTCCCTTATTCCTCACAGCAACCTACGTGGACAGGATGACTGTCAGCCCCATTTTATGGGTGCAAAATAAAAACTGAGGATCAGGGAGGTTCAAGCAAGTTAACACAGAAAGCCCCTGCTGAAAGTTTCCATTCTCGGCATCCGTTCTCTGTCTCGCCAAGGGCTGGGTGCAAGGAGTACAGGCTTCAGGGAGATCTCGGTTTGTCTAATACTTCTGCTACTTTCTTACAATCTATTTTTTTTTAATTTTTATTTATTTATGATAGTCACACACACAGAGAGAGAGAGAGAGAGACAGAGACACAGGCAGAGGGAGAAGCAGGCTCCATGCACCGGGAGCCCGATGTGGGATTCGATCCCGGGTCTCCAGGATCGCGCCCTGGGCCAAAGGCAGGCGCCAAACCGCTGCGCCACCCAGGGATCCCTACTTTCTTACAATCTATATGATCACTTAATCTTCCAGGATCCCATTTCCTCATTGTGCAAATGAGGACACTAATGGAACTTAAAAGGGCCTTTAAAGTATATAGAGATAAGGCAGAACTATCAAGATAGTCTTTATCTTTCCCCTTGAAGAGGATGGAGGGTTAATTTTCTGAGCCACATGGAGGATCCACACAGTGCCTTGAGTCTGAAAGGTGTTTAGGGTCTTGGAAAATGCTAAATCTGAACACCCAGAATGCCTCCCCTGGATACACTAAGGGATCAGCTTCAGTGGGGGTACAGGTGTCTTGGTGCCCCTCCGGTACGGGCCAAGGCTGAACCCCTTCTGTGCACCAAGTACTAATCCATGCAACAATCCCCCCAGAGAAGTCCTCGCAAGTAATCTTACACGGATGAATCCCGAGGCTCTGAAACCCCGACAACTTACCCTGGCACCCTAGTGACCTGGCTATGAGCTGGTGAAATTGGGATTAGAGCTCGGGTCTTAGTGTGGTGGTTGGCCCAAAGCTTCATGACATCAAAGTCACATTTCCCGATTGTTAGATGAAGATCAAGCAGGCTCATTACGAAAAAGCCTGAGCAGGAACTTTGGATATATTCACATCAAAATCAAACTTGGCATCAACATCTGAATTACGAGTCTCTGCGACTCCACAGAACTCAGACATTTGTGCTCTGTCTGTTGTAACACATCGAGCTGGGACGATAATTTCCTGTCCTGTTCACCTCACCCATAGCTAGAATCACCTGCTTTATTTCTCCTTAGCCATGGCTTTTTATTGCTGGAAATTTCTTTGCATGTAAGGGACTCACTGAGGGGTCAAGGACTTTTTCATGTTCATCTTTCTTCCCCGGCACGGAGCCCAGTGCCCGGCACACAGAAAGCAATCAGTAAAGATCTATTGAGTGAATGAGTGTGCTGCGAATATGAACTTGAAAGATCAAATATTAGTTTCAGGCTCTAACATAGCAATTCCTTTGTGATTATCTTAATTCCTTATAAACTATTTTCAGCTCAGTATCGCAAACTGCCACCGAGCGCAAACAATGCCAGGCACTGTTAGGTGCTGAGGGACAAAGATGATTAGTGTTTTAATGAGGCTCACTTGCCCGCCTCTCCTTGTTTCTTAAGAGTTAAAGGGTACGTAAGGCAAGGATTGGGATCGCCACTGCAGGGTGACAAGAAGTGACTTACACACAAAAGGGACGAGTTTAGGGAGTAGAATCCAGTCTTAAGACTTTAAAACTATAATGTGTCCATTTAGGACTCCCCTCTTGTTCACGCCCCCAGCCACGGTCCAGGAACCCAGAGGAGCAAGTCATTAGCGAGGGGGACTCATTTCCAAGGATGCTGTTTGCCTGTGATGAGGTGTTAGTTGAGGAAATGAGGATGGGGGTGGTGGGGTCGCTTATCCCATTATTTGTTTGACCTTGGTGCTGTTTCCTTGGAACACTGCCATACAGAAGAGGAAAGGACTTTCAGATTTTGGAGATAGCGGTTTTGGATGCATGTTTAATTTTAATTTCACAAGTAAAACATGGATGCTGTGCCTGTGTACAAAAGCAAAACATTAGCAATAAGGCTCCACTCCTCCTTAAGTAGCTTCTCTAATCCCAGGCCTTCCTCCAAAGAGGTGACCGGTCCCTGTTAATTCAGTGGTGGACCTTCCAGATCTTTCTCTTTTGCATTTAGATTTCTTTCTCACACACCATACAGCACTTACTATGTTCCATACCATTGTTCTGCTTTCCAAATATATATTTTTAAAGATTTTGTTTATTTATTCATGAGAGACATAGAGAGAGAGGCAGAGACACAGGCAGAGGGAGAAGCAGGTTCCCTGCAGGGAGCCCGATGCAGAACTCGATCCCAGGACCCCAGGGATCATGATCGGACCCAAAGGCTCAACCACTGAGCCACCCAGGTGCCCCTGCTTTCCAAATATTAACTCATATGGCCCATAGTCAATGTTGCTAGGTCGTGTGTATGTGAGCACACACTCACACACACAAACAGTTATACTCTTAGAGTTCTATAATTTGTCTTTATTATTCCACAAGATATCTTGGAGATCTTTCCATATTAGTGCACATAAAATGGCCTTATTCTGCTCAATGGCTGTGTGGTTATTTATTATGTGTGCACGCTGGTTTATTTAACCAGTACCCTGCCCGTAAACATTTAGGTTGTCCCTAATGAATTTCATCATCCTTCACGAATATCCTTCTGCAGACCCTGTGAAGGGGACTGCTGGGTGGATTTACTCAAGGGTTTTAAATCTTAATCTTCAATAGGTTAGCGTATGAATGATACATGTCACACCCAAACAGGTTCGGGGCAGCTTGGTGGGGAGGAGGGGAGGAGGAGGAGGGATAGGGCTTGGGGTTACGTGTGAACTCTGACCTAAATACTGCCCCTTCCGCCCTGGATTCCTTGGGAGGTAGAGATACCTCCTTCGGAGGTGTGTGCACAGCTTTTCCGGGAGGATCCCACCCTTTTAGCGAGTGGTCCTTTAGCTTCTCAGACTCCCCACACTTGGAAGCCACCCTGATTTTTCCCACAGCAGAGCTGGAGCAGCTGGTTGTTTGAAGAAGCAAAAAAGCTAGGCTGCATAAGGAAGGGTCTGGTGCTATCAGGCCTGGCCAGGAATGATGGTGCCTAGACCTCCTTCAGTCACCAGGAGCAAAGGCATTAGACTTCTCTGGCCCTCAGTCTCTTCATCAGGCAAGCCAGGTCCCTGTTCCGTGGCTCCCAGTTGCTTTAATCTGAGAATCCAATGAAGTAGTGGAGAATCTCGATTCCTAAGTGATGCACCATTTCCCTTGGGAACTCCCCCAGGATAGGATTTGAGGGTTTCCTTTTGCAGTGAGCAAAATCCCAGGCCTCTATCTACCGGTAGTTAGGCTTCTCTGTCCCTTGACGAAGAACTAACTTCCTTAAACTGTGTGCAAGACCTGGGGCCCTAATGGTAAATATCCCCTAATGTGGTAAAGACTTTGCACTGCAACAATGACTACAGCTGTTTGGTGGGTGCACACTGCTCACTTGTCCTGAGGATGGGACCCTACCATCTCCATTTTAGAGAGTCAAAGACCGAGACTCAGAGAAGGGACAGGGCTTGCTCCAGCTCACACAGCTTGCAAGAGTCAGAGCTGGAAGTCAGTCGAACAACGAAAAGCCTGGATTTTTAGCCACCACACCACCCACAGGGGGGTAAGCCGCTCTGGAATTAGGAGCTCTGGAACCAGCCTGAGAGAGTTGAACTTTGCCAGCCTTTGACATGACTCTTTTGCTAGATGCACTGCAAGTGCCTAGAGTTTCACCTTGGAGTCTCTAGACTTGCTTTGTCAGTGTGGTGAGCAGGGAGTGGTAAGCCAGGGTTTCAAAGAGGCCTCCCAAAGGTGGTGGAGGCCTGCCAACAGTGCCTGTCACCTCTTAGGCCTCTTAAGAGGCAGGTTTTTTGTTTGTTTGTTTTTGTTTTTTTAAATTCATGATAGAGAGAGAGAGAGAGAGACAGAGAGAGGCAGAGACACAGGCAGAGGGAGAAGCAGGCTCCACACAGGGAGCCTGACACGGGACTTGATCCCAGGACTCCAGGATCACGCCCTGGGCCAAAGGCAGTGGCTGAACCGCTGAGCCACCCAGGGATCCCCGAGGCAGTGTTTTCAACAACCTAAGACCTGGAGGGGAGCATCACGGAGGGCCAGCTTTGTCCATGCAGCTCTGCCCTCACATCTCCCTGCGGCCTTTAACTGGATTCTGACTCCTTCTACCTCTCAGGCTGTATCACTGGAAAACAAGGATGTGTCTCTCCTGACCCCAGGCAGCACTTACATTAATGTTGAATAGTGGCAGATGTCTGAGCTGAAACAGCTTGTCTCTTGATTATTCCCCCATTTCAGACATGGGAAAAGGAAGGCTCCAGTGGAAACACAACCCAGGGCACTCTGGGGAGTCTTCACGCTTTCTTCGCACAGGACCCACCCAGAGGACAATGGACATTCCACCCAGGTGTATCAGTCCTCAGGGGAAATGGTGATAGCTGGCCTCCCTGTGTACACAGCTGTGGCTGGAGAGACACAGGGATGCCTGCATGCCAGTGTACGCCTGTGCACACCCTAGCCACATGGTGACCCCAGCCAGCATCCGGGGGAACTGCCTGGGCTTACAGATGGACAGACCTTCTCCCTTGCCTGATCTTTTATCTGTCTCAGAAGAGCACCCACTGTGGTTAATTAACACTCTCCTGCTAATGGTGTTTAGCCTGGAATTGGGGTCGGGGGGTGGAGCGCAGGGGAAGGGGTGCAAATGCATTCTCTCCTCCTTAAACAAGTGTTTTAGCACACTTCCTGGGCCAAGGCCTATGGCCAGCCGGTGGGACCCATGGAGCAGAATCAAGGCTGGTTCTGCCCATGGGGTCCCAGCTCTTACACCTCCAACTCTAGGGGGCCTCATTCTGGAACCCAGGAAGGCCCCACGGATTCCCTCCAGGTCTTCAGAGTAGCAGAGGCCATGTCCACACAGCGCCCTGGGCAGGGAAGCCAGTATGGTGACGCAGACCAACAGGGAAAGGCCAACTGGGATGACAGGAGAAGGCAGCCAGGGAAGGCACAGAGACTAAGCAGCCCAGAGCAGGAGCCCCTCACGTGGCCAGAGTCTGGACAAAGTGGGACAGAAGGGAGGAAAAGTAACTTGGCATCAGCGAACAAAAGGTGTGGCTCGCCAGGCCAACGAGCTGGGCACTCACTTGTTCTGCAAGAGCTGGCAAAGTCGAAGAGTGACAGGGAGCGACACAGAGCTCCCATCCAGGCCTCAGCTGGAAGAGGCGGGGCAGGGCGAATGATTCCTACCGGCAACAGGAGACAGTAACAGGGCCCACCTCCCAGGAATGCAGTGACCATCCACCGGGCACACAGAGATGGTCCTCTCTGTCTCCCTCTGGCCTCAAAGTGAGGATTGCATGCCAGGTCCATTTGCTGCGTTTTCTAGAACAACCAAACGGGTGGTTTGTCCTAATTAGACATAGTCATGGCTGGTCCTCAATACCAGTTTCCACTGCCTTCCGCCCCAGGATGCAGACGTTTGCTCCCATTTAGAACATGAACCCATAAAAAGGCAATTTGTTACTAGGCTGGGAGACCAGGTCAGGCCCGACAGAGATCCAAGGAGCGAGATTTCACAGCGACTCCAGCTTTCCGAGCGAGAAATATTCAATAAGGAATTTCCCTGAAATATGGAGTGGTACGCATTCGTCACACATATTCAATATCCACCAACCCTCAGAAGCACCACAAGGCCCCTGCCACGCAGGGAGCTCTGAAAGCAACGCACTCCACGGCTGCTCTTTTACCGAAGGACCTGAATGGTGAACAAGTTATTTCAAAAATTATTTCAAGCGAAACTCTCGGTTGATTATCTAGTTTAACTTGGAAAGCCACTTTCTGAGGGTTGGGGGTGGGGGGTGGGGGCTGCAGTGGTGTGGGTTGAATGGCCAGAGCTTAAATCAGAATGTGGATAGCATTATCGAAAACTCCCGTTCCCATCTTAAAGTCAACTTCAGGATACTTTAAGATCCAAATAATTCCAGAATCCTAGGCTTTCAGAGGAAAGCACTGTCATGAGCTGGGCAGGAACCGTGTTTGTTGATGTCAGCATTTCACTTGTAAATACTGTGGTGACCTACCAGGCAGAGAAGAAAATGACCCTATCTACAAACCTTATAAGAGGGGAATGAAATGTTCTTTGGGGACCTGTTAAAAAAAAACAAAAACCTGCGAGGTATCATGTAGACAAGAGGGGTTCTTTTCAGTTCAACTGTCCTATGTTTGGCTCATACGCTGAATTCCCCAAGCTATCATTACTACAAACAGACTACTTTCCCCCCTTATACATAAATTACTAACAACCCAATGACAGGGGAGATGGACTCTTGTGATTTTAAATCCAAAACCTTCTGGTCTGCAGAAAGAATTTTACTGCTAAGTGAAACCAAATCTACCTCTGGACCCCAGCATCATTCAGGTTTTGTCCCTGGCTGCAGGCAGATGCCCCCAAATAAGAAAATAAACACAAACTCCAGGAAGGAGGTGACCAAAGAGCTGGTACTGGGGCTCGCTGGCCCAGAAATGACCAAGTGTGCAAACTGAAGGAGGAGGGGGCCGGGCGAGTGTGTGTGTGTGTGTGTGTATTGGGCAGTGCATTCCCAAACTCCCGATCTCCTGGCTATGAAAAGATAATAAAAGCCCCAACACAAATCAAACAGATTGAAAGTTGAGGTTGTTTCTGAGAATTCTCCTCTTTTTTCCTTTCCAGGACAGAGAAGTGATGTAAATTATCAGCCTCCTCTGCCCCGTGGCAAAGCCAGGTTTAGGATGAGTGACAGCATCAGACCCTCTGGGTGGTGGGACTGAGCAGGTGACATGACCTGTGACCTCTGAAAGTGCCCCCCCCCCCCCCCCCCCCCCCCCCCCCCCCCCCCCGCTTCCCATGACTCTGCCTGACTCCTTAGGCTTCAGAAGCCGAAGGGTTTCTGCATGTAACCAATGGACTAGGGAGTTCTAGCTGCTTCTTTATAAAGCAGGCAGGAATCAATAGGCCCAAGTAAGTGCCCTTTTAGGAATTCAAAAAAAAAAAAAAATTCGAACCACTGCTGATGGTGATGCTAGAGCCTCACCTTTGGCGGGTGAGCACTTTGAAGGACAAGGCACATCTGGGAATCTGCGTGTTAGTTCCTCACTCCGATGTTTCAAAAAGAGCCAACAATGCTACCTGCATTGATCACACTCAGATCTTAGGATGACGTACTGTCCAGTGACCACTTTAGCAAGTCCTCTTTCAAAAGATACACATGCTAGCAGAGTTTCACGTGACACGTACGTCCGCTGACAGTAACACCAACACGGCCATCCCGGCACGGCTCTCTTTTCCTATAATTTTCAGTTTTATTTTATACTAGCCTCCCCTTCAAAAAAACAGAACAAAACACAAACACCCCGAAGTCCTCAACCTCTCAAATTATCTTTCAAGTATTACGTGTTCCTCTTTTACCCAAAATACAGCTCTTGCCTAGCTAACTTTGATCACAAACACATTTTTGGGGGGGTAAGTTCCTAAAAGTTCAGCAGCTGAACGCTACGGAAATATTTTATTAGCAAATCAATTGTTTGTCTAAGAAGTTTAAAACTACAGCTAACAGGGGGAAAAAATTACCCTTCTTCATTTCAAAATGGACGGAAGGGTTAGACAGGAATGTAGAACGCTCAGGAAAAACAAAACAAAACAAAACAAAAGTCTGGTGCCTTCTTTATGCTCTGAAATATGTCCTTTCCTTTCCGGTTTGCTGACCACAGTATGATGTGTTGGAATGCGTAAGAAATGTAAATAAAACACCTCCTCCTGTCTTTCTTGGCCAGTCTTTTTTTTTTTTTTTTTTTTTCATCATCAGGGTTTTGTCTTTAAAGAAGATCTCTGCTTGCTCCCGTGACTCAACTGTATACAAAGAAACCGGGCTCCGTTGCATCCTATCTCCCCCGAGTTCCTCCAAAACTTCACAGAGGGGGAGATATCTCTTGGGAAAGTCGGTGTAGGACAACGCTGACATGTAGGATAAATAGGGTAGGACCCCCGAGAACAGAGGGGAGGGCGAGATGACCGCCAGGCCAGGGTGCCTAGCAAGTCAATGTGTGCCCCCCACGTCTAGCACCCTGGGCCACCTCATAGGCCAGGCAGCTCTCTCTGTCTCCCTCCAGGGTGACCAGCCTTCCAATCCACATCCCAAGCTTGTTTACGGGAGACGGATATATTAGCAACAAATGGGTTTATGCAGATGGATCGGTGTTTCAGAAGCTGGGGGCAGCCCAGAGGGGTCTCTGAACTATGTGTCCTGGGCTGCCTCTGCCACCCCCAGCAACGGCCTCCTGCTGAGAGACACCCCCCCCCCCCCCCCCTTGCTGCAGGGACTCAGACCTGCTATTTGTGTGCAGGGATTCGGAGCCCAGGGTGATTCTCCTCCCGGGACTGAGTGATTTTTGCATCTTAATGGGTTCTGTGACACGAAGCCATTTCGCTGGCAACGTCCTGAAGTGATACCTAGATTTGTAACACCTATTTGTGTGTTGGACGGATTGGCTCGGCCCTCCGATAAGCATTTAATGACACGGCAGACAGTTCCAGCCCTGCCTAAGTGTCCCCTCAGACAGGCTGGCTTAAAGAAAAATGACAGAAAATGTTCTTTAATAACTATGGTTTATCCATTTCTTTCAGATGGTAAGTGGCACGTTCTCACCTCATTTGTAGCTTTTAATCCCAAATGGACATTGCTTTTGAAATATCCTCTTTCTCTCTTTCTTTCTTTCCTTTTTTTTTCTCCCCGAGGCTGCCACTGGAAAGTTGAAATCTAGCAAGAATGTAATGGTAGGTGCCAGCTTTCAGAATTACAGGGTGACCGCCTGAGCTGATCCTAAAAAGCAAGTGTCTTTTTTATACCGCATAAAAGGCTGAAATGTTTACATATCAAAAGGCTATAGGCCAATTTCTGTCAAAATTACACATGAAGTTAAGCAGTACAAGCAATTTATTTAAACACTAGTCATTGTAGAAAAATTCAAAACCATATGCTCTTTTAGCAGTTTTTCACAAATGCATTTGACCCATGACTTGGCTAGACATACAAGCTTCATAATTTACTCTAAATTTCAAATCCCCTTGACGTTTAAATAAAAGATCTTCATTAATGAGGTTTACATGAATGAAAACTTTAGAAGCTGATATTGGTTAGCGAGGGGCTTCGGGAACCGTCTGTGCATTCGCTCTAATTTTCAAATGACTGACTTTGCTAATCATTTCAAGAGAAAGTTCCACTAAGAACAAATTATCATCATTTGCATTCTGTGATTTGCAAAAGCAACGGTGCAAGTCACTTTGAAACAAACTTAGGTAAACAACTCTGCCGAAAGCGAATTTCTGCAACCCTAGAATCCGGAGCTTTTTTTTTTTTTTTTTTTTTTTTTTTCCTGATGCTTTGGGAAGACGTCATTTTTCGACACTCTCTTCTCCGCCCCCCCCCCACCCCCGTTATGTTGCGTTTTCCTAACACCTTGATTATTTTGTCTGCAAGGGCTCAGAGCGCTTATTTGGACTGTTGCAAAACTTTGAGCAAAACTCAGCTAGTAAGTAAGTGTCCCTACATCCCCATGAATGGTGCGGGAGATCCAGCCCTTGCCCGCCGCCCCTTAGCAGGGTGCTATCTGCACCTGGTGCTGTACTCCACCCTCCCCAGCTCACACGGAAAACCCCCTGGGGCTACCGGAGGTGTCCTCCAAGGAGCAGGGCCTTGGACCGGGGTCTGTGCACTATTTTTGAGGCACTGGGTTTTTTTTTTTAAGCAGCACTACAAACAATAAAGCCGATTTGCGCGCTGTGAAGGCTGGATGGGGTCCGGATGCCACGCAAGGGCTGTGGCCCCGTCTGTTCATTGTTGCTCATTCCTATGAGCTAATTCATCCTTTTTTTGGGGGGGGGCTCCCTACCTTTGAAAAGGACACATCAGCTGTTTGCCCATGCCACAAAAAGTCCTTCTTAAGGGCGCCCGATGATGAGCGGTGACTGGGTGAGAGGCTGAAAAAATTAAGAAAGTTCCCGAAATCGCAAGAAGTTAGGACCGCATATGCTTTTTTTTTTTTTTTACAGCCAGCGGGGTGCGTGCCTGTGTGCGTGTGCGTGGAAAGATTATGGGTGACAGTTTTCTCCATGATGACACTTTCTTGGGGCCGGCCGGTGGAGATACCCAGGCGCACTCTCCAAATCTCCGAATTTGGGCATTCCGTTTTAAATCAGAGAAGCAATTTAATCTGTGTTCTATGAACCAATTTAGCGATGATTACGGAGCAAAAGCGCCTTGACAGATACCGGTCCGCACATCTACCTTATGCGTACGGAATCCGCTGATCTGTTCTTTAATATATTAAAAATGAGGGCTATTACTGGGGCGACTGACTCCTCAACAAACACATTTTCATAGACTTCTGGCATGGTGATTGCTTTGTGTGAAATCGTGTTTGGGTGATAATAAGTAAAATCAGCGGCGTGTGTATTGCATGTCCGACCTAAGCGCTTGCTGGCTGCCTCCGGACGCTCCCGGTCCTCCCATGCTGAGCGGTGCGTGCGGGGCCGACAAACAATCGCTTAGGAACAGGAGGCAGGCAATTTGCGTGCTTTGCATTTGTTATTCCAATTGCGCCTGGCGATGCGAGGCGGATGATTGTTTAGCGCCCGACGGACACTTGTGGGTTTTGGCCCCATGGAGGACGCTCAGCACGGGCTGCGCACCGCTGACCGCCTTCCCGGCTCCTGCCTCCCCGCGGACACTGCAGCCCGCTGATTGAGGGGCAGCCGGGATGGGGAGCCCTCGCCTTGCAGGGGGTGAGCTCCCTGAGAGAGAGAGAGAGAGAGAGAGAGAGAGAGAGAGAACTACTGGCTGAGTAACTGGAGTAGAGCGGTGTCTGGGTCCCTGTGACCTCTTCCCAGAAAGTCCCTTCTGCTCTCAGACTCCCTTTGCCTAATCTTGGAACCCGCTGATAGAGACCCTGCGGTGGGTGGGGGTAGGGATAGCACGCTCCTTTGCCCCAATGCAAAGAACTAGAAAAATGCTCCAAAGTCTACCCCCCAGTCTCCTTGGCGAACAGGCGACAATTAGCTAGCCTTATCAATTCTTATGGTTGTAAGGGACCCAATGATGGTTGGCGTTGTTTCCATCAACTAAAAACAAAAAACAAAACAAAACAAAAAAACAACCAACCCGAGACCTAGAGAGGAGGGATCATTTCCAAGGTGGCTGTGTTGCGTGGATAACTGATGCTCAGACTCTCCGTACAGTGCTCTTCCTTCCAGGAATCCGAGGGTAGTGAGAGAGCACTGCAGAAAGGCAAGGGGCGAAGCCTAGGGGTTTGCTAAATCTCATGATTAAAAAAAACAATGTACCAAGTGGAGGCGTGACGCATGGTGGGGGGGGGGAGGCTGCCTTATTTAAAAACTAGAAAGTCCTCTTTTAGAAATCTGGCTGGTGTCTCCGCGCGCCCTGCTGATCTGAGCACCTTTGCAGAAAAGGAGGAGGAATCTGCCTCGGTTTCCCGGAGCGCTTCTGTGACTCCAACTCCGCTTGGCTCAGCAAAGGTCTTAAAAGATCCACTCACATAAGCGCTGCCCCAGCACCCAACCCTGAACACAAACGCGGCCAGAGTCACTGCAGGAGCTGCAGCCTTTAGTTGTCTCCCATCGACTGCCCTGCAGAATCAAACCCAGGAAAGGTTGGCGGGGGGGGGATGTGTGCCCGGAAACTGGTGATTTTTTAAGTCTCCCAGAGTGGGGGGAAAAATGCCTCTATCCCTGGTTCTTTCCCTAGACCTGACCTCTCAGAAGGGGAGGGTCACACTCTATCCCCTGGGAGCGGTTTCTAATTGTTAAAAAAAAAAAAAAAATCGATTGCCTCCCCAAACTGAGAGCCATCTCGGTCTTGCCCTCATCTGCCACTACAACTAATTCTGAGTCTGTTCAGCATTCGGAGAAGCAAGGCTCCTGGGCCACAAGCGGGTGGGCCCGAGGGTGCAGAGGTCGGCGAGGGGAGGGAGGCCTAGGAGAAGCGCCGCCGCCTAGCTTCTCCCGGCCACTCTGGCAGGCGCACCCACCACGGGGACCGTGCCCGGGTCCGACCTGAGCTTCGCGCCACCGCTCCTCTGACCGGGGAACAGCGACTGACAAGTGCCCTGTCCCCTTTGCCTTACTGCTGGGCGGAGGCAGCCCCCAGACATTACCTTTCTGGAGCAACAGCAGACAACCCTGCGGGGATCCCTGTTAATTAGCCTGCGAGCCACAGGGAGAAATGGGGGTGAGTTAAAGGTGGCCCTTCTATGGCCAACCCGAGTTGCCCCCAACCCGGCCCTCGGCCTGTGTCGCTGGGGCTCGGCCCTACCCCTACCCCTACCCCTGCAGTGGCTGGAAGTGCCTGCGCAAAGGGCTGACAAAGGCCATCTCTGCAAGACTAGGGCTTGCCCTGGGCCCGCCAGGACCTCGGGGGCTCCTTTCGTTCCGTGCGCACCCATCGCCTACCTTCTCGAAGGGCGTCCGCCGCCCGCGCTCAGCCGTGGGCTGGATGCATCTCCAGCAGCTCGGCCGGCTGGGGCTCCGGTGAATCACGGCGGCCGCCTGCAGCGAGCGGGGCCCAGCTTTGGCCGGGCCGCCGGGGCTCGGGGAGCGCAGCCTGAGGCCTGTCGGGTGAAGGGCAGCTAGGGGCCCCGTCCCAGCCAGGGAGCTGGCAAGACGGATGGGGGGAAATGCAGCTGGACTGTTGGGGGAAGGAGTGGGGAATCCCCAGAGCCCCATTTTTGGATTTTTGGATTGCAACAAAACAAAACAAAACAAAAACAACAACCCATCTGGGGGAGAAGACACCCCATTTCCAAGAATAATTTTTAAAAAGGAAAAGAAAAAGCGTAAAACCTACCGACAGCCACGCAGGGAGCAGCTAGACACGTCCCTTCCCTTCGGAGTGCTACTCTTGGTGGCGAATTTTAATGAGCGGCTGAATTTGGCCTCCGCCGTGTAAAGGGCCTACGGATTCCTATGGTAGTTTTCAGACCCAAAGTGACTGCGGGGGGAAAAAAAATATAAACACATATTTTCAAGAACCAACAACGCGCCTCTCGCATCGCTTTGTGTCTTCACAAATTTTGGCCTTTGCAAAAACAAAAAGAGTTGGGGGCTGGGGTTTACCGGTTCCACCCGGGAGAGAACCTCGAAATTAAAAAAAAAAAAAAAAAAAGAAGAGGTGAAACCTGGCGGTGTTTTTTTTTTTTTTTCTTTTTTTTTTTTTGCATTTTGCTGGAGAGAGGACGCAACCCGTCGTATTTCCCAAAACAAAACAAATTCCGAAGTGGGACAAAAAGGAGCCCCAAAGTAAAACTGGCCACAGTGAATTTGGGAGTTTCTCGCAGAGGAAATCGCACCCAATAATAGGACCCAATCTGAGAACGAAAAAAAAAAGAAAAAAGAAAAAGAAAAGGGTGGGGGCGGAGAGGTCGGGCGGTGGGAGTTGTTAACTGCGCCGCACAATGGAATTAATGAGATTAACCGGAGCAATTAGGGCGCCCGCCCAGCTCGGCCGGGCCCCGCGGCGGGGCCCGCTGAATGGGAAAGATTAGGTTAATTTCATTAATTTGCAATCCACAATCCCTCTCCTGGCCCCCGCAGCCCCCTCCCCTTGGCACCTCTCCCCCTCCCCCCGTGCCCTCAAGCCCCCCCACCCCCACCCACCCACCCACCCACCCAAAGGAACAGAAAGGGCCAAATCTGGTTCTGTTTGTCATCTGCATATTACCAGGAACTAAATCCAGGATGACGTCGACTCGGTATAAAACCAACAAGAGGTTCAGCTGGTCTAAGCTCCGTCCTCCCGCGGGTTGAGCTCGGCGGGCGCTGCAGCGAGGGGAGGGCGGGAGGAGCGCGAGCGGGCGCGGGCGCGGGCGCGGGGGGCGGGGAGGGGCGCGGGGCTGCGCGCTCGCCCGCGCTCGCTTTCGGTTCGGTCCGCGGCTGCAGGCGAGGGCAGCCCCCTCCCGCGCGCTCCGAGGCTTTTTCCCCGGCGCCTCCCCGCCGCCCCCCGGTCCCGGCGCGGGCTCGGGGATGCCCGCCAGCATGTTCAGCATCGACAACATCCTGGCCGCCCGGCCGCGCTGCAAGGACTCGGTGCTGCCGGTGGCGCCCAGCGCCGCGGCTCCGGTCGTCTTCCCGGCCCTGCACGGGGACTCGCTCTACGGCGCGGGCGGCGGCGCCTCCCCGGACTACGGCGCCTTCTACCCGCGGCCCGTGGCCCCCGGCGGCGCAGGCCTCCCGGCCGCGGTCGGCGGCTCCCGCCTCGGCTACAACAACTACTTCTACGGGCAGCTGCACGTGCAGGCGGCCCCCGTGGGCCCGGCCTGCTGCGGGGCGGTGCCGCCGCTCGGCGCCCAGCAGTGCTCCTGCGTCCCGACGCCCCCAGGTAGGGTCGCGCCCGGCGCCCGGCGCCCGGTGCCCGGTGCCCGGTGCCCGGGCCGTGGCGGGCGGCGGCGCTGGCGGTCCCCGTGCACAGACTCCCTCCTTGCGCGTGCGAGCTTGCTCCCTCTCCACCACACACCCCTCCTTTTTTGTTTTATTTTACTTTATTTTATTGTGTGTGCGTGTGTGTGTGGCCCATCGGGCACGGGAGGTCGTACCCTTGCTGCAAACTTGAGGCGACCCTTAGAGGAAACCAACGCGCTCAGGGGCTGCGCGCGGGAGACCGGACCCGGCTTTTGGGGATTCCCAAAGTGGCCCCGGGAGTGCGCGCGCCGACGCGCCAGCTAGCACGGCCCCCCCCACCCGCCACTGCCCTGCGCCCCGATTGCCGCGCGCCGCCCCGGGCTCCCCGCGCCCTGCTGCAGAGGACCTGCCCGTGGGCGCGGCGCCGGCTGACCTGGAGCCCTCCTCTGTCGCAGGCTACGAGGGCCCGGGCTCGGTGCTGGTGTCCCCGGTCCCGCACCAGATGCTGCCCTACATGAACGTGGGCACCCTGTCGCGCACCGAGCTGCAGCTCCTCAACCAGCTGCACTGCAGGCGGAAGCGGCGGCACCGCACCATCTTCACCGACGAGCAGCTCGAGGCGCTGGAGAACCTCTTCCAGGAGACCAAGTACCCGGACGTGGGGACCCGCGAGCAGCTGGCGCGGAAGGTGCACCTCCGCGAGGAGAAAGTGGAGGTGGGCGCGCCCGCAGGCCCCCCGCGGCGACCTCGGGGCCCTGCAGCCCGGCCCGGCCTCCCCGAGCCTCCCCGAGCCTCCCCGAGCCTCCCCGACGCCCCGGGCGGCCCGCAGGCTGCAGGAGCGCGCTCTAGGCCCGGGGAGTTGCATGCATGCAAATGCAGAAGCGGGGGAGCAGGTCTCCCCGTCCTTCGGTGGGCGTGCGCGCGGGGTCCCCGGGTGCCCACCCCGGCCTGGGGGTGTCCGCCCCCCCCCCCCCCCCCGGGGAGCGCGCCTCTGTCTGGCCTTACCGCCTGTTTTGTCCTCCGTTGCGCAACAGGTCTGGTTTAAAAACCGCCGTGCCAAGTGGCGGCGGCAGAAGCGGTCCTCGTCCGAGGAGTCGGAGAACGCGGAGAAGTGGAACAAGACCTCGTCCAAGGCGTCCCCCGAGAAGAGGGAAGAGGAAGGTAAAAGCGATTTGGACTCGGACAGCTGACGGCCGCGGGCCGGCCGTGGCTCTTGCCTAACTCGAAGGACTTGCACAGACAGAGGATGCTACTTTCTTGCACACGCGCTGCCTTGCGGGAGGGGGTCGAGAAAGAGGAACGAGGAGCTGTAAATAGTGTACAGAGCCGGGAGGGCCGGCGCCTGGGGTCGGTCGCGCCCGGGGCCCCGAGGCCAGGAGGGCTGAGGCCGCCGGCGCCCCGCTCCCCACCGTAGTATTTATAGTTAAGTTAACGGTGACAATACAATAAAGTGATGGCGATGTAGACGGGCCACATTTGTATTTCGTACCCATCCCCCCTCCTGAGGCCCCCACCCCCAAAACCAGAAATCTACTACTTTACTTAGTCCTGTAGTTTCGAAAGAAAAATCGGACAGCTCTGATCTGTTCTGGGGAGGAAAAAAAAAAAAAGGAAAAGAAACTCTGGGCGTGAATCAGTCACAGAATGAATGTCCTGCTTTAAAATCCACTCAGGTCTCCGGGTCTCCGGCAAGAGGTGGAGAGGGGTTTGCCGGGTTGTTGGGGGGTGAGTGGCATTGCCTTCCTGCTCTCCCCAAACTGTGGGGAGAACCAGGGCGCTTCTCCCTTGCGGCCCGTGGGAAGCCCTAGCGGGAAAGTAGGATCTACCCCGGAGCTGGGCGATCCTGGGAGCTTCTTGCCAGAGCCAGCTCAGCCGTCCCCGTTCCCACGAAATCTTCAGACCTAAGGCTGCGAGTCCTAGGATGGAATTAGGTGGTAGGCATGCCTCTCTCCTGACACTTTTCTGAATCTTTCTCGGCCACTCTGCTGCTCCTCTTCTTGCCGGCAGCAAGACCCAGACGGCCCCACAATCTGCTGGGCAGGACTTCGGCCCAGCGTCGGCTCTAAGCTGTGGGCCCCGAGACCCACTGGGGACCTCGGCCGGCGCCGCTGGGCTGTGGTGCTTTAACCCAGGCATTTGGGGTGGCCAGGTCTGCACCCTGAGTTTTGTCGGCCAACCAGGTACAAGAGCGCAGGGTGGCTGCAGTGGCACTTCTAGACAGGAGCGCTGATGCCTTTGGCTTCCCCTCCTCCCCCGCCAATCTCCCCCTCTGCACTAGATGGGGCCCGAGAAGGAGCATCCCCGGAGCACAGCTGGTGGGCTGGTCAGCAGCTTGTGAAGGACTGGAGAGGCAGAGAAGCTTCTCGGTGCTGGTGCCGCCTGAGCGCTTGGGACAGGGATGAAGACAAGAACATGCATTTTGTATGGTTCCCCAGGCCACCGGGCAGCGGTTGGGGTGGGTGGAGACCAAGGGCCAGCAGGAATGGTTTTTAATGCTTCAACTTTATTGATTTTACAATAAATCCATTTTATAGATAAGGAAGCTAAGGCTCTGAGAGCTTCCCAGGGTGGTGGACTTGTGTGCTAGCCAGGGAAGTAATGCCCTCGTTCTACTTTCTTCGGCTGCCTGGGGTATTTGTGGTACCGTCCTTCCAGGGGAAGGTTGTGCATCCTGGTTGCGGAACCAGCACATGCAGAAGGGCTTTTTACAAGAGGCGGCATTTTCCCCACAGCATTTTCATGTTTAAAAGGTAAAAGTGACTCCTGGAGCATGTGAAGGGACACTTATGAACTATGGAGTAACTCTCAGACTGCCTTTTTAATAAGGAGCATCCCTAGGTGGAAGCAGGAGACAGCTGTTTGGAGGCCAGGTGTGCCTTGGGGGTCAGGGTTGCCTTGGTTCATGTGTGACCTTGAGCAAATTACTGAACACCTTTGGCTTTGCACCTTCTGTGACTATAAAATGGGCACAACCAGAATATCTGCTTCCGTGGGGTTGGTGTGGACACAAACTCAATTAGAACAACAGCTGGCATAGAATCCTTCAGCATGGCTCCTAATTTAAAAAAAAAAAAATACTACTATGATTTATATTGTCAAACCCAGCACTTCAAGATTTATGTACATTATTACAGTTTACTTTCCAAGAAACTGAGATGCGGAGTTCTCACCGTTTTCCAATTGAGAAAATTAAGGTCCAGAAAAGTTAAATGCTTTAACAACATTCAGCATTAGCAAATAATCATCTTTGGGCATCTTTGCCCAAGTAAGTTTTCTACCGTAATTGGAAATGTTTCCACTAATACCAGTTCCGGTGAGAAATACTTAAGAGGCCATTGCATTCATTTCAAATGAACCTTAGACTTCAGACTTCCATGGTGAGAAAGCCTTGCCTTTCCCTACGCCCCCTCCTCCATTACTGTTCCTAAGTACTGTCACCTGTCCCATTGGAGACGGGTGAGCCTACAGGGGGAGCCAGGAAGAGCTCTGACTTCTACCCCTACAGTCTAGAACACTCTAACAATGTAGGACCTAAGTGGGCAGTGTCATTCCAGCCTGAGACATCTGACATTCCAGAACTCTAACTCCTGTGTCTCTGTCCGTGACTTGCCCTTGGACTCCCTATAAACAGGAATCTTTTAAAAAATGACCTGCATTTGTCTAATCTGGAGAGGTGGCCTTATCAGGTGCCAGGGAGAGAGATTGAAGGAGGAAGAGGTCCTCAGACATTCCTCCCCCAGGAGCATTCGGTGAAAAGCCAGGACAAATGGAGTGTGCAAGGCGGGTGGGGGCAGAGCCAGGGAGCTGCTCCAGCTTGGTGGCAAGACAAAGGTCCTTTCCTGTCTATGTCTCCATGCCGGAGGATCCTGCACCATGCTTCAGCCTAGGCCCAGCTCACTGGAAACGAACATAATAAACTAATCTGGAGTGAAGAGGGAAATGTCAGGATGGTCTCATATACACCTCACTCACTTCTGCATTCCCCAATCAAGCTATGTGGCTCATTTTGTCTGGAGCCAGGGAGGGCTAATGTCATGGAGCAGAGGACACCTGGGCTTCAAGAGCTGTCTTTGGGCCTTGTAATTGTCTTTGGTGAGAATCAGGATCACAGTGTTGGAACGTGGCATATATATGTTCTGGAGGGGGCACTGCCTGAATGGCCTGTAGCCTGTACAACCTTCCCTCCAAGTGAGTGTTGTCCCCATTTGACAGTTGAGCAGACTGAGGCACAAAGTTAATACAAGGGCCAAAATGAGAACTGTCATCTTTAAAGGATAAGCCTTTTTTTTTTTTTTTTTTAAGATTTTGTTTATTCATGAGAGACACAGAGAAAGAGAGACATGGGCAGAGGGAAAAGCAGGCTCCCTGTGAGGAGCCTGATGCAGGATTCGGTCCCAAGACCCCGGGGATCACACCCTGAGCCAAAGGCAGATGCTCAACCACTGAGCCACCCAGATGCCCCAGGACAAGGCCCTTAGTTTCCATAAAATTGGTCTGCCTCGCTGAACTAAGCATTCTTTTTGGTGGTGGTGACAGCTGTGCATAAAAGTTCCCCTACAGCAAATGATGCAGGAACGAATGTACTTGCCCCTGGGGGACGTGGGGATTAATCTGCCCTAAAGTGCCAGAAAGATTCTGGCAAAGAATGACAATGATAGCCTCTCCCAGGAGTCTAGCACTTTCCACCCCAGAGCCCTTCCCACATACATCTCTGGCCTTCTGCAGGTGAGAATCAGCAGCCCATTTTGCAGATGGGAAGTAGAGGTTCAGACAAACTAAATGCCTTGCTGGGGACACACAGTAAATGGCAGATCCCCCAAACCCCAAGCCTGAGCAGACTGTCCCGCACACCCCTTGGGGTGGCAGCAAGGTATGAGGTAATGGCTTCCAGCTGCCCCAGGGCCAAGGAGGGCCCTGGCTGCGGGCAGCTGACAAGCACCAAGAAGGTGGGGGTGGGGGCGGTGTGGCAGGGGAAGAAACCAGATTCTCGGGTTCTGGGTATACGGCATGGAGGGTATGTTCTCACCATTGTTGCAGTGGGTGGGGGGTGGAAGGGCCTGAAAACAAGTGCTTGATCAACCGTACCCCTGGGGTGGATATGTCAGTGACGGTTCTTGAATCCAGTTGCCTCTTACTGACTTCTGAACTTTGAGCTCATGTCTTAGGAGCCTGGTGTGAAGGATGCCCTTTCAATGGGTACCTGTGAGATGGAAGCTGGTGGATTCCTCTTGTTTCTTTGTGTGGGGGAGGGGAGGAACTGGAAGCTGAGAGGTAGGGGTCACAGGGCGCTCTTTCTGAATTGTGTAGGGTTTAAAGCAGCTCAAGTGGAATTGTTCCCACACCTGGGCTCCTCCCCCACCGCGAGGATCTCCTCTGGTCCAGTCCCCCCCAATTCACTGTCCCTTGTTCCTGGCACATTGCAAACCAAACCTCCACCTTAAGGAAGGTAGAATCCCAGCCTGGGGGCCTGCAGGGGTGGGCGTAGGGGTGGAGAGTGACAGTGGTGTGACAAGTGCACTGGCTGGGTGGCTGGTACAGGTGTGCATCTGGATGGGGCCACGTGCTCAGTCCCCCGAGTGACCCTGGAGAGGTTCCTTCCTCACCTGCACAACGGGCTCGGCTGGGGGATTAGAGATAATGTAAGAACCCAGCAGAGTGTCTGACACGTTTATTATCGTGCGCTTTGAAAAACACCCTCCAATTGTCTGGATAATGCCCTGCCTGCATAAGTAGGTTGGAGTTAGGAATTAAGGAATGCCCCCCTGTTTTTAATTGTCCCTGGCTTAGGAGTTTATGCGTGACCGCAGGACACAGACTGTAGTGACATTAAATGTGACTGCGGTGGATTTAAGACGAGGTGTGATAGGTTGTATTCTCCCTAAGAGGTTTAGGGCAAGGAGATGTAGGGTGAAGGAGAGAATGCCCGCGGGTGTGGGTTCGGATTCCACTTCCGAGTTTTATGAAATGACCTTGAAGTTTTGCAAAAGTTAAAAATGAAAAGAAAACCGCTGCAGCCAGTGCACAGCTCCCTGAATGTTCCAGAAGAGACGAATAGCCAGCTGGGTCTTTCCATTGCAGGGGGCTTCTCACTCGTTATGGAGACACGGTGTGTGCTGAGGCCTGTCCCTAGACCCATGTTGACAACACAGACCTCTGGCTTGGTTTTAAATCTGGGATGGGGAGAAAAAGCCATTGTCTTTTCAGTCCAAACGACCCACGGAACGAGCGGGATAAATTACGGCGTGTTGCGGTATTTTTAAGTGTGTCTATAATTTTTGGCTTCCAGCAGCCCTTATTTGTTCTCAAGTGCCCAGCCCTGGGAAGCATCAGTGAAGAGAGATCTTAATCCCACTCTCAAGCCCTCTCTTCCTTGGGAGTTCGAGATACTTGTACCTTCTGTTTTGCTAATTCCGAGGTCCTCTGGAGTCTGCTGACCAGAGCAAGCGACCCACCTACCCCTACCTACCGGGTCAGTTGAGTGCGCTGCATTTTGCAGGTTGCCCCCCCTCCGTCCCTCCCTTAACCTGAGCTGATTTATAGAAGCTATAATTAGTGAGATAATTTTAGCTGTGATGGACAGAGTTCAAAACTGTCCATATCCTTTCCCCGATCTGCCCGTTGGATAATGCCGAGCCCGGGGAAATGCTTCCACCCTGTTGCATTATCGGGGAGGCTCCTGACCCCCAAAAATGCCAGCACAACGGGTTAAAGAGACGAATTCTCTTTGTCGGACCGAGCGAGGCCGAGCTCCTTCCCTGGCGTGAACATTGCTTTCCTCCGGCTGTTGCCCTGTTCCCAGTGCTCAGGACTCACACATGGTAACTTGTTTAACATTTTTCGTGGGGGAGGATGGGGCGGAGGCAGGAATATCTTAAAAGTAAGCATTTTTCAGAGGAATAAACCGCCATGTCCTGCAGCCTGCAGTGAGAAAGATGGGGTGCTACAGGTGCAGTGTCCTAAGTGGCCATCCGGCACGTGGCCACGGGGCTGCCCTGAGAAGGGACATACTGGCAAGGGCCTCCCTCCAGCGAGAGGGTGAGCATGTGGCTTGGGAGGGCCTCCCCCAGCCAGGTAGGGGCTCCCTCCCGGCAGGCCAGCCTCGGGGCCGGCGTGGTCTGGATCACACCAGCCAGTGTTTGACCAGCCGGCCTCACCGTGACTGTGTCCCCTTTAATCGTGTCCCAAGCAAATTATTGACATCACCCAGCAAGGCCTGGAGACGCTTCTTTCCAGATGGAGTATGGCTAATCCTCCTTTGAAAATCCTCAAAGTGCTAACTATGGGACCAGAAAAGTAAGACTGCCCTTCTCCAAGAAGCAGGGAGGCCCAGAGCGCTTGGAAAGTCCCCCCTCTGCGAGGGAGACTCAGAACTCTGTGAAGTCGGAATCCCAGCTGGTTGTTTCATCTGAAGATGTTCAGACTTGGGGCCAGATGGCTGGGACGTTAGGGGATGCGCATGTTCAACATTGTTTTGTATTTGAGGAATAAATATTTAAATCTGAAACCAAGTGAATCACTTTCTACTGAAGTGGGGCAGGGATGGAAAGTTGTGTGTGCTTCTTGATGTAGCCCCCTGCCCTAAACATAACCCTAGGGTACGTGATTCCTGCCATGCTGGGAACCTTCAAAAAGGGGGTACCCCCTCGGCGGGCTGTTGCAGGACACCAGAATTGTGGTGGTGGTGGTGTCTCCTCTGCTTTAGGGTTGCCAGCTCTGTTTCGTGTCTGCTTTTACCCTAAGACCCCTCAGGCGCATGGATGCAAACTGGGGACCCCCGTCCCTTTGTCCTCAGCTTGGTGAAAACTCCCGGGTTCTGTTTCAGCTCGGACCGGTGTCGTAACTGGTCTCTGATACAAATGTCAGCGGCTGAAGACTTAATCCTTTTCTGGACTGTCATTAAAACTCTCAAAAGATTGTAGGTGTCTATGGTTTATTTTTGTCTTAGTAGAAGATGTGCGTGTGTAGTTTCATTTTTTTAAAGAAGGGAGATTTTTTTTTTTTTTTTTTTTTGCGACTCCCAGGGGGTGGTGTTGTAAAAAAAAAAAATAATAATGTATCATATGTTAGTTTGGGGATTGACAAATTTCATAATCATTTTCCTGGCCATGTCCTTATCTAATCCCTTCTAAGCCTTAGGAGGCAGGGTGGAGGTGGTTACCGTCATCTGGTTACATAATTGTGGCTACTTTGACAGTTTTTGCCCCGTGTCCGGCCTGCACTGTTCTGATCGCTTTGTCATCTGTGCTTAAGCCATCCTATCCAGGTCCCTGTGAAGTTGATATTGTTGCCACCATTAAGCAGGAGGTGATGTGACCTGTCTATACAAGGTTGGATCTTAGACTCCAAGTGCACTTCTCTTTCTGCCCTGCCAGACTTCCTTCTTAAGGGCTAGCCAGGAGGTCTGGGTTCGAATCTCTGCATGGTCACCAGCAGGCGATGATGTCACCTTCACGCTTCAGCCCTCTCATTTCCAAAATGGGAGGATTATAATTTCCTGCAACACATGAAAATTACCTGAGGTTTTGCAAATGCCAGTGATTAATCACGGGAAATACATCAACACAGTAACAACACTCATAAGTGTATAATCGAACAATATATTTATTCAAGACCTTCATGAAATGGTCATCATAATGATGGCCTCCATTCAGCCCACAAATATTAAAAGGGTGCCCAGTCTCTGCTCAGTACTGTTCCAGGTGTTTGGAGAGAGAGAGAGAGAGAGAGCCTGTGCCCTCCTAGAATTTGCTTTCTATTCGAGGAGACAGTCACTCACCAAATAGGCCGTAATTTCAGACAGGGCTAAGTACCAAGATGAAAACCAAGAGAAAAGGGTGCTGGGAGCTGGAGCAGGGTTTGGGCTGTTTTATAGCGTGGTCTGAGGTCTGTGCGGTGGGGGGGTTAAATGCCAAGTCGAGTAACCCTCCAGAGCAGGGTGGGCAGCCGATGCCCATGGGCCAATCTGGCCCACTGCCTGTTTTTTTTCCATAAAGTTTTATTGGAACACAGCCATGCCTGGTTCATTTATGTCTTGTCTGTGGTCACTTTCCCCTGTGAAGGAAGAGTTGAGTAGTTGCAGTAGAGGCTGTAGGGCCCACGGAAACTGAAATAGCTCCTTGCTGCCTGGTCTCTCACAGAATAACTTTGCTGGCCCCTGGTTTAAAAAATTTAGAGTTCAAGCCAAAAATGGAAACTGTGGCTGATAAGGGGTGCAGCGAGGATGTATACCTATTTACCTAATGCTGTATTTCCTTCTCTGTGCTTTCAGCTCAGCATTAGGCCCCTGTGATGAGGTGAGTGGGGGGGAGGTCAGAGGGTAGGATATAAGGCGGATCGGTGAAACACAATACGGTGCCTGATGCCGGGGTTGCTGCTTTCTCAGTGATGTGCAAGAAATGATTTTAGACCAGTGGAAAACAGGATGTCAAGAAATCCCAAATTATGTGTCATTGACTAGGAGACCAAGAGGGAAGACAGCCACAATCCCAGAAGGCTTCCTGGAGGAAGTGGGAGTTGCAGGGAAGGTTCGCATTTGGCCACGCAGAGCCGAAGCACCGAGAGAGGCAGGTACGGTGGCGGCAAGGAGACCACGTAGTCAGATCAGAGAGGAGGCTGGCGCTCCCTCCATTCCTCCAATACTTGCCATGCCCCTGCTGAGCGCCAGGCAGGCCCCAGGCCGAGTTGGGTCACAAACACAAACGGAGCAGTGTCCATCCTCAGGCAGGTGCACTCTGGGCTGGCTGCTCCAGTACTAAATATTGGTGCTGGGGTGGAACGGGGCCCACAAAATGCTGTGGTTGGGCAGAGGTGGGGCCCTAGAAGCTTCTGAGAGCAGATCCCTAGAGCCACATACTTTGAGGCACATGGTGATGAGGGAAGGGAGAGAGAGAGAGCACCTTCAGGAAGAGGGAGCCGTTTGAGCCAAGGCATGGAGGTGGGAGGGGAGGGTGCGGAGGCAAACCGGCCATGGGCGGCTTTGGCAGGGCAGAGGCTGGAGGGCACTGAGGGCAGGAGCCTGGTGGGTGTCTTGTTGGGCATGTGCAGTGCTCAGGTCACTTTTTTTTTTTTTAAAGATTTTATTTATTCATGAGAGATACAGAGAGAGAAGCAGAGGCACAGGCAGAGGGAGAAGCAGGCTCCATGCAGGGAGCCCAATGCGGGACTCGATCCCGGGACTCCAGGATCATGCTTGGGCCGAAGGCAGGCGCTCAACCACTGAGCCACCCAGGGATCCCCTCAGGTCACTGTTTTAAAACTGGCTTGCAGAATAGGCATCCCTGCCCTCCTAGATGTCGGAAGACAGAGAGATGGCCAGGGTCACGCTGACACGTGAGTGATTCACGTCCACCGCCAGCCACGGGGGCCGTGTCCCGTCAGCATCTGCTCGGCATCCTCTCCATCTCCTATCAGAGCAGAGGAAAACATCTCGCTCAGAGCCTTCTGCAGAGAAGGGTTTTTTTTGTTTTGTTTTGTTTTGTTTTGGAAGGGATTTTAAAATACAGTGATTTGTGGCGGGTAGTTGAGTTCATCAAAGTAATTTTTCCAGATGCTGTAATTTTTGGGCAGCTGACACGTCAAGGCTCCCTCATCTCCACCGCCTCCCCCAGGCTCCGAGGCCCCCCGCCAGCCTCAGGCACCGGTCCTGCCCCACGGGAACCGGCCCAGGCACGCGGACGGCATCTTGCAGATCGTCCTCCACGGCCCTTAACTCTCTGTGTCTGTAGCAACCATGGGATGTGGGCGGCGTGGGGTCTGTTCTTCCCATTTTACGGAGGAGGAACTGGATCAGAGGCATCAGGCTGCTTTCCTGAGATGGCGCGGCCGCGAAGAAAAGAGTGGAAGAGCAGAAATCTCCAGCCCTGGAACTTTCCATTTGTATCTGGCTCTGTCCTCTGTTGGGAGTGTAGCTGCCCTTTCTGGATGTGACAGCATGTTGGTGTCCGTGTGAAGTGAGGCTCAAACCCGTGCCCCTCCTGGGAACCGAATCTTCCAATGCTCTTTCTTCCAGGCAGCCTTCTTGGACCACTCCAGCCTTTCGTAGGCCTCAGAGGCTTTGGCCTGATCTCTTGTGCCTTCTAAGGGTTTGTAAAGATCCTTGGATGTGCTTGGACGTCATACAGACCCATACTGTCATGATGGTCCCCTCCCCAAATAAATCAAGCTTTGCGTTTGACAGTGACCGTGACATTCTAACGCTTTAGAGAGCAGATTGGCCCCAAATACCTGTGGCTACCACGCTCCCCCGCCTCTGTACAGATGTCCATGGCACTGGCATAGACCCTCACCCCTTCCGTATCAGGGGGGATCACCTCCATTCAAACCCTCTGACAAAAGGCAGACCTGGGAGGAGTTACATTAACTCCCTGGCATAGATTTATTCTCAGGCTGCTTCATCCCGGGAACAGACCCAGGTCAGTTAGCCTGAGCTCCCCGGGCTCAGGGGAAGGGCTTAATCTGGTGGGTGACAGCCACACCCTCTCTGGGCTCTGCATCAGGGTGGGGACTGCCTCTCTGAGCACAAAGCCAGGGGACAGGAAGGATTCTTCTCCACCTGAGCCGCTGCTCCGCTGCTCTTCCTGGGAGCGTTGTGGATGGCTCAGGCCCCGGGAGTGGGGCTTGGGCGCAGGGTGACAGACGTCTTCATCTGCACTCCTGTGACCTGGGCCCTGACTCCAGCTCCAGCCCCAGCATCCTCCTTCCTCTCTCTCACAGCTAATTACTACAACGGTAGCCTTGGAAATCTCCAGCCCAGCCTGGGGGGGTGGGGGGGGTGGGAGGAACGGGGCAGAGAGAGGTCAGGATTAGCCATCGGAAGCAAGGCCTCTGCTGCTCCCTGGCTGGGTGAAACTTGGCCACCAAGCTCAAGCTCTGGGCCTCAGTTTCCCCATCTGTTACGGATAGTCATTGGTCCTGCCTTGTTCACCTGCCAGGGTTGTTGAGAGGTTCACATGGTTTGATGAGTGTGAACAGTGTGTGATGGGCCCCGTGATCACGTGTCGATCAAGCGCCTGGTGGCATGAGGACTTTAGATTGTACCTGGCAGTGTCCCTGTCAGCTCTGACTCTACTGTTTGGTCTCTCCCGTATCCATGTTGCCTCTTAGAATGATGGAGCAATCTGGCCTGGTCACCGGTCCAGCCAGAGACATGAGGCCCCCTTGGAACGCGGGCCACAGAGAGGCATCTGTGGGACATTTAGTTTGCACCCTTTGAGGAAAGTGCAGGGCCTCCACAGGCATGGGACCTCTTTCTTCTTTTCCTGTCGTGCATTAAATTGGGGTCCCCAAGGGATAAGTTCTCGTCTTAACCCCAGGAACCTCTGAATGTAATGTTATTTGGAAAAAGGGTCTTTGTAGCTATAATAAAGATCTCACAATGAAATCGTCCAGGATTTGGGGTGGGCTCTGAATCCAATGACTAGTGTTCTTAGAAGAAGAAGGGAGAGGGGACCCACCAGGGTCCACCAGAGGCTGATTGGAGCGATGTTGTCACCTGCACCTGCAGCCACGCAGAGCTAGAAGGAGGCAAGGAAGGGGTCTCCCGGAGCGCCCCTGGAGGTACCGTGGCCCCACCAACACTTACATTTTGGAATTCCGGCCTCCAGGACTGTAAGGTGAAAACTATCCATTGTTTCAAGCTACCAAGTTTGCAGTAATTCCTCGTAGCAGCCCGAGGAAGCAGATACACCTGCTTTGTCCTGAAATGCTGCCCCTAAATCTGACTCATCCTACGGTTGTTTGCAATGACACTGCATTCAGGCGACTGTGACTTGCTGTTTCCTACCGCTCGGCCTGTGTTTCCCCACTGGATTTCATCCTAGGATCTGCGAGAAGGCAGAAGGGAAAACAGATGACTCTTCTGAATTTAGGAAATTAACAGTTTTTTTCCTTCTGGAAACATTATAGGATGACATTTACAGGAAAAACCTCCACGGCCCTTTGCAGCTCAAGAGTTGAGTGTGTGGACTCCAAGAGAGGAGAAGAAGAAAGGCAGCGGGGCTGGCCCGGCCACCCAGACATAGCTCACCGTTTCCCCCCTTGGGGCATCTGTCCATGTGGTTCCCGGGGTCGAGGATACCTCTTCTCCCCGCGGTGCTGGCTCCTGAAATCCCAACAGTCCTCCAGAGCTGCTCGGGGGGCAGGAAGCAGGGAAGTAATCACTGGCCTCTGATCCAGAGGCTCCACGTTCTAGGCCTGGGTTTGGGCCTGGGTAGGACTCCCACCTCGCTCGCCTTCAGTTTCTCATTCTGTAAATCTAGCTCAGCTCACGGGGCATTTACTAAAGCATCTACCCTATATCAGGCAGGGTGTTAGATGTTGGGGATCAAAGAGTGTACAGACTGGTTGTGTTGTCCTTGCTTCTGATTTTAGGACCTAGGAGAGATCTGTAGAATGAATGCGTGAGTAGCCCCTCCCGGGCCCTGCTGTGTGTGTTGGGGGGATGGCGAGGGGCTGTCTGCACACACCTCCCTCTCCCTCCTCTTAACTCCGCAGCAGGCAGGATGGATGACAGAGTCAGCAGGAGACAGACCGGAGAGCTGCAAATGCTGCCGAATTTGGATTTTTGCTGAATGATTGTACTCGTGCGACGTGACCAGGTGTTTGGGTCTTTTCAGGTCGCCAGGGGGCCTAAGGGCATCCTTAGACGATCCTGCCCAGACCCTAGAATGTTCCCAGAGACAAAAATCCTATCGCTGCACACCCCAAAGAACTACTGATGCCATGACTGTGCTGGGGTTTGTTGTTTCAACATTATTTGTGGTCATCGTGCCGCCACGGGTTGGGGGTTATGGAGTGTCTGTTGCTGTTACCTGGACATTCAGCATCCCACTGGCTTTGCAGTTGGACAGACCCGGTTCTCATTCTGGCACTAACCTATCGGAGCAGGACCCCACCCTTATGACCTCTCTTAATGATCAGATGTAGGCTTTGTGACGTTGGGCACATCTCCTAACCTTTCTGAGCTTCCTTTTCTTCATCTGGAGGAAATGTAATACTCTTACCACCATGTCCACGTGGAGCCAGTTCTCAAGAAACCGGAAATATTATCAGGAACTTTGTTTTATGACATGATTCTCTACTTCTGATTTTGCTTGTCTGCTAAGCTTAGGGGCTGAAGTAGGGGATGGGGAGGCGTGATCAGCTTCCTGCAGTGGCCCTAACAAGGTACCGCACACCTGGTGACTTCAAATAGGAAAGATGCACTCTCACAATTCTGGAGGCCCAGGAGCCTGAAGTTGAGGTCCTGGCAGGGAGATGCTCCCTCAGAAGGCTCTAGGGGCAGTTTTGTTGCTCATCTCTGGCAGCTTCCAGGGGCTGCAGGCTCCTGGGCTCGTGGCTGCATCACGCCCATCTGTGTGTTGTTGGTGGCCAGTTCCCCTGTGTCTATGGGTCAGATCTCCTTCTGCCTTTCTCTGATGGGGACTCTTTCATGGCATCTACAACCCACCCTAAATCCAAGATAGTCTCCTCTCGAGGTCCTTAACTGAATGACATCTGCAGAGACCCTTTCCCATATACCCTTACATTCAGAGGTTCCTGGCGTTAGGGCATGGACACATCTTTTGGGGGCTACGATGGAGTCCACTCCAGAAAGCAGGAAAAGAAGGGATTGCTGTGAACCCATTTCTTGGCAGAGGATGAAACGCTTCTCTTATGTGCTCCTCCTCATTCTAAGAAGGTCTGTAGCAGACCTCTCCCTTGGGTTCTTACCATCTGGTCATGCCTAGGGTGATCTACATGGACTCGTGATGCTCTGAGGCCGGAGGGCCATCCCAGGGCCCCCACAGGGCAGGCCACAAGTGCCAGGAAGGTGACTGGTGGCAGCAAATGCCAGATGGGACTGAAGACCCCCTGTGTAATTAGCTTGGGCTGCCAAAACAAAATTATGGAGTGGGTGGCTTAAAAGACAGACATGTTTATTTATTTCTTTATTTTTTAAAGATTTTGTTTATTTGAGGGAAAGCAAGAGAGAAGGAGATGAGTAGCGGGGAGGGGCAGAAGGAGAGGGAGTAGCAGGCTCCCCACTGGGCGAGGAGCCCGATGTGGGAGTCTATCCCAGGACCCCGGGATCATGACCTGAGCCGAAGGCAGACACTTAACCAGCTGAGCCACCCAGGTGCCCCAAAGACAAGACATTTATCTCCTCAGGGTTCTGGAGCCTGGAAGTGTAAGATCAAGGTGTTGGGAGATCTGGTTTTGTGGTCTGTGGACACTGCCTCCTCTCCTTGTCTTCCCGGGCCCTGCTTCTGTGTGTGGGCGCTCCTGGGGTCTCTTCCATTGCTTCTAAGGACACCTGTCCTATCAGGTCAGGGCCCCACCGTCCTGACCTCATTTCACCTCAGTCACCTCTTTAAAGGCCCCTATCTGATCCCTGGGTGGCTCAGCGGTTTGGCGCCTGCCTTCAGCTCAGGGCGTGATCCTGGAGACCCAGGATCGAGTCCCACGTCGGGCTCCCTGCATGGAGCCTGCCTCTCCCTCTGCCTGTGTCTCTGCCTCTCTCTCTCTATCTGTGTCTCTCATGAATAAAGAAATAAAATCTTAAAAAAATAAATAAATAAAGGCCCCCATCTCCAAAGATGGGGGTTAGGGCTTCAACAAATGAATTTTGGAGGGAGGCACAATCCAGTCTCTCCCACCCCCTTTGCTCAGCTTTGCCAACAAAAGCAACGTTTGATAGATCGGGCTGACCAGATGCTGGATTTCTGAAGTCGCGTGATTGTTTCCAGTTTTATTAATCAACGCTGCCTACCGGAGCTTCCACCACGTATTAAAATCTTCATGGGCCTCTAACTGATGATGCTGCCGGTGAGAGCCAGCACGTTTTGAGCACTGAATGCGGTGCAGGGGCGGTTATGCACTATGTATCCGGGCCTCACTTCGCCCTCCCACTATAAGCCAGGACAATGATTTGTTGCATTTGATTGATGAGTTGCTGGGGGCTTAGAAAGGGGAGATCCCCCTAGCTGGGTACCATCAGGAAGACACTGTGAAACCCCCCGTCTGTCTGACCCCAGAGGCTGGGCCGCCCCCTTCCCCACCATTTCTTACCCGTCTTGGCTCAGAGGAGGACATTCAACACACAACTACTACTTGGGTACTGCCACTCTTCCTTTTTTTTTTTTTTTTTTAAGATTTTATTTATTTATTCATGAGAGACACACAGAGAGAGGCAGAGACACAGGCAGAGGGAGAAGCAGGATCCCCGATGCGGGACTCGATCCCAGGACCCTGGGATCACACCCTGAGCCAAAGGCAGACGCTCAACCACTGGGCCACCCAGTTGTCCCACCACCCTTTCTTTTATTCCAAAAAAGGCCTGATTTCCGCCCCCCCCCCCGATCCCTCAACTTCTCCCTCTCTCTTTGGAAGGCTACGGCCCTGGCCAGATAAATTGTCCTCTTTTCAATAATCCCAAAGCCAGCCCCGCAGGGACGTCCGCTGGCACGCGCGGCCTTCCCCCTGCCTGCTATTACATTCAGTGCTTGGGGGAAAAACCTTCCCCACACATAGCAACGGTCTCCAGGCTGAGCCGAGCTGAGGGCTTCCAAGTAGAGGGGTCATTTGGATACTGACCAGCATCTTCATGGGATGGAGGTGACCGCCAGCCAGCCAGCCAGCCAGCCACGAAGGGTGGGTGTGTCTCTTTGCAGCCAAGGGAAGGGGGTGGCCTCGAGGATGCTCATTCTTTCCAGTGCGTGGGGTGTTCTCGTCACTGCCCCTGGAAATCTGGATGCATTTGCCTTTGCAAGAGTGGCTTGTTTGCAGGGCAAAGGTGAAGAGACGCCGTGAGCGGCGGCAGCCTCTCGCACACGCTCGTCCCCAGAAGCATCTGTTGCCAGAACGCTAGAATGCTCTCTCGTTTGCTCTTGCTTTTGTTTGGAGCCTCGCTGGAAATGAGCGATTTTCAATCATTTCGACCCCATTCGGTCGAATCCTTGAGGCTGTCTCTACTTTCCCCGTCCTGAGGGGTTGCTCTGCATTTGGTCCAAATTATGGGACCGCCGACAGACGGCAGTAAAAGTGCTTTGGCAGGCAGGGCAGGACGGTGGTGGGAAGAGCTCTCCTCTGGGGATGGAGAGTGATGAGCTTGGCTCCGCTCCCCGAGACCCCTCGAGCCTGGTGACACAGTGAGCCGTTTAATCTCTCAGAGATATAGTTGCCTCAAGTATAAAACAGAGCTAATAACTCATGCCCCTTTGTTCTCTCCAGGGCACGTTACGGCAATCTTGGAAGCACAAAAGCAACTTTTTTCCCTCTTTTCCCCGAGAGAGGGAGGGATGAGTGGACTCCTCAGATGAATTGCATGTGAAATAATAGAATATGATGTTGATAACAGTCCATATTTTTGCCTGTGGAATAGTGCACATCTAAGTATTCTTTTTATAGACCCACGATAGAACATCTGGGAGGCCAAACACAGACTACACGGCCCTGGCCTGGGCTCTTGACGCAAGGCTGAGCGAGGCATTTTCGCGTCGAATGCTTGCAATCGTGGATGAGAGCAAGGAATGTTCTGGAAAGGGACAGAGACGTGGGGAGGAGTAGGGGCGTGCCCAGGATCTCACTGGAGCTGGCTGCATCTGTGAGGCGAGGGCCAGCTGAGCACAGAGTCCGGGACTGGGGGCCTCCCAGCAGTGCCCAGACCACCAGGGAATGGGGCCAGGAAGAGGGCCCAAGCCTCAGGTCGGGGGGTAAGGACAGGCCGAGGTCCCGGCCCAGGCTTTCAGTCTGGTGCCAAACAGACCGGAACATCTTTGGAAGCTGGGCTCCTCGGGGTGCCCTGGCTGGTGCTGTGAGCAAGGTCTGTGGGCCCAGACCCTGCTCCTATGGGAACAGCGGTGGGGGCAGGGGGCAGACCAGCAGGATGGAACATTCTGGGCCTGAGGGGCACCGGGGCACCACGTGGAGGAGAGCTGAACTGACCCCCGTGCTCCAGGTCCACAGGACGCCCTACCCTGCAGACCGTGTGAATGCAGAGTCCCTGTGGGAGCAGCACTATTTTTAGTGAACACTGGGACAGAGGGACATAATGCAATGGGCCAGTTCTTATCCCGGCCTCCCTGGGGCTGCCCCTCTGTACCCCACACAGCCTGCTCTCTGGGCCCCACATTGGGCCTCACTTGGCTTGTCTTTTTTGAATTTTCTTCTTCCCTCTCTCTCCCTTGCTTTTTATTCCCTCTTTTCCTATGTGGCCCTTTCCTCCTCCAACGCCTTTTCTCTTTGGCTAGAGGCTGGGGGTGCAAAGAGGAACAGGACAGGGGCCCCGCCAGGGCAGGAGACAGACTCCAGCACCGGGATGGGATCCTCTGGAGACAGTAGGTGATGCCAAGAGAGAGGTGGGTGCAGGGCGCAGCGAGGACGGGGATGGGCAGGGAGGCTTCCCTACGTCCCCTGGCCCTCCCTCAGTCTTCGGGTCTGTGCAGTGGGCCTGCTGATACCAGTTGCTCCCTGGGGCCCAGGACTACACCAGCTACTGTGTAGACCTCGCGCCCTGAGCCGGGCACCTGAGCAGCACCCCTGCCCAGCCCACGCTGGCTGCTTACATTGTCCTTGTTGTGCTACCTGGGAAAGGAGAGAGATGGGGTCAGGAAAGACAAGAATTAATAAAGGTTCAGCGGTTGAGCATCTGCTTGGGCTTAGGGCGTGATTCCAGGTCCGGGGATCGAGTCCCACATCAGGCTCCCTGCAAGGAGCCTACTTCTCCCTATGCCTGTGTCTCTGCCTATCTCTCATGAATAAATAAATAAAAAATCTTTAAAAATAAAAAGAATTAATAAAGGTTGAAAGATGCACGCCCTGTGGCCTGTTCCAGGGGTGCCACACAAAGGGTGTCCAGGTGGAGTTGACAGAGGCTGGGGCGGGGTGGGGAGGCTCTGGGGCGACAATAGAGGGACTGAATCTGCAGGGTGGGGGTGGCAGGGCTGGATTAGGGGGGCTTTAGTGGGACAATGCTCATTAATAGGGGCTGATCCCGGCTTTTCTTTCCCTCAGAATGACCCTCCCAGTGTCCTTACTGAGACAAAGATGCCACCACTGGATCAGAATAATGAGGTTGATTGTGCCATAAATTGGCAACAGCTCCATTCACCACTTAAGACGCGCACAGCTCTGTGGGTCACTTAGGAAGGGCTGCTGGGTCTTCAGGACAGGGAATTTTATTATTTTTTTAAAATTTAAATTCAATTAATCAACATACAGTATATCACCAGTTTCAGAGGTAGAGTTCAGTGATTCATCAGTTGCATATAACAACCAGTGCTCATCACATCACATGCCCTCCTTGATGCTCATCCCCCAGTTACCCCATCCCCCCACCGCCCTCGCCTCCAAGGACAGTGAATTTTAACTAATTAGTTAGTTAATTTTAAAGATTTTACTTATTTATTTGACAGAGAGAGAGAGCACAAGCAGGACGAGCAGCAGAGGGAGAGGGAGAAGCAGGCTCCCTGCTGAGCAGGGCTGGATCCCTGGGAGACCACGACCTGAGCCGAAGGCAGACAGTTAACCCATGATCCACCTGGGTGCCCCTTAGGACAGTGAATTTTATTTTATTTTATTTTATTTTATTTATTCCAATTTATTTATTTATTTATTTATTTATTTATTTATTTATTATTATTTTTAGGACAGTGAATTTTAAAACAGAAAGTGATGAGGGAGTTAAAGTCTAGATCTGTGTCTCTGTGTATATCTGATCATATCTGTATTATAATAAAATATATATTTAGATCTTTAATCCATCTGGAATTTATTTTAGTATCTACGGTGAGATAAGAATTTAAATGTATATTTTTAAAGTGTTGGCCAGTTGTTTCAATGCTTTTTACTATATTTTCTATCACCTCCACTATTATTTTATAATATAGCATCATTTCTATTTGTGGCATCATATCTATTCTCTCTCTCTCTCCTTCTCTCCTCTCTCATCTATCTACATCTTTATGCCCCCTTCATTGTGTTCTGCTAGTTTATTTATTGCCGTATTGTGTAACTATCCTAGTTGTACCATAACTCTTAATATCTGATGGAATAAGATCTCGTTCTCTTCTGTTTGGTTTCTTTCCCCCCTAATTTTAGTAGCCAAATTTGTTTTACAGTTTCATTTAAAATCTCAGAGAAATAAACATCTGTTGGTATTTTTATTGGAATCACACTTAACCTCACAGATTAATTTACAGAGAATTTTTACAATTACAGAGAATCTTTGCAATTACAAAAAATCTTTACAATAGTGAATATTTCCATCCAGGACTCTGGAGTTTCTCAGTTAGCTCTTACTGTATAACAAAGCATCCTGAAACTCAGTGACCTGAAACCTAAATATTTGTTATTGCTCACATGTCTGTGAGTTGGCTGGAGACTGGCAGATTTGGGCTGGGTTCAGCTAGGTGGCTGTGCTTCCAGTTATAGATACATCTAGTTAGACTTAGCTCCCCACTAAAGTTGGGGCTTAGGGCCATTCCCTTTGTATTCCTTTTGGGCTCCAGGGCGGGGACAGCTTCTCTCATGAGAATGGCAGAGATGCAGAAAGGCAAGCAGAAGGTTCTTTTTTCTTTCTTTTTTAAAAATTTTTTTATTTATTTATGATAGTCACACAGAGAGAGAGAGAGAGAGGCAGAGACACAGGCAGAGGGAGAAGCAGGCTCCATGCACCGGGAGCCCGACATGGGATTCGATCCCGGGTCTCCAGGATCATGCCCTGGGCCAAAGGCAGGCACTAAGCCGCTGCGCCACGCAGGGATCCCCAAGCAGAAGGTTCTTAAGTCCTGGCCTCAGAATGGGCACATTGTCACATATGCTTACGTTCTGTTGGCGAATCAAGTCATGTGGTCAAGCCTAGACTCAGGGGATGAAGGAACACTCTGCCCACAGTGAGGCCAAGTTCAGGAAGGGATGCAGAGAGAGAGAGAAAGAATTGGGGCCAGTGATATAATCGACCTCAAGGTATAACTTTATATTTAATTTTTCTTTTTTGTTCCTTAATTCCTTTTATAGTATTTTGCATATATATTTCATAATGCTCATTAGATTTATTCCCAGATATTACAGTTCTTATTGCTATTATGAGTGGGACCCTTTTTCCATTATACATAAAAATAGATTTTACTGGCATCCAGAGAAATAGCTTATTTTATTTTATTTTTTAAGATTTTATTTATTCATGAGAGACACAGAGAGAGAGAGGCAGAGACACAGGCAGAGAAGCAGACTCCATGCAGGGAGCCTGATGTGGGACTCGATCCCGGGACCCCAGGATCACGCATTGGGCCACCCAGGCGTCCCGAGAAATACTTTATTATATCCAGCCACTTTACCAAATTATTTCCAGTTCAACATGATTTTCAGTTGACTTTGGGTATATACTAGGTGTACAATAATATCATTGGAAATCTATAATGATTTTGCCTATTCTCTTCTAATACTTATCTCTTATTTCTTTTCTTTAACTTATTGCACTAACTAGGTTCTCTAGAACAATAGTGAATATAATCGCATTGATAGCAGGCATCTTCATTTCCTTCTTGTAAAATAATTGCTTTTGGGTTTCACTGATAAATATTATATTTGCTGTTGGTTGTTCCATGACAAGTAATGGTAGATGCTTACAGTGAAGATAAGCCTCCTAGAAAAGTAAAGAGATAAGTTTGTAAGTCAAACATGCTTTCATAAATTATCAGTTTGTGTTCTTTTTTAAGATTTTATTAATTTATTCATGAGAGACACAGAGAGAGGCAGAGACATAGGCGGAGGGAGAAGCAGGCTCCTGGTGGGGAGCCCAATGCGTGACTCCATCCCAAAACCCTGGGATCATGACCTGAGCCAAAGGCAGACACTCAACCACTGAGCCACCCAGGTGCCCCAAATTATTAGTTTGTATTCTTTTGGCTACCAGTAATAGACATCAGCTCAGTCTACCTTCAATTAGGAAAAAACCCCAAAAACCTAACAACAGCATTTATATAAGGATGTAGGACAGAAACAGCTAAGCTTGATGAAGGGCTTATGAGGTCACTCAGATTCTCCCTTCATCTCTCATCTCTGTTCCTTTCTGTGCCTCTTCCATATTTTTATATGCCTAGACTGGTGTTCTCTGTTCCCCAAGTCATAGGGCAAACACATGATTCCTAGACACTGAAGCAGGATCACACTCCTCCTTTCTCTGTCCTTCATCACTCTATTTCTCCGTGACCCATTCCAGATTCTAGCAGAAGGAACTCTGATCAGCCCTACCTGAGTCAGATGCCTCCCAGCCTCCAGAAAACATCGATGGTCAGGGGACAAAGATGCCTCATTGTACATGGCGCAAAGGGTCCCCATCTGGATCTGGGGAGGTGAGGAGTGGTTGTTTGGGGCAAACATTCCACAGTTGCTTGTGCAGAGACTGCCCTCAACGCAACAGCAGGAATCCTGGGCTTGCATCTGAAAGGCTTCAAGTCACATCCTGACTCTGCCCCAGACTCTCTTCTTGACCTTGGAAATGTAAAGAGCCCCCAGCCCTCCGTCACCCGATCTTTGCCAGCTTTACTGATGTATAAACAACAAATAAAGTTGTATTATTTAACGTGTATGCCGTGATGTTTGATAAATGTATGCAACGCGAGATGATCACTGCCATCAAGCTAATTGACACACTCATCACCTCACATCGTTATCATTTTGTGTGTGTATGTGTGTGTGGTGAGAACATAGACGATCTGTTCCTCAGCAAATTTCAAGTATACAATGCAGTTTTATTAACTGTGGTCACCATGCTGTACCCTAGATCCGCAGAACTTACTCATCCTGCGTAACTGAAACTTTGTACCCTCATTAACATCTCTCCATTCACCCCCAACCCCAGCTTCTGGCAACCCCCATTCTACCCTCCACTCCTATGAGCTTCACCTTTCAAGACTCCACTGATGAGTGAGATTATACAATGTCTGGCTTCTTTCACATGGTATAAGGTCCTCCAAGCTCATCAAGTTTGTCTCAAATGGCAAGATAGCCTTCTTTATTAGGGGTAAATAATATTTCATATATAGATAGGTAGGTATCTCACCTTTTCTTTATCCATTCTTCCATCAATGGACACTTAGGTTGCTTCCTTATCTTGGCTATCACGGATAAGCATTTTCTCCTATTTTTTTGAGATTTTATTTATTTATTCATGAGAGACATAGAGAGTGAGGCAGAGACACAGGCAGAAGGAGAGGCAGGCTCCCTGTGGGGAGCCTAATGCAGGACTCGATCCCAGGACCCCAGGATCACGCCCTGAGCCGAAGGCAGATGCTCAACCACTGAGACACCCAGGTGCCCCACATTTTCTCCTATTTTTGACGTTGGATTAACAATGCCTGTGCTTGTTGCTTGCAAGGCTATGGGAGAAAGTGATGCATTATGTAATATGAAAGTATTTTTTGTCCCATAGCTACCAATTGCATAATTGCTGTGATGATTTCTTCTGCTGTTCATTCCCCTTCCTCTCCCTCCTCCTTCTTAAAATATAACCTGTTTCCTTGCATTATAAAAAATGTACGTACTCATCGGAGATTTAAAAGAAAAAGAGGGTGAGCCAGAAGAAGAAAATAAAATACCCTTATCCTTTGTTAACACCATATCATTCACTGGTCATGACCTCATTTTTTTCCCCTTTTTTTTCTTTTTGTTCCCTACTTTCACTTTTTAAACAAAAATAGAAACATTCAAGGAAGTTCTTCCTTCTGAGTGTCTCCTCCTCGGGACAGAGTGGGAGTGGCATGTGGAGGCGGACCCTGCAGGGACCCAGCATTCTGGAGAGGAAGCAGGAAGATGAGGGCAAACCAGACTGGAAATAATCTCTGGCTGCCCCTTCCTTTGTGGGCTTTCCTTCCTCTCTCCTTCCTGGATCCTGTGAGGGGCCAAGGGGCTACCTGCTGGGTCAGGGTACAAGAGGGGTGCAGAGCGCTGCCAGTCCTGAGCGCTAGCCCAGAGTGCTGCCACCCCACCTCTCCATGTGTCTGTTCAGCCTCCTGAGTCCCTCCCACCTCAGGACCACCATCTCTTTGTGATTTTTTTCACCTTCAAGAGCATGCATCACATTTAACTTAACTTCCTTCAATGTGTGTATATTCAACTGTAGTGACACTCACTGCAGGAGACCAGACTTGGGCACCAAAGCCCCCCACAGATCGTGCAGAGGAACCTGACCTATCAGAGGTCATAGGTACTGCCCTGCTGGTTTGCATTTATTTATGTTTGTTTGTTTGTTTATTTATTTATTTATTTATTTATTTATTTTTTTAGAGTGAGAACACTGTGGGGTGGGGAGGGGCAGAGGGATATGGAGAGAGAGAACCTCAAGTAGCCCTAAATGTGGGGCTCGATCCCATAACCCTAGATCATGACCTGAGCCAAAACCAAGAGAATGCTTAACTGACTGAGCCACCTGGTGCCCTCCAGCTGGTTTGCTCTTCAGGCTGCTGGGGGACCGGGGTGGGATCCTGGGGGGAGGCCAGTTGTTGGTGGGGCTTGGGGGGGGTTGTGCTTTCCAGGAAGGATGGAGATGGAGATTCATGCCACAAGACCAGCTAAGGTACACAGACAGAGCTTAATATATCAGTTGATTTAAAAACTGGGCTCCTAAGTCAGCTGTCTGGGGTCAAACTGTGGCTCTGAGATCTTGGGAAAGTCATTTGCTCTCCAAACCTCAGTGTCTTCATCTGTGAAATGGGGATGTTAAGGGACTGGATGTGGGGGAGTAAGCCTTGATTTGCAGTGTTTGTCAACATTCTCCTCATGGAATGTTTGCAGCCACACACCATCATCATTAGATTATTAGATTATTTCTAACACACTCACACTGTGGATATAAACAGCCCCCAAAGCATAGATGACAGTAAGATGATTAGGAAATGATGAGTTTTGAGTCTGTATTACCTTTGTTTTTCATATAATTTACTTAATTCTAAGTATATATAATCCGATTTTTAGTAACAGCTGTATTTAACAAATGGCTCACACAATTTCCAAAAATTTCAGTTTGCTCTCTTGCATGCCCGCAGGAGCCGGCTCAGGCCGAGGCTCGGTGGGCCACCCCTAACAGACATGAAGTAAGCAAACCCATCAGCACCCTGCTTGCTCTGTAGCAGGGCTTCCCACACTTCGCTGCGTGTAGCCCTGCCTAGAAAACTGATCCAGGCCACTGAGTCTGGGCCTTCACAATTTTACCACATTCCCGGGTAGTTTTGATAGATGATCTAAGTTTGCAAACCACTGGCACGGTGTTAGGATATGAGGGCGCCCAATTAATGTTACGTAGAACGGTACCAGGTTGCCCTATTCTGCTGTTTGGACTGGTTCTATTGGCAACTTCACATCTGATAACTCTTCCTTGTTGCTGCTTGGGACCCACTAAGAAATTTCTGGGCATAGCACACGGGATGTGGGTGTACCGACAAGGCTGATACCGAGGCCATGGCTTCTTTTTTTTTTTTTTAAGATTTTTATTTATTTATTCATAGAGACACAGAGAGAGAGAGAGAGAGAGAGGCAGAGACACAGGCAGAGGGAGAAGCAGGCTCCATGCAGAGAGCCTAACGTGGGACTCGATCCCGGGTCTCTGGGATCATGCCCTGGGCCGCAGGCAGTGCTAAATGGCTACACCACTGGGGCTGCCCGAGGCCGTGGCTTCTATCTGTGCGCTGTCAGCTTCCCACGACCACACGCTGGGAGAAAGGCGCTGCTGGCCCATCACTGAGCATGGGGGACAAGCGCAGGCCCAGCAGCTGCCCAGGGGAGCCGGGCAGGTGGCTCCGCCGGGAACCACTCATCTGGTTTGCCAATCCCCTTCTCAGACTCACCTGTCAGGTCAGCAGGACGGATGTGCAAAAGAGCCTCAACAGCTGATGCACAAAAAGAAAAAAATCTCTCCTTCTCCCTAAGATGCAATGGGACGTTGCTAGTGTGGTCAGTGGGTCGGCAGCGTTGGCCTCACTTGGGAGCTGCTTCCAAATGCACCCCCACCTGAGGTTCACAGCCACCCAGGGGCTCCCATGCATGTTAGAGTTGTCCCTGAGGCAGCAGAGGGGCATCTTGTGGAAAGGAGCCTGGGAGGATGAGAATGGGAGCTCCCAAGGGTGCGGCTCTGTCCGCTTTTGTCTTGTGGTGGTTACTAACAGCTGCATTGAGGTGTAGTTGACATATGAGTCCGTTCACCCATCTTAAGTGTACGATTCAGTGATTTTTAAGTCTATTTACAGAGCAGTGCCGCTAGCACCACGATCTAATTATAGAACATTTCCATCGCCCCCAGAAGAGTTCTTGTGCCCATTCACAGTCATCCCCATTCCCATCTCAGCCTTAAGCAAACAGGAATCTAATTTCTCTCTCTTTAGATTTGCCTTTTGGGGACATTTCATATGACTGGGATCAAACAATATGTGTTCTTCTAGCTCCCCCACCCTCTTTACTGTAGTATAATTGACGTACAGCGTTGCGTGAGTTTAAGGCGTACAGTGTGGTGCTTGGGTACACGTCTGTGTTGCAAAATAATGAGCACCCTAGCATCAGCGGACACCTGCATGCCATCACGTAACTGCCCTTTCTTTTTTGTGGTGAGAACACTTAAGATCCACTCTCGGAGTAACTTTCAAGTACATAGCACAGTGTTCTTAACTCCAGTGGCCATGCCGTACGCTAGATTCCCCAGAACTTACTCATCTTCTAACTGGAAATGTGTCCCCTTTGACCGACATCTCCCCATTTCTCCCACCTCCCCAAGGACTTGGACTGGTTTGTTCACTACTCTATCCTTAGCACCAGTGTGGCTGCAAGAAATGTGGGTTTGTGTATTTTGATGGGAAAAGTGGGTCTGGGATCTGGAGCGGGGGTGGGGGGGGTGGGGGGGATTAGCATCCGTGCTGGGCTGCTGGCCAACGGGCGAGTCTTGAACCAGACGCTTCGTATCTCCGAGGCTCAGTATTCCTGTCTGCAAAATGGGATTAGCAATAACTGCCTTGAAGAGCTGTTGTAAGAAGTGAGACAATAATGCAGCTGAGAGCAGAGGCCCAGGCACTGGGTGTGCAGTATAGGCAGTATGTTCTCTAAAAACACTTAGAGGGGACACTTGATGGGATGAGCACTGGGTGTTATTCTATATGTTGGCAAATTGAACACCAATAAAAAATAAATTTATAAAAAAAATAAAATAAAATAAAAAAAAAAAAAAAAAAAAAAAAAAACCACTTTCAATATGTAGCAACTCTGTGCCCCAGAGTGTGTGTGTGTGTGTGTGTGTGTGTGTGTGCTGGAGGAGGGCAGAATGAGAGGAAAAAGTCTAGAACATAGAAATCCCCCAGGTTTGGGTTTGGGGTGGGGAGGCCATATTTTAAACTCTCATCTCTAGGGTGACCTTTGAGTCCTGCTTCGTCTTTTGGGATTATACCCGAGATGTTTTTCATATTTTTGGGTTTCTTTTCCTTTCTGGTTTTCATCTTCGCTCCTAGACCACAGAAGTTCTGCTGCCGCCGCTGCCGCAAGGACACAGGCCTGTGCACGGGGTCCTGGCTGCTCCAGTGCCCGGGTCTCAGGGACAGAGTCTGCCCTCTGTTTATCCAGCAGTCACACCTGATTAATCTAAATCAATTTGCAAATGTCTTTATTTACATGGAAAATCCTTTGGATAAACAAGGACTCCTGTGATACAGTCCACACTGAAACCAAAATATCCCAGCTCCTTCTTGAAAAAAAGGTTCCCGACGTGCAGACACCCGAGCCATCCCAGACGGTCTCGGTCTGGCCAAGTGGGATCTGTGTGTGCCTGCCTGATGTGAACACAGAAAGGGTCCTTTACAAGTTTCTTTAGAATCTGCTGCTCTGGGACGCCTGGGTGGCTCCGTGGTTGAGCGTCTGCCTTGGGCTCAGGTCGTGATCCTGGGGTCCTGGGATCGAGTCCCACATCCGGCTCCCCATAGGGAGCCTGCTTCTCCCTCTGCCTGTGTCCCTGCCTCTCTCTATGTGTCTCTCATAAATAAATAAAATCTTAAAAAAAAAAAAAAAAGAAAAGAAAGAAACTGCTGCTCCTGCCTCAGATTATCCAGGTCAAGGTAAAAAGGTACAATAGGCCGGCGTGAGCCCCTGTGGAGGTCGCGACTCAAGGAGATGATGGTGTGCACTGATTTCCAGAGGCCGCCAGCACTGGGCACCACGAGCCTGCAGGCTTGAGCACAACACAAGTGCATCCTGGAAGGGTTCTGGAGACTAATTGTCTGACACCCAGGGGTCCACGGGGCTGTGCTCTTCCAGTGGTTCTCGGGGGGTGACCTTCCTCCCTTCCTCCTCCCCACCTGTGGTTGCGGGCAGTCCCTGACACTCCATGTCCTGTCCCTGCATCACTCTGGTCTCTGCTTCCTTGTCATATGGCTTTCTTCCCTGCATGTATCCCTCTCTGTGTCCCTTTTCTTATAAGGACACCGGTCCTTCTGGATTAGGGGCCCATCCCATTCCAATATGACAATGTATTCACTAATTCCATCTCCAATTTCCCAGGAAGGGCCCATTTTGAGGCCCTGGAGGTTAGAACTTCAACATATCATTTTGGGCGGGGGGGGGGGGGCACAGTGCAACCTGTCACATTAAGAGGTTTGGGGCAGGAGTAGCTGGTTTCCCATCCCAGCAGTGGCCTCTGTCGCCTGGGGGCAAAAAGTCTTTCTCACTGAGACTTGATCCCTGTCTCTGGACAATGACTGTAACAGGACGCTACCTGGCTGACCTGTGACAGGGGAAGTGACATGACTACTTGGCACAGAGCTGGTCCTGCCCAGCGTTGGTCCTGTCTCCTTCCCCCAGGCTCAACTGTCAAGCACGAAATATTTGTCTCCTAGGCTTCCAATTAGAAAAGTTTGCAGTATCTGGAAGGCTTGCTGTGGCAAATGAAATCGATGCTAAAAGGTTCAGACCACAGTGGCCTATATATCGGATGGTAAGGAGAGTTGGTCTTTGAGTGGGACCCCAGGCTGAGTGCCATCAGCTCCTCTGTGCTGGTGGTTGCACAAATGCAACACAGGGAGCCGGCTGGACCTTGGGTGCTTTAGGAGTAGCTTTGTGTGTTGCAGATGGAGCTGTGACTAAATAAAATAGCTTTTTTTTTTTTCCTTAAACTACAAGATGTGAGATTGCCCAATATTCAAATCTGAGAGTCAGACTTGGATACATTCCATGGAGTGCTGAGGTTGGATTGAAACTGTGTGACTCTGTCTCCTTGAGCCCAGGGTGACTGCGCTATTTATTTCTCGACCCAGAATATTCCACTTATTTATTGCTGCCTAACAGACCACTCCAGTGCTTAGTGGTTTAAAATAATATGTTATTAACTCTCATGGCTCTGGGGTCGACTGGGCTCAGCTGGGTGGTTTTGTCTGCCTCCCACACAGTTTCGATGGGATGCTGGCTGGTGTTGGAGGCATCTGAGGGTTGCTCACGTGTCTGTCTGGGAGGGCTGGCATATGGGGGCTGGGCAGTGGGGGTTCCTGGGACACCCTCATCTCCATGTGGACTCTACATGGTTTCTCCCCCATGGCGCCTTCAAGACAGCTGGAAGCCTATGGTGCTTGGAGTTCCAAAAACACATGCCCCAAAGAGACAGCCTTGCTTTTTATGAATGAGGGTCCAAAGCCAGAGCACAGTCCCTTCCCAGAGAGTCATCGAGGCCAGCCTATATTCAAGGGGAAGGCGATTAGACCCTATCTTTTTCTGGCAGGAGCATCAACAAATTTACAGACACCTTTTGTGTGTGTGTGTGTCTGTTTAAAGATTTTATTTATTTATGCATGAGAGACACAGAGACAGAAGCAAAGACATAAGGTGAGGGAGAAGCAGGCTCCCTGCGGGGAGCCCAATGCAGGACTCGATCCCAGGACCCCAGGATCACAACCTGAGCCAAAGGCAGACGCTCAACCTCTGAGCCTCCCAGGTGCCCCTAAGACATGTTTTAAAACCTCCATGAGATGGACAGGGGGTTGCTGTCTCATTTATTTTTTATTTAAAAAAAGGTGACAAGAATGCCACTCAAACATCTGTAGATCCAAGCATTCATGTAAATTAATTAAACTATTACTGGAAGATGTCGATCCATGTTAGTGTCCTAGATCTTTTTTTTTTCCTTGTTAGGATAAAGTCGGCTTTGGGTGGTTAGCTCAATCTTCGCCTCTTAGGAGATCAGCATCTACAGAAAGAGTTGAGGACTGCAGCTGGCCCTCGTGGGGTCATCTTGTCACCCAGAAAAGGGGCTATTCTCATTAAAAACACTGGGTGACGGGCACTGAGGGGGGCACTTGATGGGATGAGCACTGGGTGTTATTCTGTGTGTTGGCAAATTGACCACCAATAAAAAATAAATTAAAAAAAAAACACTTGGAGGATTAATTCAATAGGAAATTTCTACAACTACGAGGGTAAACTGTTTCTTATCTTATCCCAAGACTCTCCTTTCTCTTTGTTGCTATGAAGGAGGATTATTACTAGTAGGAGGGCAGACCTCACAGAGAGCACACAGTAGGTGCTCAATCCATGTTTGCTGTATTGACTTGCTGCAGAACAGCATCAGTGGGTTCCCGCCTGTAGCTGCGCAGGGCCTGGTTACACAGTGGCCAGAATAACAGCTGGATTAACAGCGATGATCAAAGTTTGGCTTTGCCACAGAACTGGATGCAGAACCACCAGTGCGTTGGGCAAGAGTCCACCGAAGAAACAGAGCAGCTTGAGTGTGAGGGTCGTAAGGGGTTTACCTTAGGCTTCCGACTTTATACCTTTATGGGAACTAGTCAGAGTCTATGTCAGCGTATTGTCCTCAAGTTGGCTGTGGGTCTGAGGCCAGCAGGGCTGGCCGCAGAAAGAGAAGAGCAACGTGCAGTGGGGAGAACAAGGCGATCCATGATTCGGGCCCCTGAGGGAGGACATGGGCCAGGAGCTGGAGGAGCTGTGGGCCAGGAGACCCAGGACCAAGCGTGTGAGCTCCAGCTGCAGTGTTTGCAGCTATAGCAACCCCCGGGTGGTGATGGGGGGGGTCTTCATGTCCTACAGATTATAGTAACAGATAATTCTTAATTAATTAAAAAATAATAAATTGGCTGTCTGTCTGGGGACCTGGAGCAATCTGCATGAGGTATTCAAAGAGCAAAGCTGAAGTCAAATGTGTATTCTTTGAACCCATTTCTGTCAATGAGGACAAAAATGTTTTGTGTATATGCATGTACTTGTATGTGTGTAGCCATTATACATTGAGAAGTGATTTTACAAGCATGGGGGGAGTGTGGACAGAACAAATACAAGGTTGCTAAAGCTGGTTCAGTAGGATGGGATGAAGGAGAAATAAGGAGCCTTACACAGAGTAAAAAGTAGGTATAAGACTGGGTCAGAGGGGTGCCCGGCTGGCCCAGTTGGTGTGCAACTCTTGATCTTGGGGGAGTGAGTTCGAGCCCCATGTTGGGTGTAGAGATTACTTAAAAAAAAAAAAAAACTTAAAAAAGAAAAAGAGACGGGGTCGAACACAGACCTAACACCACTGGATGGATGGACATGATCTCACTTAGACCATAATTCAAGATTTCACATGTGTGTTTATATGTAGTTTATTGATACTCTTTGCCTTTACCCTTCTTAGGCTTATTTTTTTTGTATAGGTAAGCTATTTTATACCCATTTATTGTCATTCTCTCTGTCTTCATAATTAAAGTGCATCACTTCTAGAGAGTATATAGTTGGCTTTCTTTTGTCCATGGCCCCTTCCAACTGGTCTTTATTTTATTTTATATTTTATTTTATTTTATTTTTTACTGGTCTACATTTTATTTTTTTATTTTTTTTTTAATTTATTTATTTATTTATGATAGTCACAGAGAGAGAGAGAGGCAGAGACACAGGCGGAGGGAGAAGCAGGCTCCATGCACCGGGAGCCCGATGTGGGATTCGATCCCAGGTCTCCAGGATCGCGCCCTGGGCCAAAGGCAGGCGCCAAACCGCTGCGCCACCCAGGGATCCCTGGTCTACATTTTAATTGGAATGTTTAGATCATTAACATTTTATTTTATTTTATATTTTATTTTATATTTATTTTATTTTATTTATTTTATTTTATTTTATTTTTTACTGGTCTACATTTTAATTGGAATGTTTAGATCATTAACATTTCATGTGATTGTTCCTACGATTGTATTTAGGTCTGCCTCTTTGTTATTTATTTTTGGCTTGTCCCTTTCTTATTTTTGGAACTGCTCTCGAGAACAATTTCCAATTCGCAGAGAAGACACAACGATAGCTATGGACTGGTCATGTCCCCTCCCCACCATTCCTGTGTCCAAAGCCCAACCCTCAATGTGATGGTATTTGCAGGTGGTGCCTCTGTGGGGGATCAGGGCCTGAGGGTGGAGCCCCTGTGAATGGGATCTGTGCCCTTGTAAAAGGAGGAGGAGATGCAGGATCCCTCTCTTTCTCTCTGGTGTGTGAGGACACAGCAATAAAACAGCCATCTGCCAACCAGGAAGAGGACCCTCCCTAGAACTGGCTGTGCTGACCCCTGCTCTTAGACTTCTTACCTCCAGAACTGGGAGAAATAAACATCTGTCCTGAGAGCCCCCGGGACTGGCTCACCCAGTTTCCCCATTAACATGTTCCGTGAGATCTTACCATGGTACATTTGTCACAAGTAAGAAACCAACACTGGCACAGTACTGTTCCCTGAACTGCAGACTTTTTGGGATTTCACCAGTTTTTCCATTTATGTCCTGTTTCCAACCCAGGGTATCACCTTGCATTTAGTGTGTCCTCTTAGTCTCCTCTGGTCTCTAATAGCTTCTCAGTCTTGCCTTGTTTTTCATGACCTTGACAGTCTTGGGGAATCCTGGCCAAGTATCCTGTAGAATATTTCACAACTTGGGCTTGCAGGATGTTTTTCTCATTAGACTCGGGTTATGGGGTTTAGGAGAGAATACCAATGAAGTGAAGTGCCCTTCTTGTCCTGGCCTATCGGGGACACGTCATTGGTGATGTTGGCCTTCCCCACTCGGTTAAGGGGGTGTCTGCCGGTTTTCTCCACTGCGCAACTACTATGTGTTCCCCTTTCTATGTCCTTTACCTCTTCAGAGGCAAGTCACTAACTAGCCCCCCAGGAGGGGGAGGGGAAATTCAGCTCCACCTTCTAGAAAGGAGGTATCTACTTATATTATTTGAAATTTTTTATTGGGAAGGTTTGTTTCTTGTCCCTATTTATTGGCTTACTCAATTATTTATTTATCTAAGTATGGATTCGTGTATATTTATTTTTTGCTTTGGGTTGTAATTTAAAACTATGTTATTTATTTTGTTCAGATTGTTTCAGTGGTGATCACTGGGAGCTCCTTCAGGTTGGCTTCTGTGTCTGTGGGACTTGTCCCTACTGTTTAAGGTTTTATGATCATATCTACCCTGAACTTTTTAGCTTTTTAGACATATGAGCCAATAAGGTTCACCTCCTCCCTCCTGCATTGCTTAAGCTACATTGAATTGGATATCTGACAGTGGCAAGCAAAAAGAGATCTGATATATTATCTATATCTATTATACGTAACATATTTGATACATAACAGATATAATGTATATCGGACTCATAGGCCTATTAAAATTATTACTGAGGCTTGTTAAAAATACATTGAAGTAGGTAAAAAAAAATTGATCCTACTCAAAATTTAGGCCAATATAGTTACTGGCATTAAATAGATAATTTAACTTGGAGCTTCCTGGCAGCCAGAGCAAAAATAGAAACAGGATGAATTCTGTAACACTTGTCTTTTTTTTTTTTTTTTTAAGATTCTGTTTATTCATGAGAGACATACAGAGAGAGGCAGAGACATAGGCAGAGGGAGATGCGGCTCTCTGCAGGGAGCCCAATGTGGGACTCGATCCCAGGACCCTGGGATCATGTCCTGATCGAAAGGCAGATGCTCAACCACTGAACCACCCAGGCGTCCCAACACCTGTCTTATTAAAGGAAACATATCAACAACCTCTTAGGAGAGATAATATTATCTTTGATCCAAACATTGCAGATATTTTCTCATGAGCATTCTTGCTATGAGGATATGAAGCAGGGTAAAGATGTTTTTGAAGATGCCATAAGTTTCGGTATAAAAGCAAAGGGTTGCTATCATTTCAGTGTAATTTAGTAAAGGCATTTCTGTAAGAAGATAATTTCTTGTCTTGAAACCACCCCTTTCATGTTCTAACCTGATACAGACCAAGAGCTTTAGGTCTGCCTCTTTGTTATTTATTTTTGGCTTGTCCCTTTGGATGGGTAGCCTTTGTCTTAGACTATTTTTCTCAGATATCCTTGGATATTTGAAAAAGAGTTGCCAAACTATTTCTCTAAAAATAATACCCACCCTCAACACACACATATTACTGAAAGGGCACTGATCTATACATCAGAATTCCAATTGTAGAATTTGATCTGGAGGTTTAACTCTATTTCCCACTGTCCCTCATGAATTTTGTGTCTATTCTCTATCAGCCCAGAAATCTCATTCTAATTTCTCTGCAGAGCTTAATGGGATTCTTCCTGAAGAAATTGCTCCATAACACACCAAGGGTAGCAGGTTTGTAACACAGGGGGCAGTGGGGCCTCGGAAAATCTCCTCCCTGGGGATCCTGGGTGGCTCAGTCATTTAAGCATCCAGACTCTTGATTTCAGCTCAGGTCATGATCTCAGAGTCCTGGGATCGAGCCCCACATTGGGCTCCGTGCTCAGTGGGGAGTCTACTTGGGATTCTCTCTCTCTCCCTCTTCCTATTTTGCTCTTCCTCTAAAATAAATAAATCTTTTTTTTTTTTTTTTTTTTTTTTTTAAGGAAATCTCCTCCCTAATCTCTGTTTGTATCCCTCTTGTGCTTGCCTGGTATTCACGTGCAGAAAGTGACTGCTGGGCATTCTGTCCCCAGCCCTCTGGGATTCACATCAGAGCTCCCAACCCACATTCCTTTACATTAAAGGAGCCCACCCCACCGCCGCTGGCCCACCTCCTCCCTTGAATCCTATCTCCAGAGAGGTTTACCTTCCAGCAGCTTAGTGAGTTAATCCACTTACTAAAGGTTTGGCTGCTGTTTGACTTCCAAGCTATTTTCCTGCCACCAACAAGCTCTCTCTTTTGACACCAAGTTTCTGTCGCGCTGTAGGATTTAGAGTGAGATAGATTAGCCTACGGGAAAGACTTCAAGTCAGCACAAGAATTCCAGTCCCCAGAAAGACTGGTGGCTTGGAGGAAACCCCAAATAGCATCCTGACCCCAAGCCTTTGAGGAACAATTCATTTGGAAAACTCAGGGTCCTGGTCCAAGGCATCGTGGCCCAAATGTCCACCAGCCACACATGACACCTCAGCTTCATACAAGGTTCACTCGGTATTTCTTTGTCACTTCATGTTTTATTTATTTTATTTTTAAAAAGATTTTATTTATTTATTCATGAGAGAGAGAGAGAGAGAGAGAGAGAGGCAGAGACACAGGCAGAGGGAGAAGCAGGCTCCCCGTGGGAACCCGATGTGGGACTCGATCCCAGGACTCTAGGATCACGACCTGGGCCGAAGGCAGGCACTAAACCGCTGAGCCACCCAGGGATCCCCCACTCATGTTTTAAAGTTTAAGTGCATTTATTTATAAATGAAACCTCATAGGTCTGATCAGCCAGGGCCTGAGGTCCTTCCAGCTCCAGGGGGCTGTGGCTGTGGAGCTGGGGTGACCTTCAGGGGCCACGCAGGGATGCAGCCACCAGCTCCAGCACCTGTCGGAGCCTCACGCTCCCCTTCCTAGAGTCTGAAGGTGGCCTAGAGGGGAGAAATGGGGCCAGGCCAGGCCAGCCAGGCCCAGGCAGTGGTCCTGGCACACCTCCAGAGGCTCCTGTCCTGTCCTCCTCCCCCAGCCTGATAGCTGCCCCAGGCCAGACAAAACCAAGTGTTCCCCAGACGGGTTCAACTTCCTCCATTCGGTCCTGCGGACGGTAGAGAGCAAATCTGAAATGGGATAGTTCTACATTCAGAAATACTTCTTTGTCCCAAAAGTGTTTTTGCAGTCTCTAAGTTCCCAGACCTAGTAGCCTGTGGTGGCGTGGTCTGGGGAAGGTTAGAAACCCTGGACGGTGAGCCCAGCACTTTCCAGGCCCTAGATGGGGGTAGGCGGAGAGAGAGGCTGTGCTCCCAAGATGCATCCCTTCCACTCAGCCCCTTCAACATTTGCCCGTGAAAGTGGGAGACGGGGCTGACCTCACAGGAGCCTTGCAAAGAAGGCACTGCTGCTAGCTTTTCAACTTCAACAGGTGACCCCATTTCTGTACCTAAAGGAAACGTTGCGAAAACGTGTCAAGTTTGGAAGGACAGGTGTGCACGGACTCAGCTCTGCAGATCTGGGGAGTAAAAATGCTTCAATCAGGCTGCATGCTTCTTTTCTAGGAAACTGCTGCCGGCCCCTTTTTCTGTTACAGTGGCTGGAGCTCTGCAACCAGGGGAGAGGCTGGATTGCTTTCATTACGGTGCTAGTGCGCAATCACCCGGATCGGGTCCAAGGAGGCCAACGGAGGGCTCCGGGCCACAGGGGTGCGGGGTGGGCGGGGGCAGGCCCAAGGGCTCCCCTTCTGCTGGGGAAGGGGTGACGTGGCGGGGGTGGAGAGTCAGGAAGCCTCTGGCTCGGGATCATTTGACACGTTTTCGGTTCAGCATACAGCATAGCTTACTGTCTTCTGCAAGTTTTGTGACTGCACAGAGCACCTGTAAAACATTGGCTTCGCTAGCCTCGTAGTAATGCAATATATCTCCTGTGACTGGACGTTGGGACCCTACTAGCCCTGTTATGGGGGGACCTGCAGGCGTTTTGTAATAGAAAACTCGGTGGGGGGAGGCGTGGCTCAAACCCAAGTCTCGGAATTAGGAACCCTGAGATATACATTTTAAAGAGGCACATTCCGAAATTCACAGAAAAGGAAGAGGAAATGGAAAGGAATCTCCATCACTGCAGTCCGTGGGAAACACGCGTGGGTGCCACAAGGGGGTGAAATCCACCGCCGAGGAAAGAATCACCAGGATGAGGAGGACTAATGAAAACATAACAGTGATCCATTCTGGCTCTGTGTCTTGTCTGGAGAAGGTTCTGGGCCCCAGAGCCGCTTGCTCTTGGTTAGAAAAGATCATTTTTCTTCCAGAGGTCATCAGCCGTGCCATAAGGGACCTTTGGCACCGTCATTCAAGGCTGTTTCGGGCCCCCTTCCATGTCCCAACTGTTGGGGGGACCCTGGCTGCTGGAAAGAGACCAGACATTGTCCACATGCAACCACTTCAACTTTGTCCTTCCTTCCTTCCTTCCTTCCTTCCTTCCTTCCTTCCTTCCTTCCTTCCTTCCTTCCCAGCCATGTGACCCCGGGCAAGTTCCTTGCTCTCTGTTTTCCCATCTGCAGAAACTATAAGGCTGATTCCTCTCTTTGAGATTGGACATTCCCATCGGCACAGCAGAATGTGCCTTGGTCAATGCCTACCTAGCACATAGTAGGTGCTTCATGTTGGCTTCAGTTATAAGAAGACCTGGTCCATGGCTGGATAAGGAGACTCCAGGCTCTTTCTTTCTTTCTTTCTTTCTTTCTTTCTTTCTTTCTTTCTTTCTTTCTTTCTTTCTTCTTTCTTTCTTTCTTTCTTTCTTTCTTTCTTTTTCTTTCTTTCTTTCTCTTTCTCTTTTTTTAAAGATTTTATTTATTTATTCATGAGAGACACAGAGAGAGAGAGAGAGAGACAGAGACACAGGCAGAGGGAGAAGCAGTCTCCCTGCAGGGAGCCTGATGTGGGACTCGATCCTGGGACCCCAGGATCACGCCCTGGGCTGAAGGCAGGCGCTAAACCGCTGACCCACCCAGGGATCCCAACTCCAGGCTCTTTCAATTGGTGTGTGGAACACAGCATTTTTCCTTGATGTGTATGCGTTACAGAAGTCACAGGACAATCTAAAGTCTGTCATCTTATAGTCCTGACACAGCCATTTGTACCCTCCTTTTGCTCTATCACTGTCTCTGTAATATTTTTTACTCTACTTTTTGCATGTAACGTTATAATGTGATCATTTTCCCTTTGCCACACTCAATTTTTCCCACTCAGCACTGCATTATGGCGGGCCTTTTGCTATTTCAAGTGAGGGGTCTGTGGATTATCTTCAGTTACTAGCAGCTACCTGGAATGCTCCATGGACATCAGCAGTGTTCAGACCCTGAGACCTCATTGTTCAACCCATTACTCTACATAATTCTAAGGAATAATGACAAAACATTTTCTACCTTTCATAGCAAATTCACATTATTTCTTTTAATTTTTTTTCTATAAGATTGGGTCCTTAGAAAAATTCCTAGCAGAAAAGAAAAAAAAATCCCCCCAAACCACAAAACAAAACCACAAAGATAATGCACATTTTTCCTGGCTCTTGGACAACTTCCAAATTGCTTTCAGCTCACTGGTTTAGCAAACATACAAGAGCCCACTCTGTGACCTGGCTTCTCACCTGTAGTGACAAGATAGACCCATCAGAGCGTGGATGTGTGCCTGTCTTACTACTGCTAGGTCAGCGTTCATTGTTACTGCATTTAACTTTCTCCCTGCTAAACAGTACCCTCTTGTTTGTGCTGCAGCTCTGCCTTTCATGAGTTTTCCTGTGGATCTAATGAATGGGTTTCCATCCTAGCCAGCCATAGGAAACTCCGACAGCAGGGACGTGTTGCAAGGGATGCATTGAAGCACGAGCCTCAGTTTTGTGACACAGGACAAAGGGGCTGAATTAGATGCCCACTAACTTGTGTGCAGGCACCCTGGGAAGCGGGTGTTGGTATGCTCATTTTGCTCTTGAGGAAACTGAGGCTGGGTGACACTGGGTTACTTGTCTGAGGTTGTATGTGTGGTTAAGCAACAACAGTTCTCTCTACATCATAGGTTCTTTGGGGCACTGGGTGGCTTGGTCAGTTAAGCATCTGACTCTTGGTTTCAGCTCGGGATATCATCTCAGGGTCCTGAGATCCAGCCCCGCAATGGGCTCTGGGCTCAGTATGGAATCTGCTTGAGATCCCCCTCTGGCTTCCGCCACCCCTTGCACTCACTGGCCCTCTCTTTCTCTAAAATAAATAAATAAATATTTAAATCATAGGTTCTTCACCATGCTACATGATTGTACTAAAAGACATTCTGGGTAGAGAATGTTGCTGGCACAAGCGGAAGTCTTGCAGAGATAAATTAGGAAGGGGCCAAGTTCATCTCCAGGATAGGCCATAGTGTGTGTGATTTAAAAAAAATTTTTTTTAATATTTTATTTATTTATTCATGAGACATGCACACAGAGAGACAGAGACACAGGCAGAAGGAGAAACAGACTCCCTGTGGGGAGCCTGATGCAAGACTTGATCCCAGAACCCCAGGATCATGACCTGAGTCAAAGGCAGATGCTCAACCAATGAGCCACCCAGGTGCCCACCCCCCTAACTTTTTTTTTTTTTTTTTTTAGTTTTTGTTTGCATGGTGCCTGCACATCACCCCTCCAGCAGGGATAGATTTTTACTACAACATAACATGGTTGTAGCCTGGGAGTACTCCTAGACCTCCAGGGCCCTGCGAAGCATCCCAGCTCCCTCCTTTTAGCCCTAGATCTGCCCACTGTCTCTGTGGGCTCTGCAAATCAAAGTGCCCCTTCCATTAACTTTAGCAAGTTGGTGATGAAGTTCTTCAAAAGAGACTCTCCTCCCCTTTTAAAAAGTGGAATCAGAGTCCAAGAGAGCTTCTGTTTTAAGTAAAGGCTGTAACCAATTATTAGAAGTTAGATCCTCCTCTGGTGATTTATCAAATAAATTCCCTTTGAGTGGCAACTCATGATTTCTAGGAGGGATGAAAGGAGCCAGAGAGCCCATATATCTTAGTAATTGTAAAGTTAAATGTCTACAGGAGCCAGAAGAAATACAAATGAGTGGTTCAGGAGGATATTAGGGAGTGGTGGGGACTGTGGCAAGCAAGAAGATGTGTCTGTATGCAGGTAGCATGATGGATTTGTTCTTGCAGAGTGTTGCCATGAATGAAATAGGACCTGTTTATTTTATTTTATTTTATTTTATTTTATTTTATTTTATTTTATTTTATATTTTATTTATTGCTAAATTTTATTCTTCAAGAGATGCTGGAATTCCAAATTTCTAGGTAAAATCTGCCCATTTTTATAAATGAGAAATAGATTTGGATTCTAAGAGAAAAAAAAAATACATGCCAAACACCAACTATGCCTGAAAACTGACTTTGGCTGAGGGCAAGAAGTTTGTACGCTTTGATCTAGGGGTACCATTTATTTTACAGAGGAGAAAGCTGAGACCCAAAGAAAGGGAACCAATCATTCCGTGCTCACAGTTTAAGGGCTTTCAGGTAAAGGAAGCTGGATTGCCAAAGTGCAGAATATTTGAACTCTCCGGGAAACCCATTTAGGTGCAGTCAGGGCTAACTGTGACAGTTAAAGTTTACTGGCCACTTGCTATGCTCTAGGTCAGACATCTATCTCGTGTGGTCGTTCCAGCTAACTGTTTTATCCACTTTGCAAATGAAGAAGTTGAGGCTCATGGATGACGAGTCCAAATAAAGCATAGGCCAGTTTGCAAGGGTTCCCTTAGCCTGTGCTCCTTCTGCTGCTGTTAGCTGTCTTAGGTAATGAGCCTCCTGTCCCAAACAGAGCCCCTACAGTGAAAAGGTTGCTATAGAGGATGGACAGGTAGAGCCAGATGCCCCTGGAGGCTCCTCGGAGATGAGGTTTCTTGACTTCAGCACTAATGGCATTTTGGTGGGTAGTTCTTTGTTTTAAGGGCTCTTCCTATGCATGGTGGGATGTTCAGGAGCATGCCTGGCTTTTCCCAGTGGTCTTCAGAATCCCTAGATGTCAGTAGCACCCCCCGCCCCCATTTGTGACAATCAAAAATGTCTTCAGACATTGTCAAATGTCCCCTGGGAGAAAAATGACCCTAACTTGGGAACCACTTCTTCAAGGTTTGAGATTCTCATACACCAGGGATTAGTGGTTATCTCATTAGCTTAGGAGCAGAGGCAGGGAAACAGAGTAGGATTGGTGGATCCTCCAGGGAGGGCCCCTGGAGCATGTGCATCATCTCATAGGGTCTCTTAGACGCTAGGAGAGAGGGCCATCACCCTTACTTCACAGTTTAGGATACAGACACTCCCAAGAGCTCAATGATTCACCCAAGTGACAAGGCCAAGTCATGGAGGACGTGATGAGCACATGCATGTCCTAACACACAGGGCTTTTTACTATATAAGAATATGCAGTGCATCCAAATCAAGAGAATAGAGAAAGATACCAAGGAACATTTAACAACAGGGAAAATAATAATGAAGACAAGGGCAGAAAGCAATGAACTGGTGACTAACACAATAATAAAAGTAGAACAATGAGACGCAGGTTGGCCTTTTGATTATATTCACAGGATCAATAGGAGAAAGAGTGTTCATAAGGCTGATGAAGGACAGATGCAAGTAAATTGAAATATAAACTTCTATGGAGAAAGTTTAAATGTTTGCTATGAAAGAACAAAAAGAAGGTCCGTAAAATGAAGAGACACTCATATTCTTCAAGAGCACTACTTAATGTTACAAAGACATCCGTTGTCCAAAGTTAAGCCGTTGTTTCAATGCAGGCCTCACCAAATCTCAGCTGGATTTTTGGGGGAACTTCATAGACTTGTTCTAAAACTTTCTTGCAAGAATAAAGATCGATGAACAGCTGAGTCAACTCTGAAACGAAAAGCAGGGTCGAGATGTTCCCTACCCAAGGACATACTGATGACAACAGTATGGAACAAAGAATGTGCCACTGAGGCCCTGGAACAGAATAGGAAGCTCAGAGGCTGAGCCATGTGTGCAGGGGGAAACGAAGCATGATAAAGTTGTCCCCACAAGTCAGCCGGGAAGAACGAAGAGTTTAGGGAGTGGAGTTGGAAAAACTGTCCCACCAAGTGGAGGCAAAGAGAAGCCTAGTGCTAATAATGCCACTTACAAAGGGGGGTTCCAGACAGAAGATGCTTAAATTTGAAAAGTGAGGTTCAAATACCAATAGGAAATAACATAGAAGAAGATAATAGAGCATTCTTGTGGGAACTCCTGGGCATGCGGGGGTGTGTGTGTGTCAACAGCACAGGCCATAAGACGAAAACAAAGATGGATTTGATCATACCACAAATGAAGGCTTCTGTTCAGTGAAGCACATTTTGGAACATGTTCACAGACAGGTAAACTGAGAGACAGACTGGCAATGTTGGAAACGGACAAGGGACTAACATTGAGGATACCCAAGAAATTTCTGCAAAACAAGCAAAAAAGAGGAACGACAAGGGAAAACAGGACCAAAGGGTGTAGAACAGACACCTCACACAAGAAGAGACCCCAAAGACTAACCAGCAAATGAAGACAATGCCCAAACTCAGCAGCAAACATCGAGGTGCTGAGTAAAACGAGAAAACACACAACCATCAGATTGGCAAAAACAAAAACACAGAAATCAGGATAATGCACGATGCTAGTGGGGAACGCAGAGATACAGAAAACCCTGTGCCTGGCTGGGGAGCGGGGACTTTTGGATGGTTGTGGTTGTCCTAGAGAGTGACCCGGCCGGCCCTGGTGTAACGGGGGTGTATATGTCCTCCCCACGACCGTGCAATTCCAGCCTGGCTATTATTTCTCCATGAAATTTTCACACATCTCTATCAGGTGACGTATGCAGGATATTCATCAAGGCTGTTGGGGTGTCCAGAGGCAGTCCAGTGGGGGTCCCGGGGGCATGGGTATGGAAGATGTGGTGGACAAACCCTGTGCAACACTAAGCAGGAGTTAACAGCATAATTACAGGTCTTTCAAAACCAGTGCTGGGTGTATAAATAAGAAGTGGGAGACCTATGGCCCAATACCACTTATGCAAATTCAACACTTGCACACAACTATGATGCATACGGGGCATGCGCACTGGAATGTGTGTGACTCTCCCTGTGGGAGAGGGCAGTGGGGGAGGGAATGAGGCCAAAAGAAAAGAAATAAGTGACTGAATCAAGACAGATGCCCTGAATTGACCGATGGTGAGTGTGAGCCACGAAATGAGGGTTGTGATGAACTCAACCAACATCTTTCCCTGAAGTTTTTTTTAAAAAAAATACATCGTTTTAAGAAAATAAAGCCGTCTGCCACTGTTACGCTGTTGGGGAATGGCCAGATTCCCCAGCCCACTTGTCATTTGCAAGCCTGACTTTCTCCATCCAAGCTGCAGCTCTGATCCTGATTTTGTGTCTTCCTCTCACGGCTCCTCCAGACATCACGGCTGTCATGTCGAATCTTCCTGGCCTTGCACGCTGTGTGGAAAATCAAGCCCCGTGTCTGCACAGCCGACGGTGGGTGTCTTGTCATGAACAAGCCCAGGAAATTCGGAATGATGTAATGGCCATGGGTCTTCTGGGTGAAAATGAGAAAAAGTCCTCACCTAGTATCCCTGCCAACATTTGCAGACCGTAAATAGGAACATTTACAGGCGAAAACTAGGCAGTCGCGATGTGGCTGCCATGGAAATCTCTGGCTTGGGAGGCATTTGGAAGAAAGGATAGAACAAAGGGCTGGGAGACATGCTTGTACCCATATTTTATCCCCTTACCCCCATCAGGGGCCTTGGGATTTTGTTTTTTGTTTTGTTTTGTTTTGTTTTTTTGGGTTTTTTTGGATTTTTTTTTTTTTTTTTTGCAAGGCCTCTAGATTTTGTGTGCTGTGGAGCGCACGGCTGAACCCCGGATCCAGAATCACGATGATGATCATATCGGCTGCTATTTATTTATGTATCTATTATCTGCTGTTTGCTGATTACCCACTTTGTGCCAAGTAGCAGGTTGGGACTGTCACAGATGTTGCTAATTCTTATGACTCCCCCATGTGGGGAAGGAGTTTGGATCCCAGTTTGACCGCAGAGAAGGAGAAAAGCAGCTCCCTGAGTTCTTGGAAGGCCCTCCGGACTCTCTTGCTGGGGTCGTCTATTCTCTGCGGCTGGCCGTGGCAGGTAAGCCTGGCTCGAATCCCTAAAGCAGAGTGCTGTGTGTCCTTGGGCAGGACCCTCAACCTCACTAGGGCACAGATTTCTCATTTAGCAAATGAGCAGAAGGTCCCTGCCCTGGTCACTTCACCAGGATGTTGATGTGTGTGTGTGTGTGTGTGTGTGTGTGCGGTGGGGGTCATCTGGGGGCTTATGAGATGTTCTTGTAATGAAAGAAGCTGCTGAAAACTTACTTTCAGGTTTTGTGCTATCCTAGGCATTCATCTCCAAGGTCTCGTTAATTTAAATTGCCTCCCCCCCTTTTATTTCCTATGCCCCCCTCCCTCGCCTATGACATGCGACACTTTCACTACCACACATGTGGTGCACGTACATCATGGGTGGTTACTATTATTGTCGTGATGACTACTGTTACTCGATTGCACACCAAGTTTGCGAGCATGAACAGGCACTTTATATGCATTATCTAAATATTCTGTGTGCGTAAGAAATGAAGAGGAAGACTTTGGCATAAGAGTGTCGGGGACATGGAGAGCCAGGCTCACAGTGACTTAGTGGTGACTCTTACCTGATGCTCTTCTATCTATCTGGGCTCCCTGTCCTTCCCTGGCATCCCTCAGGTGGCTCTTGTGAGTGGGCCGTTGGAGCATGACTTTGGGGTCAGGGGAGACCTGGGTTTGAGTCCTGGCTCTGCTAAGGACCAGCCGTGGGACCCTGGGTAAGTCACATATGTCTCAGATGAGGACAGCCACCTCCCGTCCCAGGGCTCCAGTGAGGGCCACATGCTTGCACGTGCCTGGTATGCAGTAAGCATTCAGTAAGTCCTAACTGCCTCCCTTTGATGTAAAACTTTGTGTATTTTCCTTCCCAGCATGGTTGTTCATTGGTCTTTCAGGGACACAGAGAGGCAAGTGAGAATAATAAAAAAACTTCAGATCCCATGGCGGTCAATTTTATGTGTCAACTTGGCTGAGCCACAGTACCCAGATAGTTGGACATTGCTGTGAAAGTGGGTTTTTGGTTCGTTTGTTTGCTTGCTTGCTTGTTTTTATGTGAGATTAATATTTAAATTAGTGGACATTGAATGAAGCAGATCCCCTGCTGCAATGTGGGTGGGCCCTGTCCAATCAGTCGAAGGCCTGCCTAGAGCAAAGAGTGAGCTCCCCTGAGCAAGAAGGAACCCCGCAGCAGGTGGACTTTGGTCTCCCACTGGAACTCCTCCACTAGGTCCCCAGCCTGCCAGCTTGTCCTGCAGATTTTATACAACAGGCCTCCATAGCAGTGTAGGTCAATCTCTCTCTCTCTCTCTCTCTCTCCCTCCCTCCATCCCCCCACCCCCCATCCTATTGGCTCTGTTTCTCTGGAGAACCCTACCACAGACTCCCAAGTCAAAACTCTGTGCTGTCTGGTGCCTCTCCCTGAAGAGGCAGCCTTGAAGAGCAATTTGTGGGCAGGTCGGCCCGGGATGCCTCAGGAGGCAGGCGAAGGACTCAGCACCAGCACCTCGGAGCTGCCTTGCTGAGCGGAGGGCTGTGTTTCCTGATAATGAGAAGCTGACCATGAGGCAGGAGGCATCATGGGATTTCCCCAATTTGTCTGAATAATGAAGTGTTGCCCTTCGCCTGCGTGGCTGACTATGAACAAAATCTGTGTTCTGGGCTCTATCCGCCATTTGGGGAAAAAGAGAAAAAAACACATTTGGATGTTTTATGAATGCTCCCATGAAAGTGTGCGCTGTGTTCATCGACTTCTTCCCTCCCCTAGAGCCTGCTAATTACCCGAAGTTATGTGCTACTCGTGCTCATTACCGTTGCTGCGGGTCCTCAGACATTACATTTCCAGGCTTTACCATTCTGAGCTTTGCTTTATCACAGGTTTCTCAACCTTAGCACTATTGACATTCGGGCCTGGACAATTCTTTGTCGTCTGGGGTCGTACCTAAGCGTTGCAGGATGTTCACCAGCATCCCGGTCTCTAACGGGGGCCCCCTTACCCATTAGTCTCAGCAGACGCAGTGTCTAAGGGTAGGGGCTTATGAAAAAATGGTTTAATCTTAAATAAATCCTAAAATCAGGAGAAAAAAACGAATATAATAATGACAAGGAATCTATAACAACGATTCCACTGTGGATTCTATTCCTCTTCACACCAACTCAGTTTTAAAATATGATTAAAATTTTTTTTTTCTTTTGAGGAAGGGCCCATGAAGATGAAAGAATGTACGGTCCAGGGAAGTCTTGACATACAGCCCTGCTTCTATGCACTAGGTGCCGTTAGCATTCCCCTCCCCGATTGTGACAACCAAAAATGTTTCTAGATATTTGCCAGGCGTGGGGCAGGTCGGGGACTGGGGTTGGGGGGCATTATGCAAAATCAGGCAGTTGAGAATCACTGCTCTACACTCTTCTATGCTATGTTAGTACTAATCCCTTAGTTGGGCAACAAGCATTCAGAGGGCACCTCCTGGGTGCTGGGTGCTTGCTCTGGGGACCAGAAGAATAGAAGACTAAGACCTTTTTTCCCACTCTGAGCTGCTTCAGGAGTGGCAGGAGAACCAGGGGAGGTGGGCAAATGGGCTAAGAATGTGCAGGACACATCAGTCCCACCGCTGGAGAGGCATTGCCTGGGGGAGTCAGGAAGGAGCCTCAGAAGTGGGTCTTCTGAACCTGGTTTTGGAAGGTGGGTGGAACCTCAGGTTGGAACAAAAAAGAGAAGAGGATCCTGGGCCTGCACATAAGCATACAGGGGTGAGATGGCACCCCGGGGTCTGCTTCTGGGGCCACTGCAAAGCATTAAGGGACAGACATAGACCCCTTTGTAATAAGCCTGCAATAGGTGCCTAGTTAGTTCCCTGGAAGCACAGAAATATTAATTTCTTCTTGCATCTCCTGAAAGATCCCGTTTCTTCTGTTGGCACCGACAATGACACATGACGTGAAATACCGCCGGCTCCGACCCCACGACCAGCCCCGTGAAGTCCAATTACAAAATTAACGTTGATTTCAGATTTATCAGATTCGAGTTTTGACTTTTGGCCAGAGGCAAACAGGGGCATGGTGTTATTACAGGCTCGTACTTCACCTTCTTGAGGAAGGAAAGGAAAGACACACGTCGTTTTGATGGGATCCAGAGCCAGCTGGGGGAGAGGCGCCCTATTTTATAATGGTGCTGCTGTCTAGAAGGAGTCCTGCCCAGGAGGCTGGTTAGTCTCTGGGCCCGTCATGCCAGCAGGGTGAAATAGGATGCGGTTCCAGGGCCGACACCAGCTTTTCCAGGGCCAGGGGATCTGCCCGTAGCAGGATGAAAGGCTCTTGGCACAATGCGAGCCCACGCAAGGGTGCATGGGAGCTGGGAGGGACAGCGCTTATGGAAATGTCAAGTTAGCTGCTCTTCCAGCTTTGCCCAAGAAGGGTGGGGACTGCCCTTCTCGGGGGACACATAAAGGCAGCCTAGAAACATCTCCACCTCCTTCTGTGACTGTTAATGTCACAGAAGCCCCTCCCCACATCCTCTGCTCCTTCCATGAACCATGCAATATGGATAGGACAAAGATTTTTTGGGGAGAAGGAGGTGTTGAGTCCCTCATCACCCTCTGATGGGGTGCACACAGGGAGAGGCAGGCTCTGTCCCTTTGAGTCGCTCTTCTGCCTCTGGAGTCCAGGGCCGTGGGAGAACAGTTGCACAGGATGAGGGTTGACCAGGCACAGTTGCACCTGCTTCTCATGTCTTTACTCCACGGCCAGCCCAACAACCTAGCAGGTGAGGGGCATAGAGCGAGCACTCGGCAGACACTTATTTGGACTCCTCGTTGCTAGAGCATCGGAGAAAATAATAGGCACGAGGAGCTGTGCCCCGAAGCTGATGCCTTAGAGGGGTTCACGAAGTAGGAGCTGGTGTTCGTGTGTATTATTAGCTTCTGCATTGGGACGGGACTCTGGTTGGAAGGATCTGGACACTGCAGAATGTGCGCCCTCAGTCTGCAGGGACAGGGGGCTGGTCTGTGTGATCCCTCAAGGGAGGGGGCCACCTCTGGACTCCAGTTGGAGCGCACGTGCCTTGCCCAAGGTCACACAATGAATTGCGGCAGAATTAGGGGTAGACTTGGGGCCACCTTTCCTCGTACCGGGAGCCCTTGGGTCATGGAGGAAGTCTCCCTGGGTTCAGACCACTGCCCCTCTCCTGCCCCTTACCCCGCTGTCTGGTCCCCAGAGGAGATTTGGATGGGTGGCTTTTGCATCCCCCCCCCCCCCCCGGCTAGGGGACAGTGACTGTCACTGGGAGGACCCAGCCCTACCTTCGCAGGTCCCCCATCTCTGGGTGCCCGGCCCCCCAACCCAGCATCTCCCAGAGAGCAGAGCCCGGTCGCCTCTGGCACCATCTGAAAAAATGAAAATAATTTAATACTTAGAAATGCAGCCTTCATTATCTCTCCCAGCAACAAGATCTGTCTACAAACCTGAGAAGTTCAGATTACCAAGTTTCCAGGCCTTTTTACCAACCCAATTCAAAAACAATCCTGGTTTTATAACTCAATAAAACGGACTCAAGAGCTTTCATGCAGAGCAGAGCAGATGGGAGCTCGCAGGCCCAGGGCTGGTGGGGGCGTGGGGTGGGGGGTAAGGATAAGTCTCCCCAGTCGGGTGTGGGGTGGGGAGCCACGGCCCGCAGGGCCCGGGCTGTCTTCAGGCCCAGGATCCTTGTATCGGGGGAAAACAGGCAGATGTGTCTGCTTCCACCTTTTATATAGGATTTACCCTCACAACAGGCTGAAGGGGCAGTGGGGCAGAAGCCCTCTTCTCTGTCACTGATGGGGAAATGAGGTGGGGGCCTGGTGCCAGGCAGGGTGGGCAGGCCTCTAGATTTTGCTGGACTCACCAGCCAGCCCGTGCTCCTCTACCCGGAGGGGGCACCCTGAGTGCCTGCCTGCCATCCTGGGCAGCACGTTTTCTGCAGGGTTTCTACCCAGGACAGCCCAGGGCACCATGTGTCTGGTGCTTGCCCGCTTTTCCTGAAGTCAGATGGCCCTGCTGGGTGGTGGGTGCTGTTGGATCTCTAAGAATGTAGCACCCCCCACCCCCACCCTCACCCCCAGTCAGTTTCCTTGGGGTATGGGGGAAATGAAGCTCTCCACTTTTCCACTGCAGGGTGATGTGTGGTTTCAGTGAGAGGAGGAGACGTGGGACTGGGGAAGAGGTTCTCTCCCACACGGTTTAGGGGGCGTGGGCACTGGTTCAGTCGTTGTCCACTGGGTGATTCGGAACCACAATAATTCAAACCTTTTGGTCCAGTAATTCTACTTGGTGGAATTGATCTTGGGGAGGAGTTTAAGCAAAAGGCAAAGATGTATGATGGAGGAAGTTCAGAACGACCCTGTGTGTGGGAGCGAAAATTCGCAAATACCAGCCATCGATAGAGGGCAGGTTCCACAAAGGTGCCCCCCTCTCCCCACTCAGGAAAATACTCTGCACCTGTTCCTGGTGTAGAGCATCAGCTAGGCTACCTTCAGGGACCCAGACTGAAACCTAGTCAGACATCACACACACACACACACGCACGCACACGCACACAACAAGTTATGTAACTCTACAGAGGACATAACTGGATTTTAGTAAAATCCTTACAATATGCATTGATTTATATATTTTATTAATATACATAAATAAATCTTGAAGTACACACCAACCAAATCGTTAACGCTGTGAGCATGTGGGGAAACGTTTTGCAATCCACTGAATCCATTTTATAGTGCTCGATTTAAAAAAACAAAACAAAACACAACTCTAGCTTGCATTAATTTCATAATCAGAACAAAAGTTGTTCCAGTTTAGAAAAGGGGAAAACCCACACAAACAAATGGAGAGAGCACAGAAAGAGCACAAGAATAGTTTGAACACACAGTAGGGGCTCAGTAAATGAGGTTCCGCCCACAGGGCCACTTGACACTATCACTCCCAAGTGGCACTTCGAAATTTATGTGAGCATTTGTCCTCTACTGAAAGCCCTCAGGTCCAGCAATATTGGGCCAAATTAAAATGGAAATATATGGGCAAAGTCAGTCTCATTGAGAGAAAAAAGAAAAGGAAAAAAAAACCTGACTATACATGTATATAAAATCCGTATTACAACATGCTGGGCTGGAAACCATAAATTGGAAACATGTGAAGTCGCCCTATATGGGCCTATAGATTGCAATTTTAATACATTGACTTGAAATTGAGCCATCTTCCTATGGCATCTGAGGATGGGACGGGGAGCGGCCGGCCAGGGGGAGCAGCCGCAGTGGCCCCGTGCTCTCAGGCACCTCTGTGGCCTCTCACTTCCATGCAAAGAAGTTTAAAAGGAACCTACTTGTCACCTCCCACCCACCTTCCCCATCTCCCAAGGCAAATGCCAAACAGATGTTCTCAAAGGGTGGAAAAATGAAATGAAAGGCACATTTAGGATTTATAGAGCTGAAAACCAAAAAACCAGTGGAAATTAGAACTCTGATGAGCACAAAGCTTGCCATTAATGGATTTCTTTCTTTCTTTCTTTCTTTCTTTTTTTCACCATACCAGTTGCAAATTGGCTTCCAGGTCCCAAAGCCGTCAGAGGCATATAGGAATGTGGCCTCTAGCGTGATAAAGTGATGGGTCTGAGCCCAGCGTCCAGGCCTTCAGGACCCGGCAGGAGCCTGCCTGTGCAGCCTGACTCATCTCCATGGCTCTCCGGGGTCCTCCCACCCCCCAAGACTGCCCACTCCGCTAACTCTCCGACACTGTGTCCTTGGTCCCCCTCAGTCTCCATCACTGTGTCCTTGGTCCCCCCTCTCTGTTACTGTATCGTTGGTCCCCCTCACTCTCCATCACTGTGTCCTTAGTCCCCCTCATTCTCCATCACTATGTCCTTGGCTCCCCTCACTCTCCATCACTGTGTCCTTGGTCCCCCTCACTCTCCATCACTGTATCCTTGCCCCCCTCACTCTCTGTCACTGTGTCCTTGGTCCCCCCCACCCTCCAACACTATGGTCCTCGGTCTCCCCACTCTCTAGCATTCCCTCCTTGATTGTTCCCTTCTCTGAACTGACATCACCATCCACGAGGCCCAGCTGACTGCATGTGGTGAGGTACAGATGGGCATTTATCCCAGTCCATCCTGCCCGTATGATGTAGTCCCCTCTGTCTAGCAGGCTTCACTGGTTCTGAGAAACCTCTCGCAAACTTCAAGACTCAGGAGAAAGTCCCCTCTTCTCGTAGGCTCCTCTCAGCCCAGGAGAGGACACCGTCATCCCTTCCCACACCACACTGCCTCTGCTGTCAGGCCTGCCTCCCCGCGGGGAGCCTCCTGGAGGCAAGGACCACGGTCACTTCCACTCTGGCCTAGAGGGTGTGGTCCGTGATGAGAATTCCCACCGGCTTCTCCTTCCCACGGAGCAAGAGTCTGCGCTTTACTGAATGAATGGATGCAGCAGGGTCTTTCCCAGAGGTTCACCCTGTCCTCCTCACCCCACAGGGGATCACCTTGAGCCCCTCGGGTGGGTGATATGAGGCAATTCCGGGAGGAAGCAGATTGCCGTTATCTAGATGTCCTGGGCCTGCCCTCCCTCTAGGGGCTTAATGAGACTTCCTCTGCTCTCATCCATTTCTGTTTTACGCTGTTGAAACAGGAAAGTCAGAGAGGTGAGGAGCTCTGCCCAAGGTCACCTTCCATGGGGACCTGGGAACCAGGGCTTGGGGACCAGGGTGGGGAGAGACCCTGGGCTGGGTGCGCCTGGAAGGAGAGGGCAATCAGCAGGCGGGGCGCCCAGAGAGAGCCAGAGCTGACCGCAGGGCAAACGTGCACTTCACGTTCATGATTGTCTTTGTGAGCAAATGCCCGCTTATCTTCCAGGACCTGGATTCTGGGAATCCTTGAATGTGATGTGATTTCCCTCACAATAGCCCGATAAAAGCGCAAAGATGTTTTATCCCCATAAACACTCCTGATCATAATGGAGGAAGATAGGAGTAATGTTCACCTCCAAGGAAAGCCGAAGCTTAGAGGTGTTACTAGTTTCCCAAATGACCTCAGGGGGCTGAGTCCGGATTGGACCTGGGCGAGGACAGCGGGGCGCCCGCTTTTCCAAGACCAGGTCACATCCCGGGTCAAGATAAAGGGCACAGCCATGTGGATTCAAGCCCCTCTTTGTGGGTCTCTCTCCTGCTCTTCTCCCCGCAAGTGCTGCATCCTGGGGGGGCAGCCAGGAAAGCCAGCCCCAGGCATTGAAGGGAAGGGGTTCCCCCTGGACTGCCTTGGCCCCTGAGCTGAGCTGGAGGTCAGGGACAAAGGCAGCTGCCACCCGAGGGGGGACCAGAGGTCTGAACCCCGGGAGCCAGAGGGGGCCCTGGTGGGGCTGGGGGGTGGCCTCTGAGATGGGGTGAAGGGCAAGGCTGCCCCTGACTGCAGAGCTGGTGTGGGGGGCAGAGGGTGCCTGGGTGATGGGGGGACCAGAGCCAGCAGGGCAGAGACCGTGCCCCTCTTTCCTCCCGCCGTCCCCTCCCCCTTGTGTGGCTCCTGGGTTGCTCACAGGAAAGCTGACCCCCAGCGGCTCTAGGAGTGATGCCTGCACACCCAGTCCCAGCATGTGCCACCATGCCCATGCCCATGGACCGCCAATAGAGAGGAGACAAATAAGTGACGCGGTCACTTCCTAACTGTCTGACTTCTGGAAGTTTCCTTCCTGAACCAAGTCTATGAACTGGGCTAGTGCTGGTCCTGTGATTGCTTTGGGCATTCCCAGAGCTAATGATGTGGATGCAGCCAGCCTGGCACCTGCAGGCACTCATGCAAAGGCAGTGAGTCTTCCCTTCCCTTCCCTTCCCTTCCCTTCCCTTCCCTTCCCTTCCCTTCCCTTCCCTTCCCTTCCCTCTTCCCTTCCCTTCCCTTCCCTTCCCTTCCCTTCCCTTCCCTCTTCCTTTCCCTTCCCTTCCCTTCCCTTCCCTTCCCTTCCTTCCCTTCCCTTCCCTTCCCTTCCCTCCCCTCTTCCCTTCCCTTCCCTCTTCCCTTCCCTTCCCTTCCCTTCCCTCTTCCCTTCCCTTCCCTTCCCTTCCCTTCCCTTCCCTTCCCTTCCCTTCCCTTCCCTCTTCTCTTCTCTTCTCTTCTCTTCTCTTCTCTTCTCTTCTCTTCTCTTCTCTTCTTTCTTTCTCTTCTCTTCTCTTCTCTTCTCTTCTCTTCTCTTCTCTTCTCTTCTCTTCTCTTCTCTTCTCCTCTCCTCTCCTCTCCTCTCCTCTCCTCTTCCCCTTCCCTTCCCTTCCCTTCCCTTCTCTTCCCTCTTCCCTTCCCTTCCCTTCCCTTCCCTTCCCTTCCCTTCCCTTCCCTTCCCTCTTCCCTTCCCTTCCCTCTTCCCTTCCCTTCCCCTTCCCTTCCCTTCCCTTCCCTTCCCTTCCCTCCCCTCTTCCCTTCCCTCCCCTCCCCCCTCTTCCTTTCCCCCTTCCCTTCCCTTCCCTTCCTTTCCCTTCCCTTCCCTTCCCTTCCCTCCCCTCCCCTCCCTCCCTTCTTCCTTTCCCCCTTCCCTCCCCTCCCCTCCCCTGCCTTCCCCTCTTCCTGTCCCTCTTCCTTTCCCTTCCCTTCCCATGAATCACTTGGAAAACCTTGTGCACCATCCTTCTCTCCCTGCTAGAATCTGAACATACAGAAAGACAAGGATTTCCATTTGCTTCATTCTCTCACCAACAGGAACAGAGCCTGGGTGTCCAGTTACACTTAGTAGACACTTAGGTTGAATAATGAAATAGGAGAATTTAAATGTCTTCCTTCCCGTGTTCTCTCCCTCCCTCCTTCCTTCTTTCGTAGAACATTCACCAATGGCTTCTATGTTCCAGGTGTCATTTAAAGCACTGGAAACTATGGGCATGTTAACTTCTAGCTGCAATCGTCTTGCTCGTCAGCCCTGGGGCCTCAGAGGTGTGATCTGGTTCTTCCCTTGCGGTCAGACCATCTGGGGTCAGGTCCCAGCCCCACCACGAACGGGGCATGTGCTTTTTGGATAATTTTTTTCACTCTTGCATTCATTCATCTGGCAAATCTTGAATCAGGCTGTGTGTCCAGGGCTTTGTTCAAGACTGGGATAAATCGATCCACGCCCTCATTCACTTTATAGTCAATTCATTTAACGTCAGCTACGTAACTCAACATCCCTGAGGATAAGGTTACTCATCTATGAACCGGGTATAACAATCCTGGTTGTCAAGGTTACAGTGGAAAAAGCCACTGAGACAAGTGCTTTGTCAGGCACATCCCTCTTGTCAAAAGCGGTGATCATGAGAGGGCTGTGGGTTCTGCAGCATGAAGACGATGTAATTAATTCCTCATCTAATGAAGCTTGCCTCCCACTGGCTCTATGCCGAACTGTCCTACATGCTTTCCTGATATGAACTCATCTAACCGTCTAACAGCCCTGGGAAGTAGTGTTGTGCCCATTTTATAGATGGGGAAACCAGGGAAAGGTGAGGATATGCAATTTGCCCAAGATCACACAACCAACAGAGGGCAGAGCCGGGATTCTGATGCTGCCACCTGACTCCAGAGCTCTGCTCTTGACCATGATGAGATGATGTGGAGAGCAGGGGGGGGAACGGGGACCCAACGCTGCAGAGCAGCAGGAGTCTGGGGGCAGTGGGGCTGGAAAAGTGTTGTGTGGGGGTGGAAAAGGTGGTTTGCAGGGGCTTAGACCTTGCTTTGCATGACTTTACATGAGACTGAAAAAATGTCCACATCAAAGAGTGGAGGGGAGACCCACCTCTACCCAGGTGTAAATGCAATTGGAGGGTGTGGAGGGAGAAGCACCCTGTGGAGGGATCTCTGCACCCTACCACGCAGGGGGTCTGCACATCAGCAGCACCAGCCTCACCTGAGAGCTTGTGAAAAATGCCTAATCTTGTCCCCAGCCCGGGCCCACTGCATTAGACCCTGCCTGTCACGACGTCTCAAGGCATCATGTGCCCTGGTGTGAATGTGATGGTCCCAGAGCGTGAGCACCTGGGGCATGTGGGGGTCGTGTCTAAAGCCAAGTCCAGGACAAGAAGATCTTGGAGGAGAAGGCCTTCCCTGGCCACCCTCTGCAAGGCCATTTTATTCTTGACTTCCCTGATGTAGGATTTTTTTTTTTTTTTATACCCATTACAGAGTTAATTAACTCTTTTGCAGCTCATACCGTTTACCATTTTTCATCAATCCTGTCATGTAGATGCATTATTTTGGCTCTTTGTCATGATTCTTATTTTACGAATTTGAACATTGAGGCCAAAAAGGTCAGTGCTTGTCCACTGTCAGCCAGCTCATGAGTGGGAACGTCAGGATTGGAACCCAGAGCCTACCACCCAGAGCCATGCCTTAGTCACTCGACTACCCTGTTTTGGAACACCCGGCTCTCTGCTGGGCACTTTTCCAGGAACATTATGCTTGCAGCCACCAGGCAGGGGCACATGCACAGCTCTGTTGGTAGAAGCTGAGAGCAGTGTCCCTCCCATCCCTTCCCCCTGCACCCCCTCTTGGTTACTGATGGGGGCCCTTGGCACACCCTTCCCGCTCTCCTGTTTTTCCCAGTTGTCTGTTGGTATTTCACTGGGGTGCTCCTGAAGAGCAGCATCTGAGTGTTTCACAAGCCGAATGTTGGACAGATGCCTCCAAACGTCTGGAGAAATGCAATGAGGGGTGCACTCGGGTAATGAAGCCGAAAGCTCTCAGAGTCAATGGCCTTTGGGGCTTGATTAGCAGAGACTCACACTTTGCTGCAGAATTGGCAAATAAAACGGAGCTTGGAACTAATGCAGGGTGAATTTATAAAACTTTGGAACATTCAGTCAGGAAAAGCCAGCTTCCCTCAGCTTGGCAGAAACCCAGAAAAGCCCCTGGAAGCTCGCTGACCCCTCCTGGGGTCTGCTGGGAGGGAGTGGAAAGACTTTGAAGGAGGGGGTTCCAGTCTTGGCCTTGGCGAGTCTTTGCTATGATCCTTTGGCCAAGTGTCCTAACCTCTTGGAGCCTCAAGCTTCCTCATCTGTAAAAGGGGTGAGTGTCCCCTACTTCATAGCATCTTGGGAGGAGTCAATGAAATGCTGTGCATAAAACGTGGCATTGTCAGCTCTTGTGTTCTTCACTCTCTGTTATGTTTTTTTGTTTTTGTTTCTGTTTTCTTGCCTCCCAAGGCCCCACGGTGCTCCAGATCTACTCCCTGTTGCTATGACCTGGAAGGTTGCTCCCATGGACTTCACGACCCAGCCTCCTTCGCTCTGTGGCTTCAGCCAATGGGAGGCTCTCGTAGCGACGCTGAGGGTGGCTGTGGAGAGAGGCTGGCGTATTTCTCCTCTACTCTTTTCTGGCTTCCGTCTGGGCCTTCGGTGGCATCTGAGTCCTTCTGGAGCTACGACTCCCCCCAGCAACCCTCTGCCAGGCTCCAGCTCTCATGGGGCTCCAGCCCCAACAGGTGGTACTGTGTCCTCTGGTGCAGGTCCTCTTGCCTTCCCCATGCTCTGCAAATCTTCATTTCGCTCCTGGGATTCCAGCCGCAGCATGTGCCGTGTCCGGCCAGGCATCTCTGTATGTTGTTCTCAATAATGTCAGGTTTAACTCTTCTTCTAGTTCCACCTCTGCTGCCAGCGGCCCATGTGGGACCTGAGATGAGCCTCTTCTGCTGCCAGAGACTGTTTGCTCTCCCCTCCGTAGGATAAAAAGGCGGATAAAAAGGCGATAGGTAAACAGTCTGGCCTCCTGCCAGCTCCAACCCAGTCTGTGCTCTGGGAGGGGGAGCAGCTTAGCCAATGGTGACTCTGGGATGGGAAACTGAGGGGTGGAACCCGGCCCCTCCTTTGGGGAGGAAAGAGGCCTGCGGTTGTGTGGTTGGGTTAACTCTGTGCGAAGTCTTAGGGACTCCGGTTTGGCCTCAGATCTAAGCCTTGCTCTCTAATAGGCTGTTCCAGTAAAGCTGACGCCACAGTGTAAGATTACGAGGTCCCTGCTGCCTCCACACTCAAGAGGGCAGGAGTCGCTGGTCCCACGGTCCCCAGCAAGCACCTCTCCGAGACCAGTCAGTTCCCCCACACATAACAAGGGTGCTACCAAATGCTCTCCTTGCTGGAAAGTTCTGCAAGTCCGTGGACATTGGAACCCGCATTGGAGTATGGGAGCAGGGGTTTTGATCCTGTCTTCCCAACAAGCCCTCAAGGTGGGTGACCAAATCTGTTCATCCTGAGATGGATGGGCCCGTACCCCCGGCTCCCAGCCTCATGCTCCTTCTACATCACATGCTTGATAAACATATTCTGAGGACCTGGTCCCCTTGGCAGTTCAGGTCCTGTGGAGAGTCATTGCCTAGGCAGACTTGGGGTGCCGAGGGATTGCTGTAGGTAAAGTCTGTGCCGGGTGAGGAGGCAGGAATTTCAGGTAGGGCCTCAGACCCCGATGAGCTTCTGGTCAAGTCTTGGCGAGCCCAGTGGAGAGCTCCAGAATGAAGACTGCATGCTCAGGAGTCTTGTGTTGGGCACAAGTGGCCAGGCCCTATTACCCTGTGGAGACCAGTTATGGGCTGGGACCTGGCCCGGAGCTGCCTGGTCTCAGGTGAGAGGCTGAGCTGGAGCTGGGTGGCACCAACGGCTGACAGCTGGCAGGTCAGTGCTCACCTTAGGCAGACCTGCAAGTTCTTTCTTCCAGATAGCCCTGAACAGCTCGCCTCCCGCCTCCCTGGCCAGCCACCGGGCCATCTGCTTCATGACAGCCGGAGGAGACCTGTAGGTGGCAAGCAACCCTGGTGACCCCAGTCCACCAGCCATGAATAGCCTTAGATCATCAGAGCTGGGAGGGCCCTTAACAGTAAATATTTTAGGTCTGCTACAAATGTTCCACTCTACCGTTGCGGGGCCAGAGCAGTCATGCATGCTGTGTAAGTGAATGGCTGTGTCGGTGCCACTAAGACTTGACAAGATTGGGCCTGCAGGCGGCAGTTTTCTGACCCCTGATCTGGGGTACACTTGCCTGTTTACAGGGGAAGATGGAGGCCCAGAGAGAGTGGGGACCAGACTAAAGGTCAAGCAACAGGTGGTCCGGGAACCAGCAAGGAGTTAGGAGGCTTGACCCTGATCTGCATGCCTCTTTTCAGGATGCTTCTGGCAGGCAGGCATCATTCCCCTGCTAACAGAGAACGTTCTGGCTAGAGTGGGGCTCACCATGATACAAGGTGCGTGGGCCCTCTAACTCGAGTCATTTGCCTCTGCGTCGACAAACACCAAATCCTGACCCGCTGCTTCTGGATGTTGAGCCTAGGTCACCTTTCCTCAGTCCTCTCATCTGTAAAGTGGGTAGACCAGCAGTACCTCCACTTAGGTCGGTGAGGATCTACAAGTTAATACCTATGAAGAAGCCAGGGATGCGTAAGGAGGCATTTTGTCACTGTGCATCAAATAAAACAGAGGGTGGGACACCCGGGTGGCTCAGAGGTTGAGTATCTACCTTTGGCCCAGGGCATGATCCTGAGGTCCCGGGATCAAGTCCCGCATTGGGCTCCCTGCATGGAGCCTGCTTCTTCCTCTGCCTGTGTCTCTGCCTCTCTCTCTCTCTGTGTGTGTGTGTGTTTCATGAATAAATAAATAAAATCATTTTAAAAAATAAAATATAATAAAACAGAGGGTGAACCTCCACTGGAGAAGAGACCAGACCCAGACCCAGAGGATGAATCACCCAGAGTTGGGGTGGCTTTCACACGTAGGAGCAGCACACCCCTCAGCAGAGGGGTCAGAAGGCCCAGCAACTGCTCTCCTTGCTAGTCGGAGAAGTTGGCATCCAGAACCCAGCTCCGGTCCCAGCTGGGGAAGAGAGCAGGGAAGAGCCGGGGTCCCCTTCCTGTCCAGGCTCAGAGTCACGAGACCCCGGTTACTTGTTTCTATCACCAGTGCGCTAGGGATCTGCTCCAGGAGCGGTCCAGCATCCAGGTGGGTGCCCCATGGCATCTGGGTGGCCGCCCAGGCCACATCCCTGTGACCCAGCCTGGGGCAGCGCCCCGTGGGGACCTTGTGCAGCCCGATCCCAATCTGGTTCTGGAGTATGACTCGCTCAGCACGCACGACCCTGCCAGAGCCGTGTGCCTGGGTGTGAGCCAGAGCCCAGGGTGCCTCAACCATTGTTTACCTAATTTAAAATCAAATTGCCATGAGACAAACCCAAACTCTTAAATCCGTAGCTACTAATGATTTTCCTTAACTCAATCCTCTTCTTGCTTGAATACGTTTCCTGAAGAGGGAACCATATATATACATATAAACAGAAAAACCACGTCCTTTGTGAGTAGAAAGAAGTATTAAAAATAGGCAAAACGAAAACGAGGACGCGTCCTTCAAGCTGTAGGCTTTTGTGTTTTGTCTGCCGAAGGCTGTGACTCTGAGATAAGCTCTCCCTCCATTGGAACAGGGACAAACAGGTGTCAGAGGGGCCTTGGGAACAATAGTGCCAACCTGAGCCCATCTCGACCCCTGAGAGGATCGGAAAGGCAGCAGCTTTCCCACGGGTGATGCTCTGCTCCTCCTGGCGACAGGTGTGCTTGTGTGTGTGTGTGTGTGTGTGTGTGTGTGTGTGTGTGTGTCGGGTGGGGGGGAAAACTCCATTGCTGACACGCTCCTGCTTCTGGGTGACTCTGCCCTGGACACAGAGACAGAGGGAGCTATGCACCCTGGGCGTTTCTTTTGCAAAGGGGACAGTTTTACACAAGACCGTGGACACCATCCGTGACAATGTCCCAACTCCAGAGCGGTCACGGACACATGGTTAGGGCCCTGGGCAAGTCAGTGTCTCACCTGGACACACCTGAGGTCACTCCAGTGGTGACCAAGTGTGCCAATGGGGACCCCTATGGTTTAGTGGCAAGAGCCCCAGTTGGGGGACAGAAGAGACATGGTTTTTGACGCCTGCTCCTTCTTATTAGCTGTGCGGCTTTTGTGAGGTCACCACTCGCTGTTTGAGTCTCACTTCTTCACGACAGTCCCTACTTCAGCAGGTGTGTGCCGGAATCGGAAGATGGATCATTCTGGCCACTTAGCACGCAGCCGATTGCTAAGGAAGGGGTGCTGAGCGAGCAGGGCCGGGACCGCCAAGGCCCGGCGGGTTCTCCAGCTCACCGGGCTCCCTTGCGGGGATGGGGGCTGGCCACCCCGTCACACAGCCCAGGAAGCCGAGACCCAAGAGTTAGGGCGCTTCACCCAAGGTCACGCCCCGGGCAGAAGCCAGAGTGGCAATTCTCCCGGGCTCTGGGCCTCCAGCTCCTTCCCGTGATGCCACACTGCTTCTAGAATTTCAGTCCGCTTGCACTTGGGTCTGGTTTTTATGGCCTAGGTTTTGTATTTTCCTTTTGGAGACTCTGGGAAAAGCTTGGTCTTTCCGCTGACTTGGAAGCCGTAATTACCGTATTCACTGGAGAAGGCTCTAGGTTCACTGGGGCACATAAAAAGCTGAGGCAGGCCCCGGCCGGGAAGGTCTGGGGAGAAACAGAATGCCCCCTTTCACCTGGAGACTAACTGCACTCCTGCTTTGGGGATAAATATTGATCTGCACATCTGAGGTTAGAACCAGAGTTTGCAGCGAATCAGGCTCTTGGGGAGGCGTAAAGGGCCCTAAGCACAACGCTTGGCTCAGTCTGGGAGGCCTAATCGAGCTCTCCACTACCCCTGCCTTCGGGCCAAAAGCACCAGGACCCAAATACCAAGCACTTATTAGCCTTGTGCACGGAGAGTGCACAAATGCTCAATTTATCAAAGGAAATGGTCCGGTAACCCCCAGGTTTTTTAGACTGAACCTGGATTAACCATTTGGAGAAGGACTGAGTGTCGAGGCAGAAGGAAATGAAAATTTAATGAGCACCTACTGTGTGCTAGGTACTGGACATTGGATAATCATTTCTCTTTGTTGTCAAAATGGACAGGAGGGCGTGACTCCCTGCTTTGTACAAACAAGGAAGCAGAGGCTCAGCTACGATGAGCTCCTTGCCCCGGATCCCATGGCGAGGAAGGGGGTGGGTATCAGGGAAGTGTTTGGAGAGTCACAGGCATCTCAGCCTCTCCCACTGCCCTGGCCCTGCTCGCCCATGGGGAGCTGCCCGCACCAGTTATCATGGGGAGGCGATGGAGGAGGGAGGCAGCCCTTCCTGAACTGCGCTGTGGGGGAGTGGGCAGGAAACGTGGATTTCTGCAGCAGGCCTTAGCAGGGCTCTGGGATTAGCCCAATTACATGTTTGCACCTTTCCAAGGTGTGAAGAGGAAAGACAGATCTCCTTCCTTCATCCCCACACCCAGTCTTAAACTGGTTTTGTTGCTAACTGGGAAACTAGCCCTGTCTGGGCATCTCATTTAGCTGCTGAATGGAAATAGCTGGAGCCTCAGCAGTGATGGGGAGTGGGAAAGGGAACAGGATTATGCTGGAACTTTCATTAGGGGGAAGGGTCCATCCACCCATTGATCCACCATCCATCCATCCATCCATTCATCCACCTGTTATCCATTCATCCACCCACCTGTTATCTATCCACCATCCATCTATCCATCCATCCATTATTCTGCTACCATCCATTCATCCATTGATCCATCATCCACCCATCCCTCAATCCATTCATCCACCTATTATCCACCCAGCATCTCTCCATCATTTGTCCATCTATCTACTCATCGTCCATCCATCTCAAGGCAGGCTGGAGTGGAAGCTTTCACTGCTGAAGTCTGGAAGTCCTGGGAACCATCCTGGGTCTCCAGCTTAACCTCATATGTGATATTAAACAATCAGTGTCACCCCTCTGAGCCTCTGTTTCTGCATCTGCCAAGCACAGCTGATAATACCTCCATCATGAGGGTGTTCAAGCAGCATTCATGTGAAGAGGCTCATTAAGTGCCCACTACGGAGGGTGTTACATAATTGGCACTCAGTAAATGTTGATTTCATCAACTTTCTTGTCAAGGACCTGGGGCTTATTCCTTCTTTCCTCCATTCCATTCCTTCTTTTTTTTTTTTTTTTAAAGATTTTATTTATTTATTCATGAGAGACAGAGAGAAGCAGAGACACAGACAGAGGGAGAAGCAACCGTCCAGCGGTGAGCCTGATGCAGGACTCGATCCCAGGACCCCAGGATCATGACCTGAGCCGAAGGCAGACGCTCAACCACTGAGCCACCAGGCGTCCCTCCTCCATTTTCCTTTTTGCTCCGGATTGTGCTAGACCCTCCCTGGGGATCCAGCAGGGAGCAGAAACAGTGGGGCTTCTGTAGTCATGGAGTTTATGGTCGGGTTATTAAACAAAAATGCACAACTGAGATTGCAGGCAGGCCTTTCTTATCCAGCCCATATATGTGTTTGCTTGGCCAGCAACGTGTAGACGTTAAAAAAAAATAGACTTAATTTTTAGGTTCACAGCATAAGTGAATGGAAAGTACAGAGCGTTCCCATGTGCCCCCAGCTACCACACACACACAGCCCTCCGCCACCATTATCATTTATTGACCAGAAGGGTCATTTATTGACACAACATCTTCACCCACAGGCCATATTTTATATTAGGGCTCACCCTTGATGCTGTGAAATATGTGGGTTTGGAAGAATGTATAGTGACCTCTCTTCACTGTTACTTATCCTACCAAACAGTTTCGCTGCCCTAAAAATCCTACTACACCTGTTCATCCCATTAACCCCCAGGAATCACCAAGCTTTTTGCTGCCTTCATGGTTTGCCTTTTCCATACCATCCTATAGTTGGAATCATACACTTTGTCACTTTCTCAGATTGGCTTCTTTCCCTTAGTCATTTGCATTTCAGTCTCCCCCGTGTCTTCCCATGGCTTTAGAGCTCATTTCTCTTTAGCTTTGAATAATATTCCATTGCCTGGATGGACCTCGGTTTACTTGCCCATCACCTGCTGAACGACATCTCAGTTGCCTCTAGGCTTTGGCAGTTATGAATAAAGCTGCCGTGCGTGGACTTTTTTTGTGAACGGAAGTCTTCAGTGTGTTGACTTTTTTCTAAATTAGCTGCCAACACTTAACAGTTGAGATATTTCACATTAAAAACTGACATCCAAACGGGACTTCTGGCTTTTCTTGAAAATCAAAAGATCTGGTGTCTCTTGGCGCAGAGCAGCAGGTGCGGGAGCTGCCCTCCGATGGGGCTGGAGATCTCGGCTTACTGCTGCCTTCACTCAGCCCCCTCTGCTTTGCTGCTGGTCCGAAGTCTCTAGGCACATGAGTTAGAGATCCCTGTGGGGGACGATGTGTGCCCTACCTTACCAATGGCACTGTTTTAAGTGCTTTATAAAATCTGAACTTTTTCAGTCCTCATGAAAATCCTAGGAGGCCAGTACTACCCAGATCCTTATTATATATGGGGGAAACCAAGGCATGTCTGAGGTCACACAGCCACAAGCACCAGGGCTGGGCGTTGAACTCAGGCTATCTGGCTCTTAAACACTAAGCTATGTGTGTATTCTAGGGGTGATCAAGGAGAGACAAAGATCAGAATGAGAAGGTAACAATTGAGGAGAAGCTATAGGTCCATGGAGCCAGTAATTGGGAGCGAAATGGTGCCAGGGAACTAAGAGAAGAGAGAAACTTCCAGGTCTCCAGGCTCTCCATGGTGTCTGGCGTGATGGGGATGACTGGTCAGTGCTGGCCTGAGGAAGCCTGCAAGGACAGAATAAAGCTGATAAAGTCTGGGAAGGCTTCCAGGAGGCAGCATCCACTGGCTGGCCCTTGGCCTCAAAGAGACTTGGACTTGCTTCAGGGCCAGGTTCTCTCAGACTCAATAAACAGTCACTTCTTAGACCCTTGGTGACATGGTCCTATTCCACGGGCTGCAATATGGGCCCTGCATGCCCTGCACATTGAGCCAGCAGATGTTTCTGTGATGAATCTCTGAGCAGAGAAGCTCAGGGACCCAGTTGCCGGTCACAGACACTGAGGGTGGTTAATGCGAAGTGGGCACGGGACAGTGGGCAGGCCTGGTCCACCAGCAGGCCATGGCAAGTGTCTGGAGCACCAAAGAGCAGCAGCTGGCCCCAAGCTTAGAGAAGACACTCACTGATCTTCATGTGTCGTGGGCAGGGGACACAGAGAACCACTGCCCTCCAACAAGAGCCAGCGCTGGAGAGCAGCGAGCCCCATGGGGAATGGGCAAGATCCACCTGCTCGGCTACAGGGCCCAGTAGGCTACGGAGCCTGGGCCTCCCTCCATCAAGCCAGAAACTCAGGTCCAGAGAACGGAAGGCGGCGTCACTGAATTGTAAATGCCTGTGCAAGGTCCCCAGTCCCCATGGTTGACTTCATGCCAAAGGCATCTGTGTCACTGAACCGGGGCCGCGGTCATCCCATGACCTCATGGCACCATCTCGTCACGACCCTGGACGCTGAACCCTGACTCACCAAGGAAGCAAGTGTGGCTTTGAGACCCGGCAGGACGAGCACCATGTGGCCTGGGGAGACAGTCACCCACACGCGCTCTCCCAGCCATGGGGGCTGCGGCTGTGCCCTCTGGAAGGCCACCGCAAGGACAAGTGGCTTTGTTTCCAGAGGAGGTCCCGGCAGTGACGAGTGTTTGGGTTGTGCGAGGTAAAAAGAAGCAGAGACATCCTGGTGTCTCGCCTTACCTCTCCTCCCTCTCCCCCTTTAAACCAGGCTTTTAAGCGCTGGCCCTCGGCCTGCTGGTTGCCTCGCTGCAAAGCTATTTAGAAACTTCCTGCTCCACATGCTAATTAACAGTCTATGAATTTTAACTTCCACCCAGGGCCCATGTAGCTGTAACATGCGTTCAGCAGAGGCCTGTATTTGCCATTCGAAGTCTGGTGTGTTTTTCTCCTTCCTGCTAATCTGGATGCACGATGGGGATCTTAGCAGGATTATCAGTATCCCAGGAACCACCGACTCTTAGGCCAAAAGCCCTGGGGTTGGGTCCTTTATCAGGACCCACCTTGCCATTCCTGGCACGTTCAAGGCAGACGGGCTCTGATTCACCAAATGCAGCGGCCAGACAGGAGAGTCTGTGCCAGGCTCGGGCCCTAACCCCCAAGAGTTCCCGACCTGAGGGAGGCAAGCAAGTCAACAGGGCATTTCAGAGGAATATCTATGTATTTAATCTTCACAAAACGCCCGTGAGGCCAGGATCCTTTTACAGACAAGAACACCAAGATCCAGAGTGGTTGAGTCATCTGCCTTAAGAACACACAGCCAGCCCCCGTCATGTCCTAGGCTCATTAAAAAAAAAAAAAAATTATTTATTTACTTTTTTTAGGCTCATTTTTTCTATTGAGTTTTTGGTTTTATTGATTTATAGGAGGTCTTTAAATATCAAGGAAAGCGTCTCTTCATCTGTGATAGGAGTTACAAATATTTTCTCCCTGTTGGTGTCTTACCTTTTTGATTTTGTTTGCTTCATTTTCCCCCCTTGTGGTTTCAAAAATTTATCCGTGAGAATTTAACTAATCTTTCCTTTTACGGTGTTTGAGTTTTGGGTCATGCTTACAGAAAGGATGTCCCCATTCGGAAATTACATGTAAAAATGCTGTGCTGTCTTCCAACATTTTAGTCTGGTTTTTGTTCATTTGTTTTTTGTTTTTTTGTTTTTTTTTTGTTTGTTTTTGTTTTTGTTTTGCCTGTAAATGTTTATTTCATTTGGAACTGGTCTTGATGTATAGGACGAGCTGTGACATAGTCTCCCCAATTAGGAGAACCAAAGATCGAGTTAAGAGTATCCATGAATATCTAACAATTAGTGGTATTGGGGATTCTAGAAAAATCTAAGGAGGATACTGACCAAGCTTGACATTACAACTTAGATAAAGCCCGCCGTATTTCCTAGACCCTTTGCCCCTCAACAGCAACTTAAATTTGAGGCCTGGGCGTTCTTTGGTGCCAAGCCTGGGACCGACGCTGGGGATCAGGACATGAAGAAGCCAGTCCCACCCTCATGCTTCATGCAGCAGCAGAAAGACAGATCTATAGACCCGGTGGGGTGAGCCATTCAGAGAAGACCAGCCCTGAGGCCACGTTGGCATGACTGGTGCCATTGTGCCCAGAGAGATTGAGCCTTTTCAGCCATTCAGGATGTGCTCACTTGCCTGTACCGTGGACACGCCGGTGGACCAGTCAAGTCCTCTGTCTGCAGGCTGAACTGTGGGACCGGATGGTATCTGAGTTTCCTCCCAATGGATGATTTACAGCTTGATTTTGGAGATGCCCCTCAAGAACTTGTTCGTCTTCTCCATGTCTTTAAAAAATATATATATATATATATATATATTTATTTATTTATTTATTTATTTATTTCAGAGAGAGTGTGCAAGCATGGGCAGGGGCAGGGGCAGGGGCAGGGGCAGGGGCAGGGGGAGAAGCAGACTCCCTACTAAGTAGGGATCCCATGATACAGGGCTTGATCTTAGGGCCCTGGGATCATGACCTGAGCCAAGGGCAGACACTTAACTCACTGAGCCACCCAGGCGCCCCATCCCCAGCACTTCTGACATCTGAGTGGCTTTTGTCTTAACACTTTTGTTTCTTTCAACCTAAACTATAAACGTATCTAGAAGAGCAACTTGAAAGTTCCCTCTGATATATTGCGGGAGATGTGTTATTTGGACAAATGTGTCACCATGACGGGAGACGTGGGGTAGGGGCAGGTGGAGACCTCTAGGACCCGCTGCCTCTGGTTCGGCCCCCCAGGGGGGTGTCCAGGTGCAGAGCGGCTGGGGGGGGGGAAGGTCACAGGCCCCCCACAGACCCGAGATGGCCGAGTGGCCTCAGGCTTGCCCATGGCCTTGGCTGAGCTGCAAAGATGGGGAGCTGGATTCCCGATCCTGGCTGGCTGTAAAATTCTACCTCTGTGTCCTGTGAGAGAGGGTGGGGAGGGACATAGGAGACTGACTCTTTCTCCCCCCACTGCTTGGTGTCTCATGCCACCCTACTGACCCAGCGAGTGAGGTCCAGGAAGCTCAGGGAACATGAGTAACTTAGGATCCTCTAGGCCGCAGAGTGGGGTTGGAGGGTGTCTTTTGAAAAGCTTCTCATCCGCTGCCAGAGCCTTCTCCTCCCCAGTCTTCTCCAGAAATCCTGGTCTTAGGCCCTGGGTGGCTCCAGGGCCTGGCAGGCACGTCCCGCCCCTCCTCTCCCAGCCAGGCCTGGCCTCCCCCCGGGGCCATAGGCGCTGCTCTGGTGCCGCCTGGTGGTAGGTGGAGGCCAGCGCCTTTACATCCTGCAGCGGAGGCACCTGGCTCCCCTCACCTTGACAGTCTGGGGGTCCCATAGTCTTCTCAATTCTCTCTGCTTCACATTTGTAAAACCCAGCCAACAAAACACCTTTCAGCTTCCTCAAATGCTTCCTTTCTCTCTTGCGGATGACAGGTCCTTTACCCTGGTTGGTTGGGTGGTGTTTCTACTTTATCCTATTTTCTTCCTCATGTGGAAATTCTATAAGGAGGGGAAAGATCCCAAGGGTCGGTGTTTGAGCTGTGGCTTCACGGTGGCTCTCTCCGAGCTGGTGTTTTCTCATTTAGCAAATAGATTTCGTGGGGTCTTTAAGCACAACCGAGCGGTCTTAACCACACAGGCAATGCTCTCGTTGTAACACTAGTTGAGAATGTAGAGTGTGAAGCCAGGATTCCGTCTAATGTGATGACAGTGATGTGAGCTTTCATTAATATTATTGAATTATTGAATATTATTGAAACAACATTTGTTGTTTGTATGGTATAAGGTAATATACCAGGTGGAAGACACAGTTTATAATATAACAAATTAAAAGGTGTTACTTGCAGAAAACCCACCAAAGGGCAAGAAAGTTCACAGCAGGCCCAAACTAGAAATGGCCCAAGTGTCCGTCAACAGTTGAATGGATAAATTAATAACAGCTCATGGAAAAGCTCACAGCCAGCCATAGGCAGCCACATGAAAACTCCACGGTGGTTACGCAGGGAGACAGAAGCGAGATACAAATGTTTCGTGATCATCAAATTCTGATGCAAGCAACCCTCAGCCACGGTGGTCGAAGTTGGAAGAGCTGCTCTCTGCATCCACCTGTGGGCTAAGGACGGGGAGCCCGCTGGGGTGTGGATTACTCTGTGCTGATACTTGACCAACACTTGATCTAGCGAGAGGCCACATTCATGCAAACATTTAGCAAGCTATACAGTTAAAATTCTGCACCGTTATGGGCTGATTGCTTATGTCCCCCACAAATTCATATGTCAAACCCCTAATTTGTAGTGTGATAAGTGTTAGGAGGTAAGATCTTTGGCAAGTGCTTAGGTCATGAGGGTAGAGCCCCCACTAATGGGATTGATTTCCTTATAAAAGAGACCCCAGGGAGCTCCCTTGCCCCTTCCCATGTAAGGATGCAACCAGCCTCCGTGACCTAGAAGGGGGTGTCACCTGACCACGCTGGCACCTTGATCTCAGACTTCCAGCCCCGAGGTCTGTGAGAACAAGTTTCTGTTGCTTATAGGCCACCCAGTCAATGGTGCTTTATAGCAGCCTGAACGGCCTAAGGTAGGCACCTGACACATTTTTTTTGGATGATATGCTTCAATAAAAAATGAAAGAAAAAAAAAGTAGCAAAGCAGGTAAGAAGAAATAGGCCAACAAGTTAATGAGGTAGTTGCTTCTGAAAGGTGGGATGATGGATAATTTCTCCTTTCTTCTGTGCATTGTTGGGCTTTAAAATATTTATAATCGGAAAAAATCACTTTTCAAAAATATTACGTATCTCAGGACTTGTAGGGAGTAAGCGCCAGTAGCACATGTACCTGTGCTTTGTAAAATGCAATGTGTTCTGCAAACTGTCAGACTTGGTGTGTTCAGGAAGATTCCGGGTGTGTATGTGGCTGAAGGATGGTTATGCTGGCAAATCTGCACAAGAGCCCATTGGGGCCTCAAGGGCTTCTTGCATTTTGCTCTGTGAAGTGTGATGTCCATATCACAGTTTAGAAGGTTCTCAGGGGTGGTGAGGAGCCCTCTGTGCCCTGATGGGGAGAGAACTGGGCACTTGGGGGCTTCTCGATTCCAGATTCCCTTCTATCTGTGGCCTGAGTGACCTTGGGCACCTGCTTCCCTACTCTCCCCCCATCTGTCGGACGTTCATCTGGGAGTACCTGGGTCTCCAAGCCTCTTGGCTCTTTCAGCTTTAAAGCCGGTTGGTGATGGGCATCCTGGAGGGGGATCAAGGTCTGTTCTCATCAGGCCTCTTCCAGTGCTCTGCGTTCAGACCAAGAGGGTGGGCCTGTGGGAGGGTCTTGCCTGAGAGCCCCAAGAGCCCTGGGGATGAGGGTCACCTTCAGCCTTCTGGTGACACAAGAGATGAAGACTTAGAGCACTGGCTCTGCATTCAGAGCCAGGCATGGGTCCTAGCTAGCCACTTACAGTCGTGTGGCCCTGTCTGACCCTCAGTCTCCTTATTTGTGAAATGGATATGACCATACCCCTCTTGCCCCAGGGTGGATGAGGAGGGAACGAGTTCTTGTTTGTCTCCTGGCCCCTGTGGGCACTCAGCCACACAGGGGACTCCCTCTTCCACCCAGGATTCTTTGGGCCTGGCCGAGATTTAGAGACTCCAGAGGGTGTTGCTTCCAGCTACCCACTAGCACTGGGTAGGTGCTCAGTGAATGCTTGCCAATGTGCCCAGAACAAAAATAGCAAAAAGTTGAGCTGTCTGATGCCTCTTCTGTCTCAGGGAGCTGAGGATGAGGCGGAGGAAGTAGGAAGGGGAGTCCCCTGGCATGGAGCAGCCACACATCCTGGAGAGTGCCCTGGGCTTCCCTCAGGCCCCTTTGTAAGTCCAAAAGGAAGCCAAACAGCAATTCCCAGGGCTCCCTCAGGCAAGACCCCAGAGCTCAGGCCTGAGGAGACCAGGAGCTCGGGGTATTTCCCATGGGCTCCTGTCTCAGGCCTGAGGTGATGGCTGGGCCTGGCCTGGCCTTGCCCTAGGTCCCGGGGAGACTCCTGCTGTGCTGCGGGTGAGTTAAAGCTGGTGACGACCTCCGGGTGCCTGCATCTCTAAATGCATCATCAGAATAGAGAGTCCAGAAGTGGACCCTCAACTTTATGGTCAACTAATATTCGATAAAGGAGGAAAGACTATCCACTGGAAAAAAAGACAGTCTCTTCAATAAATGGTGCTGGGAACATTGGACAGCCACGTGCAGAAGAATGAAACTAGACCATTCTCTTACACCAGACACTAAGATAAACTCAAAATGGATGAAAGATCTAAATGTGAGACAAGATTCCATCAAAATCCTAGAGGAGAACACAGGCAACACCCTTTTGAACTTGGCCACACTAACTTCTTGAAGATACATCCACGAAGGCAAGAGAAACAAAAGCAAAAATGAACTATTGGGACTTCATCAAGATAAGAAGCTTTTGCACAGCAAAAGAAACAGTCAACAAAACTCAAAGACAACTTACAGAATGGGAGAAGGTATTCGCAAATGACATATCAGATAAAGGGCTAGTTTCCAAGATCTATAAAGAACTTATTAAACTCAACACCAAAAAAAAAAATAAAAATAAAAATAAACTCAACACCAAAGAAACAAACAATCCAACCATGAAATGGGCAAAAGACATGAAGAGAAATCTCACAGAGGAAGACATAGACATGGCCAACATGCACATGAGAAAATGCTCTGCATCACTTGCCATCAGGGAAATACAAATCAAAACCACAATGAGATACCACCTCACACCAGTGAGAATGGGGAAAATTAACAAGGCAGGAAACCACAAATGTTGGAGAGGATGCGGAGAAAAGGGAACCCTCTTACACTGTTGGTGGGAATGTGAACTGGTGCAGCCACTCTGGAAAACTGTGGAGGTTCTTCAAAGAGTTAAAAATAAACCTGCCCTACGATCCAGCAATTGCACTGCTGGGGATTTACCCCAAAGATTCAGATGCAATGAAATGCCAGGACACCTGCACCCCGATGTTTCTAGCAGCAATGTCCACAATAGCCAAACTGTGGAAGGAGCCTCGGTGTCCATCGAAAGATGAATGGATAAAGAAGATGTGGTCTAGGTATACAATGGAAGATTACTCAGCAATTAGAAACGACAAATACCCACCATTTGCTTTGAGGTGGATGGAACTGGAGGGTATTATGCTGAGTGCAGTAAGTCAATTGGAGAAGGACAAACATTATATGGTCTCATTCTTTTGGGGAATATAAGAATTAGTGAAAGGGAATAAAGGGAAAGGAGAGAAAAATGAGTGAAAATATCAGTGAGGGAGACAGAACATGAGAGACACCTAACTGTGGGAAACAAACAAGGAATAGTGGAAGGGGAAATGGGTGGGGAGTTGGGGTGACTGGGTGATGGGCACTGAGGGGGGCACTTGGCGGGATGAGCACTGGATGTTGTGCTAAATATTGGCAAATTGAACTCCAATAAAAAAAATTTTAAAAAAGAAGAAAAAAAATAAATGCATCATCTCCTTGAATCCCTACAATGACCCCCTGGCAGCCCTTAGCACCCCCTTTTTACAGAAGCAGACACAGAGGCACAGAGAGGTGAAGTAAGTTGCCTAAGACACATGGCTCAGACTTGAACCCTGTAACACTAGAGCCCATGCTTCCACCTGCCCGTTTCCTCGAGAAACTCCGCTGATGGAAGTGGCCGTGTTGGGGACCGCCTTTGCTTTCTGAAGACACCGAGGGGCCTGGCGACTCCTCTCGGGCTGGATATCACTCCTCTTGGTGGGGCTGCAGGATGCCTTTTGTGGGCCTCTTTCTTCATAAAAAAAAGTCTGGGCCACCTGGGTGGCTCAGCGGTTTAGGGCCGCCTTCAGCCCAGGGCCTGATCCTGGAGTCCTGGGATCGAGTCCCACGTTGGGAGCCTGCTTCTCCCTCTGCCTGTGTCTCTGCCCCCACCCTCTCTCTCTGTGTGTCTCCTCATGAATAAATAAATAAAATCTTAAAAAAAAAAAAGTCTGAAATTCTCCCTCACAATGGCATAGGTATAAAAAAAACAAAAACAAAAACATACACCAGGCTGGATGATATTCCGTTTTCACCTTCTGATTTGAAAAGAAATGAAGATCTTTTCATGGCTCCCTAAAAAGTGAGGTGGGTTCCAAGCACTGACCCTGCCATGATGGAGAAGTCTGACGGGCCCATCAGGTACCCCGCTGGAGGTGGGGGATCCCAGGATGGATCCCCTGTGGGTGTCAGGCCAGGTAATCACGTGGTCCATACATGCTTTCAGCTCTACCTCATGCAGCCACACCTCACCCCTGTGCCCTGTGCCCACGCGAACAGGCTCTAGAATTTGGGGTGTGGGGGACTCCCCTGGGGGGCCTCGCATCAGGCCAGTGTCAGCCAGACCCCAGCTCTGTGCTGTCTCAGCACCCCCAACCCTGCAGCCTGCAAGCTGCCACCCCCCTGTGCCCTCTCAGAGTGGTAACCCGGTGGGTGGGGGGTCAAGGCTTGGGTGTCCAGGAAGCCAGAACTCCTCCCTCGGTGCTCCGTGGGCTCAGAGGCGAGAGAGGGATGTGTGAGCTGGAGCAGCCCTGGAAGACCTCCGCAGGAGGCGGTTCATGTCCCAAGTGGACATCCAGCGAGGGGGACAGTGACGGTGGGTGGGCGCTCCCCGAGCCTGCTTTTACCATCCTGGGAATTGGGAAAGACGTTGCTGTGGATACAAGCTCTTAACTCCGAACATGTGCCCAAAGCAGAGAGGCTATGGGGATGGGTATCGAGGTCCCCGTTGTAGGAATTCGCCAGGGCCCCGGTAGACCAGAGGTTCCCGACCTTGGCTGCAAATTAGGATTGCCTGGGAGGGTTTCATAAATCCAGATGCCCAGGCCCCACTCCAGACCAAGGAAATCAGAATGTAGAGATGGGCCTCACCCAGCAGTTTTAAAGTTGAGAAGGGAATTATCGAATGAGACTAGAGTCTTGAGTCTGACGTTGGGCGATCTTGTAATCTGAAGGGGGTCAGGCTGGCATATGTCAGTCATTGAACAGGCGTCCAGATCCAGAACGGTGGTGGCCCATCGGGGGTCCCTCTTCCTGCCCCCCAATGCCGCCAGTCTATTAGTACGGAGTGTGCCTGCCTTCCCTCCATGGGCCCTGGTCACCTGGGCCCCTGCCTTTTGTCTCTGAACCTGACCGCTTCCCCCCCACCCTCCGCCCGAGGTCTGCAGGGCTCACTGTGCCAGCCAGTCAGGGCTGGCTGCGTCTGGCGGTGAGGGTGCCAGCACCGGATTCCTTCGTGGGGCTTCCGGCTCAGACTTCTACTGGGTTCCGTGAGTGCATGTGCGTGTGGAGCTCGGGAGCCCGCGTGCACGTGTGAGAGGCCTTGGGGTGACCATGCGTGAGTACCCGTTTATTGCCGGAGTGTGCAGCTGCGTGGGTCATCTGGGAGGCAGCGGGGTGCACATACGTGTCCGGGGCTCCTGCAGGGCAGGGACGCCGAGCACTGGGTGAACGGATTGTTCTCTTGAAAGCAAATACATGCAGGCATGGAAAAGAAAGAATTTAAAGTTGTAATCAGACAAATTCAGAAAGAACCTCCTCCTTTATTTTTAGCGGACACACACAGTGTTTTCTTGCATTTCAAGAAATATAGACTAAAAAAAAAATTTTGTGGGGGATGCAGGGAGACTTCATGGACTTTTCTGTGCTTAGGAGCTCTTTAAAGTCATTTCGGACGCTGGCACATGCACAGAGGTATGCGCTTGCGGGTACTTGTTTTTTTGCTTAAAGAGAAGAAGAAATCTTTGGTAACGCAACTATCATCTCTTAACAGCAAGCGTAAAAGGCAAGAACTCTGCTATACAGAATACTTGATGGGATGAGCACTGGGTGTTATTCTGTATGTTGGCAAATTGAACACCAATAAAAAATAAATTTATATATATATATTAAAAAAAACGACAAATACCCACCATTTGCTTCGACGTGGATGGAACTGGACGGTATTATGCTGAGTGAAATGAGTCAATTGGAGAAGGACAAACATTATATGGTCTCATTCATTCGGGGAATATAAAAAATAGTGAAAGGGAATAAAGGGGAAAGGAGAGAAAATGAGTGGGGAATATCAGAAAGGGAGACAGAACATGAGAGACTCCTAACTCTGGGAAACGATCTAGGGGTGGTGGAAGGGGAGGTGGGCAGGGGGTGGGGGTGACTGGGTGACGGGCACTGAGGGGGGCAATTGATGGGATGAGCCCTGGGTGTTATTCTGTATGTTGGCAAATTGAACACCAAATAAAACAAATAAAAAAATAAAAAAATAAGAGAATATGGTAAAAGATTCTCAAGCTGAGTTTGGGCTCCTCAACGCCTCATGGTAACGCCTGTGTGCCTCTTGCTTTGCAGCCTTATTCATGCACCCGTCCAAACACGGAGGCCCATGAGTACGCGACTGTGAACATGAAGACAACCGTGGGAAGCGTGGCAAGCTGGAGAATTATTCCAGCAGGTAATCACCATTACTGTTGGTGACCAAGGTGCTTGTCGGAAGAGGGCAACGGTTGGATCAACAGGGGGTGATCGCAGGAGTTCAAAGCAAAGGCAATTGCCCTGCCTCTGGCCCCAGGACAATGGTGCCTCTTAGCGCCCCCTGCTTATGGGTTCCACTTCCTGAAGACAGATTTGGGGCAGGGGGGTGGGGGGAGAGCTCTCCCTCCATGGCAGGCTCAAGAAGGATATGACTGACAGATGTGAGATCCTGGGAGCCTTCCCAGCCACCTGGCCAAGAGAGGCTCGTGACTTGCCCAAAGTCACCTGGGCAACAGGCAGTGCATCTAGGACCAGGTGCCCTCCTCCAGACCCGGTGCTCGGCCCGCAGCCCGCAGCAACTGTCCCTGCATCCTGCCTCTCCTGAGACCACCTTGGGCCCCAGGCTGAGAGTGGGCAAGAAGCAGGAGCTATGATTTCGTGGAGTCTGACTGCTTGTGTTTAGCTATAGGCTCAGAAGGCCTCCGATAGGGGGAACCGCCCCCCCCCCATATGCCAAGAGTCAGCAAACATTTTCTGTAAGGAGTCAGATGGTGATTCTTTTTATTTTATTATTATTTTTTTAATTTTTATTTTTTTTTCAGATGGTGATTCTTTAAGGCTTTTGGGCTCGTTAGACTCTGTTGTGATCACCTGACTCTCGCTGTTGTGAGACATAAGCCAATATGTGTCGTGACGCATAAGCCAATGAGTATGGCTGAGCTCCAATGACCCCATTTACAAAAAAGTGTTGGTCTGGACCTGGCCTCTGGCCCTCCCTTTTCTGCCCCCAATCCAGGTAGCAGATGCTGCCTTTTACTTTCCCAGTTGTGTCCATTGGTGAGAAAAGTCTCCCCTTTGGGAACCACCCTGGCTCCACCTTCAAATGCATGGAGTATGTGGGGTTGACTCTCAGTTACCCACTTGGCTTAAATTATTCACCAGGTTCCACCTTCTTTTCTATTGTTCACATGCTAGGTGGTTCAAGAATGGACACCTGACTCAATGGATGCCAGTGAGAGTGGGGCCTTTGTTCAAGTTGCGGGGGAAAAGACAATCTTTCTTCCCCTGAAGCTTTGGGGTCTGGAACTGGTGCAGCCAGCTGGCAGCCTCTGGAACTGCCAGCGAGCCACTGTGGAGGCTGAGAGGGAAAGCAGGGAGAAACGATGGAAGACACCTTCTCCCCAGTGATGTCACTTGAGTCCCTGGATCAAACCATACCTGAAGCTTGTCCCATCTTTGGACTTTTCCATTGTGTGAGCCAATAAATTACCTTTATGTTTTTAGCAGTTTGACCTGGGTTTCCTATTACTCACAACCTAACCCCCTGATATATCATCCTTATGGTCTCTTAGGGCAGGCATAGGCCAGCCTCCTGCATGATGAGGGGCTTCCATAGGCTTGAGACACTTTGAAGTTGCCTCTGAGATGCCAGCTAAAGCCTCCGAGCCTCTGACACATTCGACTTTCCAGGGCGGCCTGAACGAGCACATCTCCTGAGTCCCTGGACCCTGAGCCTAGGCTCTGGCTTTTGCCTCCAACCAGGACTAAACTTTGCTCCAACAGTTGGGAAGGCTGGATTCTCCAGGTTGTGAACTCTAAACTGTTCTCTAACGGAAACATCTGGGCCCTCTGCCGGCCCCAGGGTGCACAGCCCTCAGACTGCCATAAGTCACGACAGCACATCAAGGGTTTTATTGTGGTTATGAATTATGGATATGGCCCAGGCTGTGCACTTTTCATTATTTTTTTCCTGCTGCAATTAAGCCACAAATCATACTTGAGAAATGGGAGGGTGACCGAATTAGTCAGGATTCGTCCGTAATAGGCTGACCCTGGAAAAGTCATCCAGGAGGGGGTCAGATATTTGCCAGGTCCCAGGAGCCCGGGCTGGGAGACAAACAGCATCTCCCCGTCCAGGCTTCCAGCTAATGGACTTTGTGTATCTGAGAGACTCGTGCTGCCCGGCCGCACATTTAACCCACTCGGTGCCTTTGCGCGGCCTCAGCCACAGAGCGGAGAGACTCCGTGGACAGCAGATGAGGGAGGAGGCTCAGTCGGTCCTGCTACTTGACTGGCAGCTCTCAGACTGAGGACCGGCTTTCTGACCCCCTAAGTGATTCAGAGGACGAGTGATTGGGACCCTCCCAAGTTCCGGGCCTTTGGGGCGAGGTTTTAGGTTTTCTGCTTTTTATCCAACCAGGGTGGCGTGTGTGCCTTTACCTTTTTAAAATCAGCTTTTTATTGAAATGTAACATACATATAGAAAAAACGCACAACTCAATGAATTTCCGGCCTGTGCAAGAGGCACCCAGGTCAATGTGAGGATTTGCTACTCCAGGGAGTGAGGCAGGGTTTTGTTGCTCGAGAAGCTCACAGTCAGCCAAAGAAAAGGAGGCATAAATAACTCACAATAATATTAACTGGAACAAAATCAAGGTGCAGTGGCATTAGCCCACTGCCCTTTAGGTAGGTAGGACATGCTCCATCCGGGGACCTGCGGACCGTTGGGTGGGTCAGCAGCCCCCGCTCCGGCCAATCAGTTGAGTGCATGTAATCAGTGTCACTTCACTGTTGGCCGAGACTCTCCAAAGCTCTCTCTCCAGGTATAAGGGTGACGAGGGGCGTTGGAGACGTGGGCCTTAGAGCAGGGAAATGTGGAGCAGAGCCCTCTGCTGACCCCCCAGGGGACATGCTGGGCCAGCTCATTTTCCCAGTAAGAAACTGAGATTGTTAGGGTTGATTGTTAACACGGCAGGACCAAGCACATCTCTCCTGATGCAAGGCCTGGCTCTGCTCAGGTTTACAAGATGTCTGGGGCTGACTATAACACGAGCTGACCACCAAAGCTGACAATTAGGAGGAAGGAGGGATTTGTGTCTTTTTTTTTTTAAGATTTTATTTATTTATTCATGAGAGACACAGAGAGAGAGGCAGAGACATAGGCAGAGGGAGAAGCAGGCTCCCTGTGGGGAGACTGATGCAGGACTCAATCCCAGGACCCCGGGATCATGCCCTGGGCCAAAGGCAGATACTCAACCACTGAGCCACCCAGGTGCCCCAGGGTTCATGTCTTTTAGTGATTGCCAAAATCAGTAAAATAATTATTGACTGATCTCCCAAACTGTGGGGACACTCCCTGATGCACTCTCTGTGTCCCTCCTGTCCCCATCCCCGTGACCGAGCCAGGGATCTATTCCTGAGCTATGGCTTCTGTTTCCTTGTCTCCATGCCCACAGCCACAGGGTGGTTTTGAAGCCCGGGCATTGCTGGCCTGGATGCTGCAGTGGTCGAGGGCCCACTCAGCTTCCAACCTTGCCCTGACACTTGTCCTCAACCTCTCCTCCGTGCCACCGCTGACACAATCTTTCTAAAGCACATGCCACTACTCTGCTCAAAACCCTTCAACGACCCTCTGGTTGGTTGCAACAGTGCTTTTCAAGAAAGGCAATGTAACTGGTGGCCGCAGGCACCGACTCCAAAGCCAGGTGGTCTGCTTTTGAATCTTAGCTTCCATCACGAGCCGCCTGTGTGTCACTGAGCAAGTTACTCAACCTCTCTGGGCCTCGGCTGCTTCCCGGATAAAAGTGAGGAGAGTAGTAATGATAATGGATGATAACAACACTTACCTCATAGCACTGTGGTGGAAGTTCTTGGGACCGTGCATCCCAGGCACATATTGCTGCACTAATAGAAGCCCCCAAACCTAGAACCTTAACATGGCCATTATTGCATTCTATCTCTCACATTTCTGGGCATTGAGGGGGCTCCCACTTGGGTCCCTCTTGTGGTTTCGGTACCATGGCAGGCGAAGCTGGATCACCCCCGTCTTCCTTCCTCACCCATCTGGAAGATGCGGCTGCCTGTCACCCACAGTGGCACCAGGCGGATTGGTGGATTCAAGGTCCTGTGGTTGTGTATAGCTGCAAGGGATGCTGGGAAAGAGACCCTCTGGCTTTCTCCTTGGGAAGGCCAGCTTTTCTAAGAGGGGCCCTCTCAAACACAGGAGGGGGTGTTCAAAGGTCCTGGGCAGTTAAGGAGCACCACACACCTCCTCCATATCTGCATAGGTCCCCTTCCTGTCCCATGCACTGTCCTGATCCTTCCATGGCTCCTTCTTGTCCTTGCTCCCTGGGGATCTCAGATCCAGCTCCCCTCTGCAGGGCTCTTCCCACCTCCTCTCCTGCCACTTCTTCTCTTTGTGCCCCACAGGATCCCTACAGACTTCTGTCCCCACGTCCAGGTGCAAAAGCCAGTTGTGTCTGTCTTTCTGGGAACCAAGTCTCCAGGGCTGTAGCTCGGTTCTTTCTCGCTCTGATTCCAGCATGTGGAGCAGTGAGCTGGCACCCAGTAGGTGCTCTGTGCACGTGTATGAGGAAATGGAACCAATGGCAAGGGTCCTGTCATCGGGTTTCATGCTCTGGCCGCGTCCGAGGCATCTGGAAGCCCTTACTTGGCCTGAGAGCGGAGTCTTCGAAGTGAGCTCACGTTCGCCATGCTGACTTCTTGCGATTCCCCAGAGAAAACAGTCTTCTAGGAGGTCTCTCCACCCAGAATAATACATGGAGCTAAAACCAAAGCAAAGAACCCAGCAGGAAATGAGGCTATTTTCCGGCTCAACGATGGCCTCTCTGTTGAGCGGTGACCTGCTTTTCTGGCTAAACACATTTTCCTATCAAGGAGTCAGGGAGTGGGTGACAGGCTCAGGCTCATCTGGTTTCCTCTTGATTCATTCTGACCTCTCCAAGAGAAAGGCCGTGCTGTTGGCAGGGACTAGGAGTTAATCTGGCACTCACCGAGTAATTAAAAGTGAGGCCTTGGATGTTTGCGTAATGAGCTGAGAGTATTTTCCACTAAGCTGTCATGCGGGCTCCCTAATCAACGTTGTCTTCACATTTGATGGCAAATGACAGTGTTTATATAAAAGAAGGAGAACAAGAAGGCATGTGGATCTCCCCCAGCCCCGTCGGCCTCCCCTCTGTTCCTGTGTGAGTTTCCATCTCCCACCACTGGGTTGGGCCATGGCAGGCCAGAATTTGGGTCATTGGTGGCAAATATTTATGGAAGGTTCCAGAAGCCAGCTATACCTGCCAGGAGGGGTCAGGGCCACAGAGCAAAGGTCCTCTAAGGCAGGGAGGCATATGGTGTGTGTATAGATATAATCTGCTCTCCAGTGCCTCAATTGATACTTGCCTGCGCATTCATTTCAAAGAGTATTTCCCAATATAAAAGCACCTAGAAGAAAAAAGATGTCTCTTCCCTTCTCTCTTTCTCTCTTTTTAAAGATTTTATTTATTTATTCATTTGAGAGAGAGGGTGAGAGAGAGGAGAGGAACAAGCAGACTCCGTGCTGAGCACAGAGCTCAACTCTGGGCTCCATCCCAGGACCCTGAGATTATGGCCTGAGCTGAAAACAAGAGCCAGAGGCTTACCTGACTGGTCCGCCCAGGCGCCCCTTCCCTTCTCTTACCCCTGTCCCTACATCCCCCCCTTCTCCTTACACACTTATATGGGGGACTTATGGGAGCCGTTAACTTTGTTTCCATTTTACAGGTGATGATACTGAGGTTCAAAGAGGTCAAGGAATTTGCTGGAGATCTCATCACCAGGACACACAATGCCTTGATTGGACCCTGGTTTTTTTGACTCCACGTGCCTGTTAATGAACATTCACGCAGGGCTCATCAACATAATTACATGCCCTCTGTTTTCCAAGGGTTTCCAAGTGGATCCAGGATGGCACTCTTGGCATGAGTTACCACTGATACCACCTCTTGTCTTTTCTGAGCTCCGTGAGCTGGCGGTGGCTCCCTCATTTGCAGCTCCTTCGGTCACCACAGAAATATTAATGCATTAATTTACGCTAAATTGTAGGGCTCTTAATATATTTGCATTTCAGCAGAGGACTTCAGTAGGATGACACTCAGCCTGAAGGCACTACACAGGCCCCGAGGACCACAGATGGACAACACCCAGTCTTTGTCTTTGAAAAGGATGCTGACCCCCATCCTGGAAGCAGGACACTTCATGGTGTGTGTGTGCAGGAGTGTGTGTGTGTGTGTGGTTTTTTTTTTGCAAATAGATAGCAAGAGACAATAATTATTGCCAGGTTTTTGTATCCATTTAAGGGAATTATATGTATTTTTAAAAAATATGGGAGCACATTACATGCACGGTTTAGTCTCCTACTTTTTCCCATAGCAATTTATCATTTCTGGAGAGAGCAAGATGGAGTCACTCATGCCAACCAGGGACCTGTGTTAAACAATGACACAAGTAGCTATGGGGTTTTTTAAAAAAGATTTTATTTATTTATTCACAAGAGACACACAGAGAGAGAGAGAGAGAGGCAGAGACACAAGCAGGCTCCGTGCAGGGAGCCCGACGTGGGACTCCATCTCAGGCCTCCAGGATCACACCGTGGGCTGAGCCACCCGGGCTGCCCATGCTATGGGGATTGTAGCTGAGACCAGGTATTGCTAAAATGAGCACCAGCTAAGTGACCCACTCAGAGCTGATAATCAGCAGAAGCAGAGGAGGTCTGCAAAGACCCAGGCTGATTAAATCCCTTTAAAAAGGGAGTATTTTTGTAGTAAACTTCAGACTCTTTAGATACTGACCCCTTCTATGTCTGATTACTTTAAAACTCAGCTGTGGCTGAAAGCCCTCTGCCCGCTTGAGCTCCCAACAGAACTGAGATCCTCCACTGCGAGAACGTAATGAGCCGCACGTGCTGAGAGCTGACCCAGACCAGACCGAGTCCTCATCCCAGCTGTGTGTTCGTGGACTGACTTGGCATTTGTTAGCTTCCCAACCATTGTTCTAGCTTGTTCGTTGTGCTTCGCTTTATGGGCCGTGTGAGAAGCCAAGTTAAACTCACAGAGTGAAACGTCATTGAGTCTGGAATCCTGAACCTGCTTTATAATTGTGTTAACCAGGGCGCCTGGGTGGCTCAGTGGGTTGAGTGTCTGCCTTCAGCTCGGGTCATGATCCGGGGGTCCTGGGATGGAGCTCCCTGCTCAGCAGGGAGTCTGCTTCTCCCTCTCCTTCTGCCCTTCCTCCTGCTTGTGCTATTTCTCTCTCAAAGAAATAGAAATCTTTTTTTTAAATAATAAATTTATTTTTATTGGTGTTCAATTTGCCAACTTACAGAATAACACCCAGTGCTCATCCCGTCAAGTGCCCCCCTCAGTGCCTGTCACCCAGTCACCCTCACCCCCTGCCCTTCTCCCCTTCCACCACCCCCAGTTCGTTTCCCAGAGTTAGGAATAGAAATAGAAATCTTTAAAAAAATTGTGTTAACCTTGCAGAGCGATTGAATGAAGCTGACTTGTGGAAAGACACAACTCATGCGTTCACCTTCCTAGCATGCTTGTGACAATTTCCTATATTTGTAGGTCTGATTCTTTCTTTCTTTCTTTTTTTTTTCTAAAAAGCAGTTTAAGGTATTTTAATAGCCAACTTAGAGGAATAGCACAAAAGACAGATGTCAAAAATGTGTGCACTCGCACTCTGGGCAACCCAGAAAAGTAGATTGAATGATGGAATCAGTTATATGATAAGAATTCTACAAATACCGTTGGGTTGCCATTAACAAGAAAATTAATTTTTTTTAAAACCTCAGATGCTTTATTCCCTTTCGCTATTTTTTATATTCCCCAAATGAATGAAGGGGAAAGGAAAAAAAATGAGTGGGAAATATCAGAAAGGGAGACAGAACATGAGAGACTCCTAACTCTGGGAAACAAACTAGGGGTGGTGGAAAGGGATGTGGGCAGGGGGTGGGGGTGACTGGGTGATGGGCACTGAGGGGGACACTTGATGGGATGAGCACTGGGTGTTATGCTATATGTTGGCAAATTGAACTCTAAAAAAAAATTTAAAAACACTAAAAAAATAAAATAAACCTCAGATGCTGGCATTGTCTAGAAAATTTTAATGGGTTTATTTGTAAGAAGTTGAACTGCTGAAACATGTTCACAGAAACATTCTGATTTGCGTGAATGCTTTGCATCCCCATCTGTAGATTGAAAATTCACATGCTAAGGAAAATGAAAAGCTGCCAATACCTGATTACTGTCTTTTATTTTCTACTTGTAGCCATCTGCTTGGATACCTCTTGATCCCACGGGGGGAAAAAACATCGTTCAGAATGACTAGTCACAGGAAGGAGAGATTTCTCTTTTTTTTTTTCTTCTCTTGTCTTTGACCATGAACTGCTTCTTATGATAGTGAAGTCTTAGGCAGGACTCCATGAACGTGATGCTGCTTGCATGTCCTGGGCGTCACTGTGAGCCCTGGGGCATGGAGAGTGCAAGCTTGGTGTCTTAAAATAAGGCCAGCCATAGGGCACCTGGGTGGCTCAGTGGTTGAGCATCTGCCTTTGGCTCAGGGCGTGATCCCGGGATCCTGGGATCGAGTCCTGTATCGAGCTCCCTGTGGGGAGCCTGCTTCTCCCTCTGCCTGTGTCTCTGCCTCTCTCTCTGTGTCTCTCAGGAATAAATAAATAGAATCTTAAAAAAAAAAAAAAAAGGCCAGCCGTGTAGGTTTTGTAGCCAGGAAGCCGGTGTGCTTTGTAAGAGCCATGACTCCCGTCTCTTCTTCAGCTGGAGCCCCATGAGCCAGAGGCAGGGCTGGTGTCCAAAAGGGATGGCTTGCTTCCTTCTTTTAAACAGCAGTGAAGTGCCCCAAAATGGGAAGAGGTTCAGAGTCTTGTCACTTTGCCACATTGCCTGGCTTTGTTGAACCTAACATAAAAGCAAGTAGGTTTCACCATTGCTTTGGGTCTTCATTCCTTACGAAGGCTCACCCTTGGCACATAAGACTTGTATTAAATAAAACCGTACGCTGTTTTCCCCCTGTTGATCTGTCTTAGGTCAATTTAACTGTTAGACCCAGCCCAAAAGGACCCTGAGACGGTAAAGGTAAAAGCTGGGACGCCCCTACAGCTCTCCCATGATTTATTCAATCCGTGCCATGGTTAGCTTGCTTCCAGTCTTTACCACTAAAGCAATGTTTTAGTGAATACTCGTGTGTGTGTGTGTGTGTGTGTGTGTGCTCCTGCATGATTGATTTCTTAGGACAAAGTCCTACAAGTGAAACAGTCGATGAAAGAGCATTTAAGTTTTCATAAAACTTACTTTCCATAAGGGTTATGCCGGTTTACGCGCCCTCCCCAAATTTCTGCTGGTCCCTGTTTTCCCAAACTCTTGACACACGGCACATTGCCGATCCCATTAGATCTTTGTCAGTCAGATAGAGGAATATGGTATCACGTTGTAGATTTCATTGATTTCTCCCTTTATGACCCTGCATGTTTAAATACCACCCATATTTCTCCTTCTGTGAGCTGTCCATATTCTTTTTGTACTTTGCTCTGTTTCTTCTTTTTTCTATATTTTTTAAATCGGAGTTCGATTTGCCGACATATAGTGTAACGCCCAGTGCTCATCCCGTCAAGTGCCCCCCTCAGTGCCCATCACCCAGTCACCCCATCCTCCCGCCCGCCTCCCCTTCCACTTCCCCTTGTTCGTTTCTCAGAGCTAGGAGTCTCTCATGTTTTGTCGCCCTCTCTCATTTTTCCCACTCATTTTCTCTCCTTTCCCCTATAATCCCTTTGCTCTGTTTCTTATAATTAATTAGTAATATATTAATGCATAATGATTAATTAAGCTTAAATTATTAGATTAAATAATGTATTCATAATTTGTAGATTATATGCAAATTATGTATACTTACGTAACTATAAATTATATACAGTGAGGCATATATATGTGTAGCCTGAATATATGTCTATCTTTTTGTGTATGTATATGTATGTGTGTATATATATATATATATATATATATGTTCCAACCTATTCCAACTTTTATACACACACACACACACACACACGCACACACACACACAGCCTGAAACTGCTTTTCTAGTTTGTCACTTGTCTTGTGACTTCATGGTACCTTTGCCACATTGAATATCCAAATTACACACAGTAAATCTGTCAAATTTATCATCTTTTCTTTTATGGGCTTTGGGTTTAGGGTCATGCCTAGGAGAAAACACACAGATGCACACATCATAAATACAAACAAATCTGTCCTGTTTTTTCTTTAACACATTTTAATGTTTTTCATTTTTTACATATTTAAGTTGTTTTTCCTTGTGGAATATATTGATATAAAGAATGATGAAACAGAATTAATTTTGTCTGCATTGTTGCCACGTCGTCCAAACGATGTGTAGATTGAAAAAGTCATCTCCCCACTCCGACTTTAAAGTGTCACATTTAACATAGATTAAATCGAGAAGAATCTTTTAAGCATAAAGATAAGGGAGGAAGTTACACTGTAAGAGGTCAAAAGATTTGACCGCATAGACCTGTCAGAATTCCTTGCATTGCAATGCGCTATAAATTAAAAGGCTAAAAATAATGCAGACTTTGGCCCCAAAAGGACAGAACATTATATATGTAACATATAAAGGTTAATATTTTTGCATTTTTTAGCTATATGAATTTTTTTACTTGTAAATCTTTTTTTCTCCACTTTATTTTTTTATAAATTTATTTTTTATTGGTGTTCAATTTGCCAACTTACAGAATAACACCCAGTGCTCATCCCGTCAAGTGCCCCCCTCAGCTATATGAATCTTATCATCAGAGAAAAAGTTACAAACCAAGGAATACCTCAGGGATGTGTGTTGATGGCACTTTTGCTGAATTGGTCCTGAGGAGGATGAGGGAGGTTAGCAGCAGCCGGGGACTGGGGGTGCAGGGGCAGGAGCAAGATCTTCAGAGCCACAGGCAGGTCGATTTTTGCTTGAATTTGCACGCATCTGTGAACACACCAGTACCGTGCTTTTTAATTAGTGTAGGCTGATAATACATTTTAATAACTGGACTTAAGGACTGCGTTTGACCCTTCTTTCAAAAAATTCTGTTAACCTATTCTAACTTTTTAAAGGAATAACTTTACAAGACTTCTGTCAAGTTATGAAAAACTTCTGTGAGTTTGACTATTATTACATTAAATCTTGATTTAATTTGGGACAAATTGACATATTTTTCCCCATCGTGTCTTCCCATTCCGGAACATGGTTTCTCAATTTCCTTAAGGCTTGTTTTATAGGTCTGGGTAAAGTTTCATATTCTTCTTCATACAGATTCTTGCATTACCTTTTTAGAGTCATTCTTAGAGATTTTATGTTTTTTATTGTTGTTATGTAGGGAATCCTCTTTCCTTTTTTGTGTCTTCCCATCTGGTTTTGATGGTATATAAAAAAGCTATTGACTTTGGCATATTTATCACATATCTGGCCATAGTATTGAACTCCCATTATTTCTTAATAGCTTTTCAGATGATTCTCTTGGGTTTTCTTGATATTTCAATATTGCCTAAAAATAACCTGATATCATCTCTTCCTCCAGAAATCATATCTCTTGTATCTATTTTATGCACAATTATATTGGATGGACACTCAAGAACAATGTGAACTAATAAAAAAAAAATCCCTGGTATCCTTTTCTTGCCCCAATTTAATGGCAATGTCTGTGATTTTTCACCATCAAGCATGAGATTAAGTTAGATGTACTTTTCTTAATTTTCTAAAATGTTCCCAAAATTTAAATTGAGAAGAATGAATAGAAAATTTCATCAACTTTCCTTGTGGCATTTGTTAAGACTATTTGTTTTAATAAATGCATTTTAGTAAATTAATAGTTTACTTACTATTACATCCCTTTGCCTTCCAAATTTTTCTACTAGGTCCTGGATAACCCTGTTATAATTTGATTTTTGGCTTGTTAATATGTGTGTGTTTTCCCATTCATATCTTATATGAGTGAGATAAGTGTACGTCTCCAGATCTGTGGGTAGTCCTGACCTAACATTTGCAGGAGCCAGAATGAGACTTTATCTGGAGGTTTTGGGTTATGAGTAGGATTAGAAGCCCACATACTATATGCCTATAGTATATATTTGCACATATATAAACTAGATGTTTAAAGGTTGTAAACCAAATGAACAAATCACTAAATGTTATATGTTCTATTGTACCTTTTCAAATATAATTTGTACAATGACAAAACAAGCAGCCTATAAAGCTGTGATTTTTATGTGACTAAGTTGGCAAAATATTTAAGAAAAAACTGAATTGAATTATTATCATGAGTGTCTGAATATTCTGAGGATGAACTGTCAATGTTTGGTTGTGTAATATATAAACACAGAATGCTTAAATAGCTATATGTTTCAAAAATATTTTTATTTCTTTATTTATGCCTTCATTTTAGCAAAATCATTAATTATATTACTATAATCAAGATTATTACAGAATCTTTTTTATTGACAGCAATGAGCTAAAGTATTTTAAACAATAAAATGTAATTAATTCAAAGTATAGAAAATGTGAATGTTCTTTCCTAAAAGCATAAATGAAAAATGTAAAAGAAAATTAAAAATTGCTCATTTTTGAAAGACTTTATCTTCTAAAATATTTTAAATTATCTTTTATCAAATGACAAAATGCAAATCAAAATAAGTAAATATAAAATTTTAATTAAGAATTATTCAACTAAGGCAGAATTTATTTTTAAATTTAGTTAAATCTTATTAAATATTTTAATAAATATGAAATAATTTGCAACTCTAGCATAACTGGCAATGTGGAAAAATCCACCACATGCTTCATGTGTGTTTTGTCTAGGTCTATCTTACACAAATTTGGGACTGATCTAAATTATTTAATATTGAAAAATATTCCTCAGCTATCATGAGAACAACTCTTTGGGGACATTATGCTAATTTGTGAGTACTTCCAGAAGCACAAATTATAACACACAAAAAAAGCAGGAAAATGGATGTTGGTACTTCCAGAAAATGATACATCATTATGCAGGTATCTGTTGAATTCTTGCTACCCAAGAGAAAGAATTGGCAAGTCACTATATTTCTCTTTCCTCTTACCCAAGCACTCAACTCTTCTTCACACTCAGAAACAGGGTCTGTCTCCAGAATCCACAGGGACACAACCCACAGTCCTTCCCAACATCTGGACACACTTATCTTTTGTTTTGATGACATGACGCAAGAGACCTGGAGACATGTTTCCGTTTTCCTGGGGTCTGAACGGTGTTAGTCATGAGAGTGGATGTTTAGAGTTACATGGAGCACCCACCTCTGAATGTTCTTTAATGCATTCGTTTGTGTGTATTTCTGCTCACGTGTGTGTAAAGTATATATGTGTGTGTGTGTATGTGTATGTGTGTGTGTATACAGAGAGAGAATGAGAGAGAGAGATCGCCTGTGGCAAAATGTTAATGACTAGTAAATCTAGGAGAAAGGTATATGGTTCTAAATTGTGTTATTCTTTTACTTTTTCTATGTGTTTGATATTTCCCAAAATTGAAAGGAGGAATATTTTACTTGCTTCTTCCCTCTGTTATTTGTAGACTACTAGAAACTTCTGATTTGATTTTAGCACTTGTATGGCAATATCTCCAGGATGGCTGAGTTAGTCTATCTTGGAGTGTGGTAAACACAACTAAATCTCTGAATATTGATAGTGTCTTCGGGGGGCATTGGGTATCCCCAGAATCAGTACCCTGTTTGTAAAGTGACTGGGTATCAGCAGGTTTGGAGGTTTGCCAGGTGAAGGGGGGAAAGGAATTAAAACTAAATGCAAGGGAGCGGTTGTCAAAATTGGATGTGAACTCTCCTTGTCTGATAATGACCCTCCCTCTAAGAGTTCAAGCACAGAGAACAGTATATGGTATATGATGAATACTAATGAATATAGCCCATCACCATTGGATCAAATCATTGGAAATTGCCAATATTCAGCAATTTTGACCTATAAAAATGACAATTTCATAGGGTTTGATCTAATATTTTAACATTTTATTCTTTCAGTTAAAGTCATATATTTCCAAAGCAATTTGGTGTAACATTTCCAGAGCTACTTTATAATTTCTTTTTTTTAAAGGATTTTATTTATTTTTTCACAAGAGACACACAAAGAGAGGCAGAGACATAGGCAAAGGGAGAAGCAGGCTCCCTGATGCAGGACTTAATCCCAGGACCCCAGGACCACGACCTGAGCTGAAGGCAGATGCTCAACCACTGAGCCACCCAGGTGCCCCTATAATTTCTTAATTTGAGGGTGGCCAAGTAAGTTTACTCAAGCCTTGGTGGGCAAGCAGCTTGAAAACAATGCACAGCCTGCCTCTCAAGCCCCCCACCCCTGTGGCCCAGGGTCTGCATGGCTGGAACTCAGAAATTGATTCTTGATGGTCATGAATGGGCTTGTCTGTCTGGATGTTGGCCAACCTCAGCCTGGGCGTGGCTGTGCCATGGTGGTGAGGGAACCAGGATGGAAAAGCAGGAGGAGGTCCTAGAGTTAGCAATGTGATCTCCAGCACAGGGAGTAGCTGAGCCCTAGCAGATGCCTTGAGCAGAGGGCTCTGCAGGTGGTGTCCATGACTGTGGCTTCTTGGGCAGAGGGTTCTGAGTCTCTGAAGACTTCTGAGCCTGGCTGCCTCTTTACAGTGTTAGAGAACATCACTGATAATCTGATTACCATTGGCACATGATGTTTTTGCCTTGGGTTGGCAATTTTTTTATTTATTGTTCCACTTCCTGTTAAGTTTCTCTACTTGCTGTCAAGACCTAGCATGAAGGAAGAGTTTAAAAAATGAACATTGCATGCACATGAATGCATTGGATCAAAATGGTAGGTGGTTTTCCATAACTGTGTGGGATTAACATGTCACGTTGTTGGTTTTTAGAAGTAATTTCACATTTTTGCTCACCTTTAGGGGGAACAGAAGGAGATGGTAATGAGAAGGTGGGGAACTTTCCTTAAAAATCACTAAACTGTATTTGTTGAGGTGACTATCATGCTAGGTCTTGAAGGAATGGCACACACATGGGACAATAATACTACTAGCTCTAGTCTGTTATGTCCACCACATGCCAGGCACCGGGTGAGGCACCTTAATTATGTGACCTCATTTGGCAGTCATGGAAACCCTTTGAGCCATGGCTCAGAAGATAGGAAGAATTTGAGAACAGCTAGACCAGATCGGATGTGTGTCAAAGAAGCCTGCAAACAGGCAAAGCCATCCCCAGAGCTTAAAAAGAGGCAAGGAGAATGTACCCAATGTAATTTTTATGTTGAGTGGTTGAATTGCAGCAGTCAGCCAGGATTTTAAGAGATGTATGAGAGGAAATGGAGCCTCCAGTAACATTCTACCTGAAAGGAAGCTTAACATTTCCATGTGCATTTGATGAGCACTTGTAAGAGGAGGTCCCATCAAGATGACATCCTAATATAAAAGGGCAGGGATGACAAGGCCAAACCAAAGGGCAGAGAATCTGCAGTACAGGGCTCAAGAGGTAGGAGAAAAAAGGTACACATCAGGACAGAGGCTGTCCTCTGGCAGTCCTGGCTAAGGGTTCATTCTTTCCCCGATGGGGGCCAACTAAAGCACCATGAGAAGTCCTTGGATAAGATCCATGATATGTATATACATACATATTTAGATTTTATATATTTGTTCATGAGAGACATACAGAGAAAGGCAGAGACATAGGCAGAAGGAGAAGCAGGCTCCCCACAGGGACCCTAATGCGAGACTCAATCCCAGGACCCTGGGATTACTCCCTGAGCCAAAGGCAGACTCAACCACTGAGCCACATTGGCATCCCCACAATGTGTATATTTTTGCTTAAATTAACCAAATGTAGTTCTTATTCCAAAATACAAGGTCAGTAATTCTCAATGAACTTTGTTCTTATATGCTCAAAATGAATGGATTGAATACACCTTGTATGACCAATTTAGCAGAGATTTTGGCTCTCAGCGTAAGCAAATCAGAAAACACTTCTGGACGATCTTGGTCACCTGTGGGGTTTAAAACTAACAGAATATGGGGACCGCCTGGGTGGCTAGTTGGTTGTGTGTCCACCTCTTGATTTTGACTCTGGTCATGATCTCAGAGTCATGAGATCGAACCCTGCCCGTGTAGGGCTCCATGCTCAGCACAGAGTCAGCGTGGGGTCTCTTTTCCTCGCCTTCTGCTATTCCCCCTGCTGTGCTCTCTCTCGCTCTCTCCCATCCAAGTACTAACCAGGCCCAACCCTGCTTAGCTTCCGAGATCAGACGAGATCGGGCGCGTTCAGGGTGGTATGGCCGTAGACTCTCGCTCTCTCAAATAAAAATAAACAAATAAATATGAATAAATAAATTAATTAAATCTTTAAAAACCAGATATGGGAGTGGGTGGAACTGATATGGGAATAGAAGGTGGAGCTAAGGGACAACATCTGGTAGTAATAATGGACCCATAGCCAAGCGCAAGTTACAAGAGCAGCATTGACCCAAAGGATCTAAACAGTTAGTGGAAGGCAGGGGCTGACAATGGAGCAGCGGAGACACCAGCTCTGAACAAGCCGGTTCAGGCTGGGGGGTGACACAGAGCCTGAGAGAGCCCCATTCGTGGACATGCAGTGTTATGTGAATCAACATGTTGGAAGACCAGAAGATTGGCATCTCCTGAAAATATTAACATAATAATAACAATGATAAAAATGTAGTAAATATTTGGTTTGCACCGCCAACTCAGATGTACAAGTGTTACATTTCTTGATTTTTAAAATTTACATTTATCTGACTCTGCTTCCCCATCCAGCTGTCTGGAAATTCACTGTCGATCATTATCAGGAAACAGGTATGTGTGAGTTATCCCTCCTTTTTAGGTAGCTGAAGGGGAGGCTTGGGTGGGGCTCATTACATTGTAGATCATCCTTAGCTCTTCTGTCCTAATGGTGCTTCAGGGATGTTCATTGTCTAAATCTTTATTGTCATGGTCACGGTGCCTGACCTTCCATTGTCTTCCATTGTCTGCTTGTCCATTGTCAGGGATGTTCATTGTCTAAATCTTTATTGTCATGGTCACGGTGCCTGACCTTCCATTGTCTGCTTCCATCAAATCCCTTGATGGTTTTGGAATGTGAGAAATTCTGCATAAATCCCTCAATGAAATGTGCAATAAAATCTGAGTCTTCCTGACTTGGAAGTTCCTTCTTATGCTGATTGCATGCATGACGTCTTTAGAATGAGCAACAGTAGGGTAGGGTGGACCTCTGAGAGGGAGGCCCAATTTTGTTCCCAGCCCTTACCGAAACACACAACTGCCTGATATAGCATCATCATTTTCCCCAGGTGATCTCAAGTTGGTATTTGTCACTTGAAATTAGTGGTTTAGGTGGATAGAAAATTCTCCATTTGGGCAAAGGCTTCTCTTGGTCTTCTCTACCAAGAAGAGAGCGGAGTGCAATCTTCATGGGAGCCTCTGTCCAAGATAAGGAGATGAAAAATACATTGACATTCTGGAGCAGTTTGATGGCTCTTGTTAGAAAAAAAAAAAAATCTCTCAACTGAAATGAAATTAGAGTTGACCTTTTAAAGAAATTTTGGTCTTAGCTTCTCTGAAAAAATGTCTCCCAATTCTGAAATATACGAAACTCAATGCAGCGGGAAATTATGGTCAATTGCCTTGAACCTTCTTGGTATGAGATTTCAGAGCATCTAGGGTTACATAATTGTTTCCAATGCTCAGAAACACATAAACACTTAATTTCATTGTCTGATGGGTCCTCATTGTGGTCCTGTGCTGGTAGATTCGAGAGAACTAGTCACAGTCAGAGTTTTTGGTTCACCCCTATATTTAAAGTGGTGTTTTGAATAGGTAATTTTCACACTGTTCAAAATTCAAAATGAATTAGAGGTAAATGGCAAAAGCTTCCTCCAAACCCCTTCTACATTAAGGGGGACATTAAGGTCCCCTTCCCAGAGGCTGATATGCTTTAAGCAACTTGAATATTTTTGTTCAGAAAGATTTTATTCACTTGCGAATGACAGCATGATATTCACATTTTTCTGCTCTTTTCATGTACTTAACGACATGTTTGGCTCATCTTTCCATCTTGGCTCACAAAGAGGGCAAAACGTTTGCTCATTCTTTTTGCCTGCATCATATTCTGTGACATGTATGAACTGCCATTTATGTAAACTGTCATTTACCCATGGGTATTTAAACCGTTTCCTTTCTTTTTTCTTTTTTTGCGACTTTGGATAATACTGCAATGAATAACTTTGTTATACCTATCAATTCTCACCTGTGTAAGCATACTGATGGGATAAATTTCTAGAAATGGAATTGTTGGATTAAAAAGTATGTGTATTTATAATTTTGAGAGATTATCAGATATCTCTCCATGGAGACTGTTCCAATTTATATTTGCTCTAGGAAAATACGAGGGTCCCTATTTCCCACATTCTTATCAATATGACATTGGCTTCTCTCATCTTTGCCAATCTAACAGGTAAAACAGAATTTCTCATTTGTAGTTTTAATTTGCATTTTTCTTAACCTAATATTTTCATAAATCTAAAAGGCAAGTTAATTTGCTTCATTATGAGTAATTGATTAATATTTTTGTTTAATTTTTATATTGGGTCACTAGTCTTTTTTCTTATTTATTTATTTATTTATTTATTTATTAAAGATTTTATTTATTTATTCATGATAGACATATATATAGAGAGAGAGGCAGAGACACAGGCAGAGGGAGAAGCAGGCTCCATGCCAGGAGCCTGATGTGGGACTCGATCCCAGGATCGCGCCCTGGGCCAAAGGCAGGTGCTAAACTGCTGAGCCACCCAGGGATCCCCTTCTTATTGATTTATAAGAACTCTCTCTATATATGTGAAATTTATATATATATATATTTTAATCATTATAATGTTAATTTATATATTTATATAAATTTCACATATATATTTATAATTTATAAATGTATAAATTTCCATGATATGAGTTATAACTCTTTCTTCCAGGTTTTCCCTTGGTATTTTAACTCTGCTTATGGCAGCTTTTGTAATGTAGCAGTTTTTTTCTTTGTATGCATTTAAACTTAATAATCTTCCAAAAAATGGTTTTGGGCTCTTATATCTTAGTTAGAGAGGCATTCTTCTCTCTAAGGTATTAAATTCTCATGGTTTTTTTCTAGCACTCTAAGGGCTTAATTTTTTACCTTTAAATTTTAAATGTCTATGAAATTTATCCCACCGTATGTTGTGAATGCAACAGAATAAGATTTTTTTTTTCTTCAAGAGAGACACACAGAGAGAGGCAGAGACATAGGCAGAGGGAGAAGCAGGCTCCCTGTGGGGAGCTTGGTGAGGGACTTGATCCAGGACCCTGGGATCATGACCTGAGCCAAAGGCAGACGCTCAACCACTGAGCCACCCAGGCGCCTCCAGAATAAGATTAATGGATGCTGCAATGCTCATTCCTCATTCATGTTATGCATCCATTCTGTGTTAGCTCTGGGCTCTAGGACTCAGGCAGACAGAGCGTCATTGGTCACTGTGGCAAGAATAGAGAGAGATGTGGTGAACCATAATTTGGCTCTTAGAGACTTCCTCTTGAAAGAAACACATTTATGCTCACATTCCATCAATCAGAGCAAATCACATGGTCAGAAGAAGAGAAGAACTGGAATATTTGTGAATAGATTCAATGATTACTATAAGAGTTATGGATCTTTTCATTTCCAGATGACAACTTAACACTCAGCTCTATTCAATGAATAATCCACCTTTTCTTTACTGATCTGAAAAGCCTTCTTTATCATGATTTAAATTCTATTATGTATGTTGGATTATTATAGATTTTCTATTTTGTTCCAATGATGAGTCTGCCTGTAAATGCACCATATGGTTTTCATTGTATGTTTTATAATTATTAAATTATTATTTTATAATTTATACTTTGGAGTTTTAAAAGATATTTTGCTTTCTGGTAGGGCTAGTCCTCCTCCAGTACTCTCTATTTTTTGAGAATTTGACTATTCTTGCTGGTTTATTTTTTCATATGAATTTTAGAATCGTCTTGTTTAGTGACCAGATCCTGTTGGTGTTTTTATTGAGTTCCCATTAAATTTATATATTAACTTGGGAAGAACTGACATTTTTATGATGCAAGGCCTTCCTGCCCAAGGCTGTGTGATGTGTCTTTGCTTTTGTTTGACTCTTCTTTACGTTTATAGCAGCATTGAAGATTTTCTTCCATCTAGCATTAACATGCTTCTTGGCTTGTTCCCGACTATTTTGTCATCATGTTGCTGTCGTCTGAACAGGGGCCCTTCCTTCTTCTCTCTCCATCTCCTCCTCCCTTTTTTTCCCTCCATATTCATATGCCTGAAAATTATTGGTTCCTCCAGCCTCCTTCACAATTATTAAATTGGAAGCAAACATCAGGTGGGATAGACATGACCCATGTTAACGTAAGCGTGAGTTAGAGTTGTTCACAGATAATTTTTCCCCTGTGTTTAACCTCTATAGATCTTAGGACTATGAACTTGAGCGATAAGGTGGTTATTCACAAAGTCAGTTTATTTGAAAAGTTGGCAAGATGGAAGCAGGTTAATACCAGAGAAAGAAATGCACCTTACTTCACAACTCCCAGCTTCAGGCACATCGGGCATCTCTCAGGCAGTGAAATGAAGGAGAACATCCCTGGATCAGACACCTAAACACAGTGCTTGAAGCCCACTAGGTGCTTTATCAAATATTTTTGGAATAAAGCTGAGTCCAGCCATGACGTGTAAGCACCAATTAGCTAGAGCAGTGGTTCTCAACTCGGCTTGCCCGTGAGAATCACTAAGGGAGCTTTCGGAAAGCACTGATACCCAGCCCTGTTTCAGACCAATGATGCCAGAAACTGTGGGAGCAAGGCCTGGGTTGGTGGGGAGTTCCACACCTTTCAAAACTTCCCAGGTGATTTTCTTGTGCAGCAAGGAGGAGAACCACCATGTTAGACCAGTGTTGTTGCTGAGCAGATGAGGTGTGGGGAGTGAGAGACAGTGAGGTGTCCATGCTCAAGCTGAGAACTAGTAGTAGTGTCTCCGGGGTCCCCAGCCCAGAGAATGGGAGCTCCCGAGTATCCCAGGCCCACATGCTCCTTAGTGTTTTGGGGTTAGAACTTGTTTTACCCTGTCAGCAATCCCAGGGTAAAGGCACTGTGTTATCCCCATGACGTGGGAAGCCAGTTCTGCAACGTGTCCAAGGTTATACAGCTAAAAAGGTCAGAATTTAGGAGAATAGCCAAGTCTGCCTGACCCAGAGACCCAAGCTCCCCAGATCAGCCTCTTCCCTACTCTGGCTGTGAGGACTTGGGGCATTGCCAACGACTTTTCCCTCCCTGGGGGAAATAATAAGTTATATAACATGTCATTAAGAACTGTTTACACTTTAAATATTTTTAGCAGTGTCAATTGAAACCTTGCTTCAAGAACAGGGAGCAGAACCCACAGCTTGGGAAGGGCTAGGGGTCAGTGCATGCCACCTGCTGACCCCCTCTGCCCCACCATCCTCTGGCCTGATCTCCATGGGGGAAGCTTTGTACTTGAAAAGCTTGGGGATAAATGCTCTAATATTAGGTGCTGAACAATAAAAGAGGAAAAGAATGAGAAAAATTTGTTATTTGCTCATGCACCGGGGGACAGTTAGATGGTTTTCATGTCTTGGCTGTTGTGAATAATCCCACAGTGCACATGAGAGTGCAGACATCTCTTCAAGATCCTGACTTCAGTTCTTTCGGATATATACCCAGAAAGAGGATTGCTGAATCATAGAGTAGCTCTATTTTCAATTTTTTGCTTTTTGATAATGGCCACCTTACAAGTGTGGGGTGACTATCTTACTGTGGTTTTGATTTACATTTCTCTGATGATTAGCGACACTGAGGATCTTCTCATGTGCCTATTGGCCATTTGTAGGGCTTGAATGTCTATTCAAGTCCTTTATCCGATCTTTAATATGGATTATTTGCATTTTTTGTTTTGCTGTTGAGTTGTAGGAGCACCTTACATATTTGGATATTAACCCCTTATCAGATAGATGACAGTCTTGCAAATATTTTCTCTCCTTCTGTAGGCTTCCTTTTTTATTTTTTAACCACATACATACAATGGAGTATTATTCAGCCTTAAAAAAGAAGGTAAATCTATAATATGTGACCACATGGATGAACGTGGAGGGCATTACGCTGAGTGAAATAAACCAGGCACAGGAGGGCGAATTCTAATTCCACTCACACGAGGTATAGAAGATAGCCAAACTCCTAGAAGCAATGAGTGGAATGGTAGTTGCCAGGGCCTGAGGGGAGGGGGCGTGGGGAGCTGCTATTTAATGGATAGAAGTCGTAGTTAGGTAAGATGAAAAAGTCCCAGAGCCCCGCTGTACGATCTTGTGCCTAGAGCTAATGGTACTGCATGTACACTTAATTTGCTAAAAGGGTAGATCTCATGTTAAGTATTCTCACTATAATAAAAAAAAAAAGGGGGGGAAGAATTCAGCTGGATCTCCTTACCTCGCACTGCTTTTCCTCTAGAGCTGCACGTGAGTTTTTTGTGTTTTAGTGTTGCCAACCCCAGATCCAGCCGACGGAGCCACCCCCCCCCCACTTAGGGAGGGCCTGGTTTTAAGGGCCACGCCTTTGGGGCTCTCGGGTTACCCACTCGGCCTCCCCTAACAAGCAGATGGGCATCTGGGGTATGCATGTGCACCGACCATATTGGACCACTTTTCTCTGCCACCCCTCCCCCAGGCGCAGGGCAATCAGAGGCCTGGATGCCAAGCCTGGTTTTGGGAGATTTTCTCCAGCAGGCTCCTGACCGCCCCTGCCCACCCCCCTCCTTCCAATCCTGGCAGCTGCAAGGGGACCTCTAGACCTGCTAAGTGACGGGGCTGTAGGGGCCAGGGGGGCCAGCTCCGAAGTGCCTCTGGAAACAATTTCTTCTGCTCTGCTTTGGGAGTCTGTGAAATTTTGTCTCCTGTCTCTCTCTCTCTGCCTTTCTCTGCCTCTACCTCTGGGGTTCGGCCTTCCGGCTCGCCCCCAGCCTGCCCTCTACGTGGGCACGTGTGTAGACGTGTCAGACAGAGGGTGCTCTGCGTTAACGCCTCTCCCCTTGACCTCAATCTCTCTCTCTCCTCTGCTCCTCCTGGGGGAACAGCCTGGGTCTGCTGGGATGCCAGCTGGTCAGGGTCCCCCATTGCCCCCCAGCCTTGGAGACAAGTGGCTCGGACATGGTCCCTTCTGCTGTAGGCATGACAGGTGGACACTAAGACCAAAATGCCTGAGAAGGGGGATCTGGGCTCAGGACAGGTGTGGAGGGCACTGAAGGCTTTGGAGCAGACATTGCTTCCCTTTGAGAGCTTGGAGCTGGAAGTTACTGAAGCCTCTGTGTCCCCAAATGTTCCCCACTGTCAGGGTGGTGGTGAGGACTGAATGAAGGTATGAGACCAGTGTCACTCTGGTCTCCATTTACAGTTGTACTTGCTCACCATACAACAGCTACTGGCTGGCACCAGGATGCCACCTAGCACCTTCTGACAGGGCCACCCTGCCTCCCCATCGTCCTCGTCAGGCTAAATCTGTCCTCGATTTGCCCTCCGTCATAGCTGAGGTTACTCACATTCTGCCCCAGTGTGCACAGCAACCCCGGTGAGCTCCTCAGGGGCAGGGTTTGTGTTACGCTGCCCTGTGTGCGGCAGGATGACCTACCCCAACATGGCCTGTGCTACTGGCACGCGTGCTTGTCCCAGAAGGCCGACCAGCTTCAGCGAGCTTCCTTGTTGCAGGAATTTTGTAGCCCAGGACCAAGAGCCATGTGGCTAGGCAGCCAGAGAGCCCCTCCTGGCCTTGGTATGGTGGACGTCTGAGCTCACGCTGAGGCCTTGGGTCACGTCATCACTGGGGTGAAGGTAGGGCTTGGGGCTTGGCCAGATCAGCTTCCTTAAACCTGAAAAGGAGAAGTGGGTGCATTGAACAGGACACCAGCACTTCACTCCCTTGCAGAGGCCAGGGGCTGTCAAAGCCTTGGAAGGTGCTGCTCAGGGGTGGGTGGAAATGGTCCAGAGGTGGGAGCTATGACCTGGGATCTCCCGGGCCCCTGGAGGCCTGGACGAGGAGCGACCTAGCAGGGCCTCTGAGGGGAGAGCACCACTGAGAGCCCGGCAGGGCCTGGGGAAGAGCCCCAGGTGGCTGAAGGGGACTCTCCACCAGCCCCAAAGGATGGGGCTCAGAACAGATCTCACCCATCTGGGGAGCTCAAGGGACACAGCATTGTTGACTCCAGAGGTGGGGATGCGAGTCACCCCTGCTGCGTCTGGAGCCCCATGTGGACATCACCCAGCAAGCATTCGCCACGCCAAGTGCATTGCCAACTCTGACTTCCAGCACCGCTCGTGTACTGCTCTCTTAGGGCTGCCGGAGCAGAGGACCACAAGCTGCCAGGCTTAAACCAAAGGAACTGTCTTGACTCACAGTTCTATAGTCTAGAAGTCTCAGGCACAGGTGTCAGCGGGGGCCACGCTCCCTCTGAAAGCACTAGGGGACAATTCCTGCTTGTCCCCCGGCTTCTGCTGGCTGTCAGCCTCCCACACGGCCGGCCTCCCTTCTCTGCCTCCATCTCCACACGACCTTCCTCTGGGTCTGTGTCTCCTCCTTACTCTTAGAAGCACTTGTCGTTGGGCTCAGGGTGACATCTCACCTGGTGACATCTACGAAGACCCCATTTCCACAGAGGTGATGGTGGCCGGGTCTGGTTGTTAGGATGCGGACATACCTTTCCAGGGGCCATCATTCCACTCAGTCTGGGTGGTGATAGCAGAGAGCACTTCCAAGGCTCTTCCCTGGCCTGGGGACTGTGCTCGGCACTCCCCACGTGGTGGGGGGTGCCAGCGTCCCCCGACTCCCAGGTGAGAGAACCTCCAGTTTATAGTGGGCTGAGGGATGGAAGTTCCTAATTTGCCACAAAGGCCAAATATGGATTGGGGGATTGGGAGTCCAGCTCCTAACCATGGAGCCACGCTGGCCCATGCCCACGTGGGTCCTTAAGAAGGTGCAGAGAGAAGCCCTCATGGTGGGCCTCCAGTGCCCCCCTCTCCTTAGGGACTGCTGATACCTGAGTGTAGTCTAACCCCGTCCTCCTGACACAGGTGCTTGGGCAGAGCTGTTGGTCAGACGCTGAGTTTTCTTCTCCGTCCCTCTCTCCCTGGAAGGCTGCACTGCCTCCAGCGGTGGGAGATGGGGAGTTGGGGTCAGGGTGGGTTGCCCCAGACTCTGGTCATCCCTCCCAATACCCCATCCTGGTTGCCCTGATGATTTCCTTCCTCCTAAACCAGGAAAGCAGCCCCACCCACAATACGCCTCATCGTGTGCCCAGGATCTCTGCCCAAGGAGCTCTGGCCCTTCCCTGCAGCCACCTGAGCAGGGGTGCTGATGCCAAGGTCTTGCCTCCCTGGGACTTCTGGGGTCAAAGATCCCATGTTCCCCACAGGGTGTCCTGCAGGGTGGGTTCCTGCCTCTGACCATATGAGTGTACGCCCAGCGCTTGGCAGGCTGTGGGTACAGATACTTGTGGAATGAAGGATGGGTGACCGTTCAGCTGGGAGGGTCCTTCTCCACCCTGGAACCCCTCCTGGCTCTAGGCCTCGGGCTCTGTCTGGCCTGAGGAGTCCTGGCTCTGCCCACACCTTCTTCCTGATGTCACACGTCTATTACTGTATCCTGCCCAGAGGGGACAGGCGGGAGACCCTGGTTACCTCCTAGCAAGGCTTACCAAGGGCAAAGTGCAAGCGGTTCCCAGCTTCCATACGTATCTGGAGCCTGACCAGCTCTCAGGCACGCCAAAACAAACTGCTGAACAAAATGGAAAAATGATACCTTCAAAATAATAGGATTGAAAATCCCGTACACAGCTGCAGTTTCGTGTGACTGGAAATCAGCAAAATACCAAAGGTGACTGAATTTAATTCTGATTGTTCATGTCTGGGTGTCCTGGATGGGCCAATAATGTCTAGATGGGAAATAAGGGAAGACATAGATAATTCACAAATGTTTCTATATTTTCCAAGCCACTTACTGTTTTTTGTCTCCATTCAACAAAATCACTAATTAGCTTGTTATAATAGTGATTCTTGCACAAATTGGCTCTATTGGCAGAAACAGTCTAAAAGACGAGTCTTGAGTATCTTTTGTAAAATCTGCTCAAACATTTCTGAACCCCAGTCCTGTGATCGAAGCTACTTTGTAGCTGACACTTTCTCTCTCTGGGGACTGTCTCGTGGTGGCCTGGAGACCTCAGTGCAGGTCATACCCCAGGGCTGGGCTTTCACCAAAACTCCAGCAGCCAGTACCTTGTCCTAGGGTCATCCTGTAGTGGCCTTCCACTCCGCCCAGCTGCGTGTTTCATTTACCCTATGCGCCGTCGGCCTGCTCGGTATTTTTAAAAATTGAACTGGTTGTCAACATTCAAAAGGGGAAACATTTTCACCTAAAAACCTAGCTTTTTAGTTTCTTTTGAAATTTGAAAAGCCAGCAGCCCTGGGACACCTTTCTGCAAGGCAATTCCAACTGAGGCTGGCAGGAACTTAGGCAGAGGCTGTGGGGGGCACCCAGTAGTCTATCATCCCTTCTTCTGAGAATCCCCAATTTCTGGCCGGGCACATGGTCACCCAAGATGGAAGCAACGTTCTCTGCCTCTCTTGCAGCTAGGGGTACCATGTGTCTGGGGTCTGGCCAATAGGAGATGAGCTGAAGAGAGGGGTGGTAATCACGGGTTGCACACTTAAAGGAAGAGGGTGCCTTCCATTTTTCCTCACCCCTTCCTGTTGGCTGGAAGGTGGAGGCATTGGTGGGTGGTTTTCCAGCAGCCAGGTGAGGACAACCCCCTAGGGAAGGCAGGCCCACCACTTAGAAGAGGCCTGGGTGAAACAGAACCACTAGGTCTGCCTACATTCTTAGGTCAAAGTGTAAAACTTTTTTTTAAAAAAAGATTTATTTATCTGAAAGAGAGGGAGAGAGTTGGGAAGGGGAAGAAGGAGAGAATCTTCAGGCAGATTCCCCGCTGAGCACGGAACCCGACTCGGGGCTCCATCTCATGACCCTGAGATCATGACGTGAGCTGAAACCAAGAGTCGGACACTTAAGCGACTGAGCCACCCAAGTGCCCTGGTCAAAATGTAAATTCTATGCCCTCTAAGAAGCCACTGTCATAGACAGGCCACCCTGTGTGCCACGTTTAGCTGAGGCCCTGCTGTCCAGATCCACAGATCTTGCCACTCCCTGTGCTTTCCCAACACCAAATTCAGCTGATTTCTGCTCCTGAACTCAAAATCTCTGCCTACTGCCCAACCTGGCCCCCAAGTATTTGAGTTCGGAACACCCATCGCCCAATCCTCAAGAAACAAAACTAAGCGAGATACCTATTTTCCAGTACTTTGGAGCTGTTCACCTCTCCTTTTTAGGGGTTCTGGGCTCCCCACTCTGGGAAGGCTGATTTTATGGACTCCTTGGTGCTCACTGGAGAAGAGAGGAAAAATCAATTTTATCTCTGGCTGTAAATGCAAAATACAAAATGAGGCTTACATGGGGTCACACAGCACAGCCCCTGCCCTGAATTCAGTGGAGCTCTTTGCACCTGCCAGCTGCCCTCTTACTGCTTCTGGTTGGGCATAAGCATAGTGAGAGCCAGGGACAGGATTTGTGTGTCTGTGTGGCTCCCTTCTGAGAAGTTGGAGACCAGCCAACATCCCATCTACAGGGACTGGCATGGCCCATAACCCACAGATGGTTACAGACCCTATGGTATGATTAGAAGGGGCAACATGACTTTATTCAGGACGCTTATTTTCACCCAATATGCACATTAATTGGCGACCCTAGAGCAAGCTCTGTCTGTAGACTTCAAAAAAGTATTTCTAAAATTGTACTCAGGCCCACACATGCACTGAGGGGCCCGTGACACTCCTCTGTCCTGAGGACCATACCAGTCCCTCCTTGCATCAGGGGGACGAGAGCATCAGGCACCTGCTACCACAAGCGTGCTCAGCTGACCAGCAGCAGCCTCACAACGCCGGGACCTTGTTAGGAAGCCCAGATCCCAGACCTGCTGACTCAAAGTCTACTTTTTAACAAGATGCTCGGGATTTGCGCCCAGGAACAAGCCTGAGAATCACCAATCTCGCCAAATGGAAGAGAATGGGAAGAGTGTAGGCTTTGAAGTAGAACACTCCAGATCCCAGCTCTGCTACTTTTGAGCTGCCCAAGCACGGTGCATTGTGTAAACTCTGAGCCCCAGCTATGAAAAGAGAGAAATAATATTAAGTGGAACCATGTGAAGTTGCCCTTCATCGTAGGTTTTTGTTTTTTTTTTTTAAAGGTCAAATATAATCAATGTGATATGGTTCAACCAGCACTTATCCTGTTAGGTTGTGGGCATTAGTTTTAAAACGAGATAAAATATAGAGAACGACTGGTACGTAGGTGTTCGCTCCATGCCACAGCTTGATGCCCCCTTCCTACCCTCACCCCAGGTTCTCAGGTTCCCATGAAACCACGCAGAAGAATAGGGTGTGCACAATGTCTCATTGAACCTGATACCTCAACAGAAGCTCCTGGCACTTGAGCAGGGGGTGACTTTCGTGGCTGCGCGAAGCTTGTACGAGGATCCCTGCCCTCAGCCGGCTTCAAGAATGCCTCCCATTTCCCTTCAGACAAAGAGGCAGAGAAGCCCCAGTAGCCTGGTGATGTCTCCGAGGCCACGCAGAGACTTTGACAGTGACTCAGTCTTCAGAGCAGGGACTTTAGGGTGGTCCCCAGCTCTGTTCTCCCAGGACCGTCCAGTGCCTCTGGGGAGCATGATCCCAGTGGCTTTACCATCTTCTCCAGAAAAAGCATGCTTCCTGTGTCCATGTGAAAAGTCCTCATCAGGAAGGGTCGATTAAACTTAGTGCCAGGAGGGGGTGCGGGGTCCAGGTTGGGGTGAGGCCTGGGAGTGACCGGGAGGCTGATGGCGGCAATGGCCTTTGAGCTCTGTCCATTCAGAGTCACCTCAACCTTGTGAATGACCTGCAAGGAAAATTCTGGAATCATTGACTGACCCCATGAGAGGGATTTACCAGGCCACCCTTTTTTTTAAAAAAAGATTTTATTTATTTCTTCATGAGAGACACAGAGAGAGAGGTAGAGACACTGGCAGAGAGAGAAGAAGGCTCCATGCAGGGAGCCCCACGTGGGACTCGATTCCGGGACCCCAGGATCACACCCTGAGCCGAAGGCAGGCACTAAACCGCTGAGCTACCTAGGGATCCCTGGGCCCTTATTTTTATACCATTTTTTTCTCTCTTCTCTTACCCCCACCCATAACCATCCCTCCACCTGCCAGGTCACCTATCCTTTTGTCCACCCCTTAGACTGTGAGACTTATTGTCACTCACATGCTACAGATGCAGGTGGTCTACTTGCTGTGTGCCCTCCAGCCACACACTAGACTCTGATTTTGCTCTGTTTACTGCTCCATCCCCAAACTGAGTCTACACCCGGGACATAGTAATCCCTCGCTCTGGCTCGTATCCCTCCATCGTCACTGCCTGTGAGAGATCACTTGACCTGAATTTGGAGGACTCTGGCTCTACACCCTACCCCACCTGACTGCACCTGGGTCCTCACCCCAGGATGTGATCTTAGAAAGTTGCTTCCCCTCCCAAATACTGCTCAGGGTCCCCAGTGATCTGATAAGGCAGTGGAGGTTTAGAGGTTCAGAGAGGTGTTGTGGCTTGCCTAAGGTCACACAGCTAGGATGGGACAAAGTAAGGGCTCAGACTAGAGTCTGTTTGACCTCAAACCCCACATTCTTTCCCTCACCCTCCACTGCCCCTTTCTGGAATGTGTGTGATATGGAAGCCACAGGGACCCAGTGCTGTTTGAGAAAGAATGCAGGCCTTTGGCCTCAAACCCTGGCTTGACGCTAACTAGCAGGGTGATGCTAACTAGCAGTGGTGACCGGGTGACTAGCTTCAGATTCCTCATCTATAAAATAGGGGCACAGCACCTACCTCGTCAGTTTGCTGCCAGGTGTTGGCATGGCACCTGGCATGACATGGTGCCCAGTGAATGTCCGATGAGAGCGCCATGGGAGAGGAAGCTGATGGCGCTTCAGGCAACGAGCTCCCCCCACCCACCCTGATTTGCCCTCAGCCCTCTGCTTCCTCCTTCTGCGATTCTCTCCCTGAGTGCGTGGCTCTGAGCCTTTCTTGTGTTCTCTCTGATCCATGTCCCTCCACTCCACCCTCCACAGATCTTTCTAGATCTTTCTAGAATGCAAATATCATCATGTTGCTCTCCATGCTTACAGTCTCTGTGCCTTCTCATTTGGCCTCCAGATAGAGTCCCAGGTCCTCAGGGTGGCTTTACAGGTTCTCCTAGGGCCCCAGCTCCACCCATAGCAGGGGACTTCCCGTTCCCAGAGGCTCCAGCCTCTGCTCCCTGGGCTGTGCCCATGTTCCCCTTCAGTTCCTTCAGACCAGGAGCGTCCTCCCCAGGAGGCTTCCTCTGCACCTCCAGGCCTGACTGTGTGCAAATCTCTTGGCTCCCCTTTCCTTGTCCGTGCCCTGGGGACAGAAATGCTGCCTGGATCCCCAGGGGATCCCCAGAGTCTCAGGTGTTCCTGTGCCTAATGAGGATCGAATGCACAGGCAAACAGCAGCTTGCAGTGTTACAGAAGCAGCAGCTGCCAGCTTTAAGGAGGCAGTGGCCATCTTCCAGAAGTTGCCCAGAGACACTGAGGGGATCCCCCGAAACCTGATTTGCAACCTACCTTAGATGTGCTCAGTGCAGGCTGCTCCTGCACACAGGCCTCTGCCCATGGGCACGCCTGGGAGGGGCACCTCTGCTCCACCGGTGCTGGGAAGGGAACCTTTGGGGAAATGGAAATCGAGTTCTCTGGGGAGACCGAAATTGGTTTGCCGTTGAGATCCCAGGAAGGCCCGCGGCTTTCACAGATGCCTCCACTGCCTCTAACCCGCCCCAGGAGCTCAGGCTTCTCACCCGCCTCTCCGAGGGACAGCCTCCAGAGGGCTTTCTAAAATGCACACTATCCTCTGTCCTGGGATCCCTTGGCCTCCCCTAGTTTTAGGGTCTGGAGCTCCGGCTAATCAATGTGCCACCCTGGTCTGCAGCAGAGCTAGGACCAGAAACCGGCCTCCAGACTCCTGGTCCACTGCTCCCTTTTGGCCCCATTCAGATACTTTCAGGGAGGCTGTGGAACGGTGACAAAGCCTTGGGAGGGGGGAGGGGTGACAATGCCTTGGGTGTGGTGGACAGTAGAAGAGGCCATCACTGTGGTACAAGCTGCTGAGAATGTAGGTGTGGCTCTGAAGACTAGGCCTGCCTGGCTTTGAGACGTGGATGACCTAACTTCCCAGCTTCCTCAGTGTTCTCATGTCTCAAGTGGTCATAACATTGATCTGGCCGGGTTGCGAGGAGAATCCAACACAAATGAAATATGCACCGTGCCTGACATGTACTTAGGGACCTGATACTGGGTGTGTGGGTGTGTGTGCAAACACACATATAACAGATGATAAACATGCACAGATGTGTATTTGGGCGATGCCTTATTGGATCAGGAAAAGAACTTTTCCTCCTTTTAAAAAAATCTGTCTTATCTGTAAGACCGGAATGTTCATCTTAGCTTTGTCTGCCTCCTCCAGGTGAGAAGATCGAATGAGATTGTGGGTGGGAAGAGCCCTCAAGACCTGCAAAACGCTGTACAAATAACCAGCTCTGAATTCACCTGCTGAATGAAGAAGTGTGACGGAGGAATGAGGCATACAGTCCTGTTGGCTCTTTTTGGAGAAAATAAAGGACCTCCCTGCCTTGGGATTCCTCTGGCTCTAATCCATGCCTCCCGGGACCTGCCAGAGGAAGGGAATCATGTTTCTTAATCCAGTGGTTGCTTATAGTGGAGATCGCAGCCCTCCTGAAGCAGAATCACCCGTGGGGGGAAGAGAGGCGAGTTGCTTCAAATGCAGGGTCATAGGTCCCTGACTTAAGTCAGAATCAGACTCTCGCATTTTAAACAAACACCCCCAGCGAGTTCTTATGCACACTGAAAATGCAAAGATCCTTCTTTGAAAAAAACACAACAAGTACTATTAAAGTGGGACAGGTGATGAGTTCCCCATTACGGGGGGTATTCAAGTAGAGGCATCAAGGATTCAGTGGGCAGACACTTATGGAGTGTCCCCTAGATCTAAGTCAGCAGGGGAGGCTTCCCGGGAGCTGTGAGGAGGATGGCTCAGGTGTGCTCGAGCCCCCATTCTGCAAAGGAGATTCCACAATGGATGTATATACTCCTACCTCTGAGGAGCATGTGATTCACGAGCACTGCTGCGGTTTCCGTCCCGAGCTGCTCTGCCCGGGCTCCACACTTCCCCTGGGTCTGCTTCTCTACGTACTCGTGGATGCATTTCTGGGTCTCTGCCGGGTCTCGGCTGGCCCTGAGCATGTGCTGACCCATGGCCAGGAGGAGCTGTGGGTCCGGCACAGGTGGCTTGAGCAGCAGATCCTGGAAACCCTCCTGGATCTCACCCTCCAGGAGCTGGGCCCTACTGGCTGCTGGGACCCCGAGGATGAGCATGGCCAAAGCCGAGGAGACGCTCGCTGGGAAGAAGAGGATGTTCTCTCCAGGGGCATCCAAAGCCAACGGTCTATAGAGCTTGAAAGCAAAGTCCATGCTGCTCATGGAAATTTTGTGGCAAGGCAGGGCAGGCCTGGGAAGGCTGGTTTGCAGCTCGGGTCGACAAGATCAGAAACCTCTTGGTTAACCAGGACGGGACAATGAGCCGCAGCCGTGGGCACGGTGACCAGCAGACACCACCGAGGGGCCTCCGGCCTCTAAGGGTCCTTGGTCTGGAAGCAGGGGCCGGAAGCACAGCGTCAATGGTGACAGTAACGGGAGCCAGTGATATGCACAGAATGTCTGCTCTGGGCCAGGCATTGAGCAGATGCTTCCCGGGCATCACGGGCAAGTCCTCTTGTCATCCTTCCCACGCCCCTGTGCAGGGAGGCACTGGTTTTGCACTCGCAGTTGGCAGACGAGACCTGGAAAGGTTAGGAAACCTGTAGGAAGCCAAGCAGCTGGTAGGTGGTGGGAGCAGGATTAGAACCCAGAGCCTGGGTGTGGGTGGATTCAGGAGGAGATGAAAGGAACACCCAAGCAGCTGTCTTGTGTGAGCAGAAGCGCACATCCCTGCACACCTGCTGAGAGAGCCCTTGGCACCAAGTGCAGGTGAGGGCTCTATTTGCCCCCGGGGGCAACGATCGTGCCTCCTCCACACCTGTCCCTGGGTTCCAGAGGTGCCACAGGTCTCAAGTCAGCTGAGTCTTCTCTAGCTGCCTCCCAGGCTTTGGGACCCCCCCCCCCCCCGACCTTTGAGGCAGTCCACTTTGTCCTTCCTTCCCAACCCGCCTGCTTCCTGCTCACACAGAGAGATTGGGTCTCACCCAACAGCTCACAGCACCTCCTCCAGGCGACCCCTTTTAAATCCCATATCCATCATATCCTGGAATGTGACCTTGGGTGACTCACCCCGCCTGAACCCCGTTGCTCATCCCTGGTCTTGGACTGGCAGGGTGCTCCCGAGGAGAGCAGGCGAGGAGGCATCTCATGGTGCAGGGAGACACCCTGGCAGCCCGGCCTTGGCTCAGGCTCTGCTGCTATGTGCGAGCCCAGAGACCTTGGCCAAGTCACTTTACCTCTTGGGGCTTCTGCTTACCCTCTCTGGGGTGGTGCTAAGAATCCCCTCGTCGCAGGGTTATAGGAATTCGAGTGATCCTGCGCCATACTGCCCTAGCCCAGGACCCGGCTCGGGGTGGGCCCCCGATAGCAGCAGATGCTGTTACCCCAGGAGACCTGCCTCCCTTCGCAGGATTCTGACGGAGATCTCAGTGAAGACTAGAATCTATTTCAGTAACGGTGTGAGCTAACTCTTTGCTCCACTGAGGGATCCGCTGTGATACTTTTATTTTTTATATATTTTTTAAATTTTTTTAATAATAAATTTATTTTTTATTGGTGTTCAATTTGCCAACATACAGAATAACACCCAGTGCTCATCCCGTCAAGTCGCTGTGATACTTTTCAAAAGGTAAATCAGATTTGGGACTCCCGGGTGGCTCAGTGGGTTAAGCGTCTGACTCTCGGTTTCCGCTCAGGTCATGATCTCAGGTCACGAGATCGAGCCCCGCATCGGCCTCCACCATCAGCAGGAAGTCTGCTTGAGACCCTCTGCCTCTGCCCCTCCCCCTACTCTCTCTCTCTCTGTCTCTCAGATAAATAAAATAAATCTTCAAAAGAAAGGCAAATCAGATTTATTCACTTCTAGTTCAAGATTGCCAATGGTCGCCATCACCCTGAGGAGAAATTCTACACTTCTCACCACCTCTTAGGAAGCCCTACGTGATTTGGGCCTTGGCAATATTCTGACCTCCCCTCTGACCATCCTTCTCCTCTCTCCCTCTGCTCTCACCACTCTGGCCTTCTTGTTACTCTAGAACTTAAGAGCTCAATCCTGCCTCAGGACCTTTGCACTTGCTACCTAGAACAGTGAACCGCCTTTCTGCAGCACTTACTCTGTACACTCCTTCACTTCACTCAGTTCTCTGCTCAAAGGTCACCTTCTTAGAGAGGCCCTACCTCTGCCCTCACCACCCTAAGTCCTGCTTTATCTTTCTTATGCTCATCTGGAATGATATGAAATATTTATCTAGCTTTCCTACCGAAAGGTAAGCTCTATGAGGGCATCATTCTGTCTGTGTATTCGCTGCTCAATTCCTAGTACTCAGCACAGAGCGGACTGTCAATTGATATTTGTTGAAAGCGCAAATGGTTTATGGGCTACCCTTGGAAATTCCATTCTAGGGGCACCCGGGTGGCTCAGTTGGTTAAGCGTCCAACTCTTGATTTCAGCTCAGGTCATGATCTCAGGGTCGGGGGATCAAGCCCCACATCAGCCTCCTTGTTGAACATGGAGACTGCTTGGGATTCTCTCCCTCGCTCTCTCTGCCCCACCCTCACTGCTCGCGTGTTCTCTGTCTCTCTTTATTTTTTATTTATTTATTTTTCTGTCTCTCTTTAAAAAAAAAAAAACCCTTCTAGGGTTTCAGCACTTAGCCCCACAAAACCAAGCACCATCCTTTGGGACTCCACTCCAAAACCAGACCATCCCTCACTCCCCCTGTAGCAATCTCACGGGGGACCCCTGGGTTTGGGTTAATTATGATGGAACTGATCCTCATCACACCGCCCTGTCCTGCCTCTGATTTTCCATGTCTGCAGGCAGTCCTTGAGTTCTCTCTGGAAAAGGGAGAAGCAACAGAAACAGCCCCTGGGAAAACTTCATCTGTAAAGGGTTGTTCCTTATCATTTACCAGCAGAGAACAGAGGAGTCCTCATTTGTCCATTTGCCCGCTCATCTGCTTTGGTGACTATCCTGGTTTTGTTGAAAAGTTTGTAAAACTTTCATTCCGTTATTATATTGAACATCCATTCATGTGTTCATTCATTCACTCACTGCACAAACACGGGCCAAGTAATACTCCATTGTCTGGATGAACCCCGGGTTATCTCTCCCTTCATTTCTTGAAGGATGTCTTGGTGCTTCCAGGTTCTAGCAATTATGAATGAAACTGCTATTCACACCCATGTGCAGGTTTTTGTGGGGGTTCTGTGCAGGATTTGAGCCACGTGCGAGGGATGCACAATGGTGCAAACAACGCAGCTGCTCCCTCCGGGGCTCAGGTCCACTGGGACAGACACACAGAATTCACCTGAAGCGGTGTGCGTGGAGTGGCCAAGTCCTCCAAACCAAAGAGCTATTGAGCTGCCAGGACACCATGATCCAATCTGAGCGTTGGACAGACAGGAAAAAAAAAAATGAGACTCAGAGAGAAACATGTTCATTCACTCCCTCATTCAATAAATATTTGGCAGCCGGGACATGAGGGATTACCTGGAAGAGGCTTGCTAGTGATTGCCTAAGATGGGCATGCGGAGAGGCTGATCACAGCTCCGTCAGAGGCGGCCTATGCAGGGTGAATGGGGAGCCTACGGGAGGCACAGAAGGCGGGGAGTTCCTGGAGGGCTTCCTGGAAGAGGTGGTTTCTGAGCTAAGACTGGAACATGGGTCAGGAGAGAGTGAGGCAAGGAGTTTCAGCAGAGGTTGAAAGGGGAGAAAGCGCGTGTCGGAGGTTGTGGAGGCAGGGCAAGCCAACGCCACTCCAGACAGCTGCCTACATGCGTAGCTCTCGGAGCGTGGGGTGCCTGCGTGCATGTGTCACAATGAGACAAGCTGTGGCAGGCTCACCAAGCGGGGGTGGGGGGAGGCGGCAGGGCTCCAGCCGCACCCACAGCCCCGCACTCAGCTACAGTCGAGTGCTCTCCAAGGAGCTGGAGGAGATCCGGCAGGTCTGCATGGCCTGGGACACAGAAGTCTGTCCCTGTGGGAGGACGGTGACAGCTTGGGCCTCTGGGGTTAACACAGGCTGTACTGACGCTCCCTTGGCCCAATGTCCACTCTTAGCACACCCAATAATGAGGAAAACAACCCACTCCTAAATTCAAGGTTATGTGGAATCCCACGCACAGGGAAGAAGGAGCAACAGAGCAGGTGTGATGCTTTGTGGTTGGCGCTGGTGTCCTGCGGTGGGTGGGGGGAGTCTCGATTCCAGCGCTGCACGCCCTCCCGAGTGTCATTCCTCCCTCACCCTCCTCACCGCTCGAGATGAGGTCATGAAGATCCAATCTAGCGATGCGTAGGGACAGCCTTTAAAATCGGTAAAGGACTGACCTAACTGGAGCAACACCCTTTCCTGGCCTCATTCTTCCACCTGAGGACGCCTGCTTCCCGCCAGGCGCTCCTGTGCCAGGCACAGGAGCGCGGATGCCAGAGTCATAGTTCTTGCTTGCACGAAGCTTGGCTTATACAACTTCAATTGATCCGATCAATTGTCATCGATCCAACCAATGACATTCCCTAAGTCGGCCTCAAATGCTGTGACTCCTTTTGCACTTTGCCTATATTGTAATGACCAGTTCTTCAGGAGAGCCAAAAGAACTCTCCGTTGTAACGGAGCACAAACAGAAAAGTTAATGTGTACTCAGCAGAAAGCATATTTGTAAGACTTTTGCGACTGAAATGCCTTGTCCTTCCTGAGGTGGCCTGGTGGCAGGGATGGTACTAAGGTGGCCTGCGTGCTGAGTGCAGAGACACGGTTTATACGGGTTAGTGGGTGTGAGCCTGACTTGATTTTCTCCCAAATTCATTATTACTTTACTTTTACTGTGTTCATCCACTGCCTGGACATAAATACCCATGAGGTTCCTTGTTGTTGACTTCACAGGGTCTTCAGGGGTTTCTCTTGTTCACTCAGGGGAGGATACAGCAGGGGTGTGGCATGAGACTCATTGCATTCATACATCTATCTGTCCATCCATCCATCCATCCATCCACTCACCTGTCCATCCATCCATCCATCCATCCATCCACCCACTATGCAGTACCCACTATGTGCTGAGGATGCATTGAATACTGGGGAATAAGACTTTTTTTTTGTTCCAAATCTTTGTTATGAAAGAATTATGGTGTAATGAACCTCACATACCTCCAGCAGCTTCAATTATTATTAATATGAGGTCAGCACCATTTTCCCATACCTTCCACTCTCTTTTCTCCCTCGGGTTGTGTGGAGCAAATCCTACACATCATTTCATTTTACCGTTGGTTTCTTACAACTGGGATCTGGCAAGGCGTTGAGTTCCTGTGTCTGCAAGCCTCCCTGTCTGTCTAGTGAGGTGAGATGCACCCAATCGAACATCTAAAGGCGTACAGTTCGGCGGGGGTGCGTACATGCACGATGCTGCGCAGCCGTCACTTCCATCTAGGTTCAGGCGGTGTCAGGCACCCCCAACAGAGACCCCAGCCCCACTAAGCAGCACTCTGCATGCTTCCCCCTCCGCAGCACCTGGCGACCACTAAAGTGCTCGCTGTATCTGTGGACTTGCCTAGGCTAGGCGTTTTATATAAATGGAATTATGGAGTACGTGACCTTTGGTGTCTGGCTTCTTTCACGGAGCATAGTGTGTTCAACGTTCGCCCATGCCGTGGCGTGGGGCAGCACTTCATTCCTCTGTGGGGCTGCACCCTATTCCCATGTATGAATGTGACCACATCAGCCGCTGCTCTCTGCGCTTTCCTTCGTGGGTGATGGTCAGGCATCTCTGGTCTCTATGGCCTACCTCACGAAGCACTGCTCTACGTTACTCGTCTTACCAGATGATGTCTTCCAGGTTCCCAAGCCTCCCATATGGCAGCCAGAGTGTTACCTCCTTCCACTCGATCCAATCAATGACATTCCCTAAGTCGGCCTCAAAGTGTCCCTTTTTATATTCACACATCTCTCCCCTGCTCCATCTGCTGTCGCCTTTCTCTCCCTTTAATTCCTCCTACTGCCTCCTAGCCGTGGAGGGGGCACAGAAGTGTGGAGTTGTGCAAAGTAAGTATTTGCTCCAAGGAATTGAGTGTACCATAGCCAGGAGGTCTCAGTACCGAGGCAGATTTCCAGCCCCCATGTTTTCACGGAGCTTCACCCACAGGTCATGGAGGTTCAGAGAGCACAAGGCCACCCCCTCTGGGTCACTTAGCACTTAGGACCTCAGCAGGGCTTAGAGCCCTGGGATCCAGACTCCTGTGCCCTCTGCACCTCAGCTGGCACCTCCCTGCTCTGCTGGGAATCCTGAGTTTTCCTAAGGTTGAAGTTCCTCCACAGAGATCCCCAGGGAACTCCCTGGATCACACAAATCTGGGTTTCATAAACTTGCTGAGCAAGCAAGAACACCACCTGGACAGCATCTCAGTAATGCCTCAAAGGGGGAAGTTGGGGGAAGTACTTACGGGGTTTCGTGGGCTGTGATGAGTTCCCAGTGGCTTTAGGGTGATAGAAAACACGGTTGGAATTTACCAGCTAGGCCAGTAGTGAGTGATTTTAGCTTTGGAAACTGAGTCTGTGTAAAGTCACTTAAAAAAAAATTGTTTATTTATTTGAGAAGAAGAGAAAGAGAGAGAGCGTGAGCAGGGGAAGGGGTGCAGGGAGAGAATCCTTTTTTTTTTTTTTTAAGATTGTATTTATTCGTGAGAGACACACAGGGAGAGGCAGAGAAATAGGCAGAGGGAGAAGCTCCCTGCGGGGAGCTGATGCAGGACTCGATCCCAGGACCCCGGGATCATGATCTGAGCTGAAGGCAGATGCTCAAACACTGAGCCACCCAGGTGCACCCCGAGGGAGAGAATCCTTAAGGAGACTTCCCGCTGAGCATTAACTTCTTTTATTTTCTATCTTCAAGCTCTTTGGCTGACTTTTACTATGTAAACATACTTAAGTCTCTCATCACAAAAGAAAATGGAAAGAAAATCCTCCCTTAATTCTTTTTTTAAAATTTATTTTTAATTAATTTATTTTTTGTTGGAGTTCAATTTGCCAACATATAGCATAACACCCAGTGCTCATCCCATCACGTGTCCCCCCCCCCCGCCCCGCTCCCTTAATTCTATGTGACTCTCAAGCTCCCCTCTTTCCTGCCTTTCGATGTCAAACAGCTATGGAGGGGTGTTGACATCATAGCTCCCCTAGCTGGCGGCTCATCTGCCCACCCCCCATGGCTGGTCCCTGCTCTCACCCTCCCCTGGGATTGTTCCTGCCAAGGTCCCCCTGGACCAGTGTCAGACTCTTCCAGAGGATACTCTTCACCCTTCTCCTCCGGGACTCCTCAGCCCCATTCCATGCCGACCATCCCTTGCTGCTGCAACATCTTCTTCCTTGGGTCTTCACAAGGCCACACTTTTCCTCCTGTGTCTTCTCCTGCTCTTTTGCAATCTCCTTGTGGTCTGCTTGTCCCCTTATGTGTTGGTGTTTGGGTAAGGGTGCCTCTGGGGTCTCAGCACCATGTACACTAAGGTACCTGTCTCCTCTTATGGTCTCGCTTAACCACCAACACGCAATGACCATGCCATCCGTCTCTCCACCCCAAATTCTCGAGCTACAGATAGCTGCAGACATCTCTTCTCACATGACCCACAGGCATCTCTGACTATACATATGCACATCAGAGCTCTTTATCTCCCTGTAGAAAGATGAGCTTGGTGCCCCGCTCTCAGCTTCCAGAGCCTAGTTTTATCATCAGTCTTGCCCATCAGATTCAAAGCCCATGAGAGTCATCACCATGAGCATCTTTAAGGGCAGAAGCTTGGTTTAGAGACGTCCTGTGACATTGAGCAGGTTGGGATCACACTCTGCTGGTGATGATTCCTAGCTGAAAACTACTGAGCCTTTCTGCTCCTCAGCGTCCTCATCTATAAAATGGGACTCAGAAGAGTATCTATCCCATAGGGTTGTCACAAGGACTAAATGGTAGTGGTCCTGGCAGATTGCCCGGCAGAAAGATCTCCACTCTTTAGCTGTCGGTCGTCAGCCGTAGGGATCACACAGTTCCTGATAACACCAGCAGAGTAACGACTGTGTAGCTGGCTTTAACTGCAGCTGTCCGTGCATTGCTCATTTTCTCTCGCCCTCCATTCTGGCTGCTAAGGGCTTCATCTGTTGGGGAGGACTCAGAACTCGGGAGGCAGGTGAGGAGCTCTGACCAGGAACCCACAAAGTAGCTACTCTCCCCAGTTTTGCTGAGGGATCCTGGAAGAGAGAAGGCCCGGGAGCGAGGGGTCCAGGGGCTGTGCCAGGTGTGGTCAGGGTTGGGGGTCAGCGCGTGGACACATCCTGGGCCCAGGCGAGGGGAAAGAAAGGGCGAGACTGGACCCGGGGACAAGGAGCCCACAGAAGACGGAATCAGGCAGCAGGCTCCCCTCCCCTCTTAGGCCCGAGGGCCAGGTGGGCTTGGCCACAAGCACCAAGCCTGGTTCTGGCCAGGGCACAGCAACCCAAGGCAGAGGTGCCCAGAGCCTGGCTGAGACTGAGCCCAGCGGGAGGTTCCAGAGTTTAGGTTCCGGGCACAGGCAGCTATGGGGTGTGCAGTCAGGCAGATTGGGGCAGAGAGGTACAAAGGAAGTGTCCAGTCCAAGAAAGATAGTTTATTGCTGTCTGGAGACCTCAGGGCCTCAGATCAAAAAGCCCACAGGCTCCCTGGAAGCCACCAGGTGGTCACTGGCACCTTCTAAAGGATGAGCAGGGCAGATCCTGGCACGTGGCTCCTCAGTGCAGAGAGGCCAGGCTGCACCCACAGACCTCTGAAAGGGGCCCCACCTCTGCGGGGGGAGGCCTAGGCTTGATTGGGGTTGGTGACCTTGCCCCAGAAGAGGATGTTCTCCGTATCTTTGTGGTGTATGCAGAACAGAAAGGGTCTGTTGAAACGAACAGTGACCAGTGGGCCGATCTTTGCGGAAAAAAAAACAAATTTACTTCCCGTGGCGGCAGCGGCTTCTGTGCCCAACTCGGTCACATCGAGCAGGGTCTTGTGGACTATCTGCGGGAAGATCCGGTGGGCGAGGGGTGAGCAGCCCGCCTGGGAGCCCCAAGGTGACTGACATTCATGCAGCCTCCACCCCGGCCTGTCACCGATCGCTTCGTTCGTCCTGGCCACCCTGTCAGGGGTCCTGCGTGGTTCCCACACACAGAGGTACAAACCGAGACTCTGAGGCTCCGAGACATCTGCCCAGGATCACGGAGATGGAGAGGAGGGGCACCCTGATCTGGAGGCCTCTCTGATGAGTCCAGACACTGTGCTGTCCCCCCACCAAACACTCGCTATTGCAGGGGGAGGGGCCGGGGCAACCCAGACGATTGTCCTGCCAGCGACTTTCTGGCAGCTTCTCCACCTCGAAGCAGCTGCTGCAGGTGCCCCACAGGTCCAAAGGGCCCCACTGCCCTCAGCTCTACTCCTGCCCCATCCGAAATGTCCTCGGGGCCCAGGCTGCTGTGCAAAGATGCGGCTTCACATCTGAGGACCACATAGGCCCCTCTGCACGCCCCCCATCATTGCCATTACCGTGCCCTTTGGAAGGTGGGGTGCAGAGGAGAGCGGAGGGCTGCTCAGACAACTGCTTCACTCCGAGGACCTTGTTTCTGGGCGCGCAGTGCAAGGAGCCCTGTATGCTCCTCTCACACCCATCACTACTGCCCGACGGCTGTCACTACTTGGTGCCTCTCCCCTACTCTGCCGGGCACTGCACACTGGCCAAGAACTATCACCCCCATTTTATAGAAAAACCGAGGGGGTCCAGCACTTTAATTATTTGCTGCTGTAGACAATAAAAGATAGAGCATGGGGTGGGGTCCATCCCTGATTCCAGCACAGGCTCTTCCCCACGAGTAGTTTCTGTGTCACAGGATATTGCAGGGGAGGGGGGCGGACCAGCCTCCAACATGCTTGCCACTCAGCTCTCCTGGGCTTGGGGCAGAACCACGAGGGGGACAGGGTACTGAGCAATGCAGTTATTCATGCAAACTCAAGGTTCCCCAAATGTCTGCCTCCCCTTTACCATTCAGGCTTGGATACAGAGGATGAATTATCCAAAGTTGAAACGCTCACCTGGGAAACTGCCAGGTTCTTGTGCCCTGTGACTCTCGACAGGTCGGCCTGGTTGGTGAAGACTTCTCTCACCCCCAGCTGGGGAAGGACATCTTCCAGATTATAGCTGCTGGAGATGGAAAACTTTGGCAGGTAGAGGTTGTCTATCCTCCTAGGAAATGAGAAACATGACTTTGAACACCTGCTCGACTCACTGCTCACTTTCTCCCACCTCACAGCATGGCCTTCCTTGGTTTCCTTTCTAACCATCCCCTTCTTGCTGGAAGTAAGTACTCCTTTCCCCAGTTTCTTGACCTCCTGTGCTTACTCTTAATCCTGCGGATAATGTGAATTATCCATTCACATGGGCAAGTGCCTACGTGTGCCAGTACGGGGGTCGTGGCGGTGCCAGTACCTGCCCTGCTCCTCCCCTGCAAGCCTGCAGTGCAGCAAGAAACACCCTGTCTCTGATGGGGATTCCACTGCGTGCTCCACAGGCACCAGGAAGGCTTCCATCAAGCCTGAGTCCAGAGGGAGGGGAAGGAGCTAGCTGGGTGAAGAGCAGAACAGGAGGCACATAGATGAACCTGCAGGAAGGCTCGAGAAGAAAGAGGGGCTGCTCCACAGAGCGGAGGGAAGGCCTAGTGTCCAAGCAGGGGCTGGACACGGAGGGATCGCATTCAAAGGGTCTCGGGGAATCCTGAAACAAGCAATTAAAGGTCCCCTTCTTGGTGTCTGGTGAGCTCCTTGAGGGCAGGGGCTTCTCCTGCTCCTGAGCAGAGCTGCTGGTGCGTTCTTGGAGCACAAGCAGGGGCAGCTATCAGCGACCACCTGCCAGCTTCCGTCTCCCTCTGTTTATATCCCTCAGACTCTTGTCACTGGTTTTACAGCTGCCAGCTACGCGGAGGCTGTGTCTCCCAATAAACCTCGAGTCCCATGAGCAGGGGAGATATCTCTTTCTCTCCACATTCATTCACTCTCCCATCCATCCATTCACTTAACAAATATTGATTGAGCACCCACCGTGGGCTAGGAACACGCAGAGGCGTATTTCCTCTGTGCTTTGTAAATCAAAGGTGTGTGATGGCGAGTCTACCTGATTATAGATAGTCACCAAGCCCCTGCCAGGTGGAAGCTACCTGCTGTTAAAGGAAGGACGCATTGCGGGTGGAGAACAGGGATGGGAGAGCCGGGTCCCTGTGTGCTGGGGCTTCCTGGGATCTGACCCACAGTTGTCTCCTTATGTCCCCATCACAGGGACAGAGCCCAGAACTGCCCCTGGGTAGTGTCTCCACCCTCAAGGACCGGGCCAGAACTCCAGGTGCCTTGCTTGTTCCCCTTGACATCAGTCTTCTGGATGCCATGTCCTAGCCTATCTCTACCCTCAGGTTCATCTGAAACTTGACGACTCCTCACACGTCTTGCCTGGATCGCTGCACAGGGCTCCTAGCTGGCTTCCTGCTTCCATGTCTGTCCTCTGTGCTCTATTCTCCACTCAGCCTCCTGGGGTGTATTTAAAACAATACTCTGATCATTCACCCTTTGGCCCAAGACCTAGTGACGACTCCACACTTCACTTAGAGGAGGAAGAGTCAAGATTTCTCCAAAGGTCTGCATGGCCCTCCTCAATCTGTGCCATCCCGTGGAGCCCCCTGACTTCTGACTCTCACCCTGCTCTAGCCTCTTTTGTCTCACTAACCCTCCAGGCTTTGCATAGAGGCTTTGCACTGGTTGTTCCCTCTGCCAGGAATGCTTTTCCCCAACATACCCACAGGCCTCAACCCCTCACCTCTACCATATTGATGCTCAGATGTCACCTAATGGCAATCCTATTTAAAATCACCAACTAGGGTATCCCTGGGTGGTTCAGCGGTTTGGCGCCAGCCTTTGGCCCAGGGCGCGATCCTGGAGTCCCGGGATCAAGTCCCGCGTCAGGCTCCTGGCATGGAGCCTGCTTCTCCCTCCTCCTGTGTCTCTGCCTCTCTCTCTCTTTCTATGTCTATCATAAATAAATAAATAAATCTTAAAAAAATAAAATAAAATCACCAACTACCTCCTTGTCGGTCCAGTTTTCCTAATCACTTTACCCTGCTCTATCATCCACCGCCTCATCCGCATTTCCTAACGTCCGACATACTAAATCATTTCCCTGTTTGTCATATTTATTTACTTTCTCATTTCCTGAGTACAAAGAAGACTCCACGAGGGCAGGAGATTTGTGTTTTACTTGCTGACCTACCCTTGGGGTCTAAATCAGTGCCTGGCACCTACTAGGCTCCCCATTAACCTATGTGACCTGTGCCAAAATGGGTGAAAGGATAAATGAATGAATGTAAGAGCCGGCGCATGAACCTCTGAGCAGAGCTGCTTAGAGCCTGTCTTGCTTTGGCCTTCACCTGATGGCAGGCGCATCTGTCCCCTTTGCCTCCGAGAGGTTGAGACAAGCATGCTGGCTGTTGAGGTTTCCCCGGGACCTGAGCATTTTGCAGTCAGAGGCAGCCTCTGCCCCTGTCCCGTCCCAGGTCCTCGTGTCTCATAGAGGAGATACCTTCAGGCCCAAAGCCCCCCGGGGCAGCAAAGGGCAGGGTAAACCCAAGCTCCACCTGTGCCAGGGTGGCTTCCCCCAGCACTGCAGCCCCGGCCTCGGCCATCAGGGAGGCCCTGGGTGCTGGGGGGCATGGGGAGTCCGGGGAGGGGGTGGGAGTGGCTGAGGAGGAAGCCGACCCGGCCGCACCCTGGGGTCATCACCTCATCTGCAGGGAGTGTGTCCACCTCCTCAGCGTCTCTGGGAGCAGCATGGCCTCCACTGCCTCCATTCTGCCCTCGTCGGGGAGGACGAAGAGTGCACTGTCGTTGCTGGTGTACTGGAGCTCCACTACTGTGCAGGACAGCGCATCGTCCCGGAAGTAAGGCACCCACACGTCCTCAAGGTTCATCATGGGCACTTTCACCGACCTGCTCTTGCTCACTTGGAACTTGGACTTGAAAGTATCTCGGGGGTCAAAGGGTGTCTTCCACTTGGCTGGAGGTCAGAGGAGTCTGTGAACACAAGGGCTGCCCTGCCTCCACCCCTTCTCCGCCTGGGGTCCCCTGAATGATGGAGACACTCAGCAGAGCACCGGCCACGCCACTGGCCCTGCCCTTGGTTTGCAGGAATGCATTGGCCAGTGGGTGGCTGCCGGGGGTGGGGGTGAGCCCCCCAGATCTGGTCGGGACACGGCTATGAGACAAAGACTGGGTTAGCTGTGATACGTGAGAGAGCGACAGGAATCTGGGAATAGTGGATGCAGGAGAGAGGTGGGTCTGGGAGAGATGGGGGAGGAGCCTGGGAGCACTGTGGGTGGCTGCAGCAGGGCGAGGAATGCGGAATCCCTGACCCCCTAAAGGAGACAACGTTAGTAATCGATTGCATGCCCACGTACGCCTTGTCGTGCAGGCTGGAGGGAGGTCCACGGAGAACAGAGGCGCAGGAAGACTGGAGCCCTCATTGGGGTGAGTGGGAGCTCCTGGGGGAACCAGAGCCTGGGGACTTGCTGGGAAAGGTGCAGCCACCCACCCCAAACCCCCTGCCTGTGTCCCACCATTCGAGGCAGGAGAGGAGGGGAAGGCCCGGCTGGGTTGATGTGTCCCTGGGGAGGAGAATTTGGAGGAGAAAATCCTAGGACAGGCACAGTGGTAGGAGGGGAAAATCAGGAGACACAAGAGGCAAACAGCATATCGGGTCTGGATTAGTTTTACAGAGAAATCTGGTTCCGTGTCTTCACCTGCAGCCAGAAACACAGGCCCCAGACCTCAGCCAGAACCTCTAGTGTAGGTTTGTGTGTCTCCATGCAGCTCCTATCTCTCAGGCACCTCGCCACCCCCTGACTCCATGATGCTTCTTTGTTTTTTTGTTCCCACTAGGACTGCGGCTCCACGGGCTGACTCTTCCTGTTTGCTCTCCTCCTCTTAGGAACGCACGTGCTGAGGAGGTTAGTGTTGCGTTCCTATCCAAGGGATCGGGCTTTGGGCCAGCCAGAGCCTGGGAAGGGGTCTTGTCTTGGATGGTGCCCCCTCAAAGACACTTTCCCGGATGGTGACCTTTGCCGGCACCACCCTCAAGATTACAGGGGAGCCTGGTTGCAGAGCCCTGGGATGGCCGGGCTCCTTGAATGCTGTGTCCCCGTGCAGATGGCCCCCAGCCTTGCTGGGACCTCCCAGACCAGAGTCCCTGATCAGGACGGAGCCCAGGTCAGAATGGCCCCGGTAGGCACAGGCAAAGGGCTTCCTGACCGTCCCCAAAGGTGTCTCTGCAGGGAGGAAGCTGAAGTTCCTGCCCACCCTGGAGCAATTTGAAGGGACAGCTCCTTCCTTCTGGGAGCCAGGCACGTTTGAGTTGGAGTAAAAAGTGCTGCTCTGACTCAGACAAAGGGTTGCCGGGCAACTTTGCAGTTACTCCCTACAGAGGCGAAGCATCACTTGGAAAACCCTACAAGAAGTCAATGTGACTCCTAACTCTGGGAAACGAACTAGGGGTGGTGGAAGGGGAGGTGGGTGGGGGTGACCGGGTGACAGGCACTGAGGGGGCACTTGACGGGATGAGCACTAGCACTGGGTGTTATTCTATATGTTGGCAAATTGAACACCAATAAAAAATAAATTTATTAAAAAAAAAAAAAGAACTCAATGTGTACAGGCAGGGGGCGACCCGGGAACATGGTGCCTCCTCTCCTGCCCGCTCCCCAGACCAAGGGCACCTGCTCTGTGGCAGTTTCCCTAATCCCATGGTTTGCTACACAGGCCAGAAATGGTCCCAAAGGCTCAGAACTAAAACCCTATTTCCTAGGTGTTATTCTATATGATGGCAAATTGAACACCAATAAAAATAAATTTATAAAAAAATAAAATAAAATGAAATAAAATAAATAAAAAAATAAAATAAAATAAATAAAATAAAATAAAATAAAATAAAAATAAATAAAATAAAATAAAATAAAATAAAATAAAATGAAACCCTGTTTCCCTCCAAACCCCAAGCCAGGGACCCACCTTTAAGGAAGATGTAATTCACCAGGACCACTGCCGTGTGTAGGTCAAGGTCCTTGACCAAATCCACAATTTTCCCCTGCGTCCTATTCTTCACATAGTCGTTGATGAGCTTCTCGGCGGCAGCAGAGTCCTGGAAGTTGGTGGAGAAGGCCTCCGAGGCGTACAGCGCCCTGGCATCTTCCACGAACGTCTCCAGCAGCTTCAGCTGCTCCCACACAAACATGGCATTGCCCACGCTCAGCTGTAGCTCGCTGCTGGGCTGGTGGAGGGCCCGCAGCAGGTGTTGGAAGCCCCGGTGGATCTCCCTGTCGGGGATCTCCGTGAGGTTGAACTTGAGGCCTTCGAGGATCTCCGTCAGGGTGGTGCCTTGGGCCCCCAGGGATAAGAAGGCCAAGGCGATGGAGATGCTCATCGGGGAGAAGATGACATTCTTGTCGGGGCTCTTCGAAGCCAACTCCTTGTAGAGGCTGAGGGTGAAGTCGGTGTTGCTGGAGGCTAATCGGAGGCTGTTCTCAGACGTCTCATTGGGTAGATCCTCCTGGGCGACGTTCTCCGGGTCATGCATGCCCTCCGGGAGGCAGTGGACAGTGGGACAGAGCCCAGCCACCAGGAGCCCCAGAGCCAAGAGGGGTGACATGCCCTCTGTCCTCTGCTCTGGAAGGCAAAGCTCCTTTAAGTGTTGGGGGGCCCGATGGTGCCCCGAGCGCCTCCCACTGCCACCCCCTCCCTCCCAGTGTGGCCTGTGCTCCAGTCTCTGCCTCTGTTAGCTTTGCGACTTTCCAGGGGAAGGCACTCTCCCGGGCACCCAACATCCAAGACCACATCACACTGGAGATAATTGTTGTCATTTTCCCCGCTGGCGACAAACTAGGCACCGAGAGATGAAGGGGCTCACCCGCAGTCACACAGCCAGTGGCGGGAGGAGCAGGGGCAGGACACCGCTTGGCCTGGCTCCTGGCTACCCAGTGGGGGGAACGCAGTGTGGGCCTCGGGGCTGCGCAGACCTGGACTAGGATTTCATTGTGGCTGCTTGCCCTTGCTGCGTGGTGACAGGCAAGGCGCTGAACCTCTCTGAGCCTCAATCCCCATCTCAGTACAACATGCTGAGCAGCTCACGGGCAAGAAACCATGAAGGTGTCAGGCTCCTAACAGGGTTCCAGAGGCCTATCTCCTCCCACAGGGCACCCCTTCCCTGAAACTCCCAGCCACGCCGGAGCTGCGATTCCACAGGGAGAGGGGACGGAGCTGTGGCAGGAGCCGTCAGAGCCAGGGACTGCAGCCAACATGATTATTTACTTACCTCAGCCTCTGCCCACTCAGGCCCAGAGTTCAGAGGAGAAAAGCAGAGCTGCAGAGGTGGGGAGGGGAGGGAAGGTGTGAGAGGGGAAGTAGGGGAAGGGGAGAGGGCAAGGGACAGAGTTGAACTGATTTCCATCAAGAAGCCACTAGAGACACCTTCAGATCAGCCGAGGGGCAGCAGTAGTTCAATTGCCTCAACTCTGTTTACTCTTGGGCTAATGCAACCATTTCTTTGGACGAGTTAAACATCCTGCCCACCACCTGCACCCCCCCCCCCCCCCCCAGCCTTGAATTATTTCTGGAGAAAAAGAACTCTGTTTGGGCAAGTTGGCAGGCTGGCTCTGTTTCTGAGCAGTTGCTGGACAGACACTGCCGGCCTGTCTCCCTGGCCAAGGCCCCTGGAGGGGCGAGGGGAGAGGAGCCACCCGCCAGGCCCCCTTGGAGACCCCATGTGCTCTGCCTGGAGGGACCCCCTGCAACATTCCGTCTGCACCACGGAGTGAGAGCTGTGCCAGGTGCCAGACAAGGGGAGGCACCTCGGGTGTGTTGCGGTCCGGAGGGTCCTGCGTATGGGGGCACCCAGCGGCTAAAGTCAGAATCCACAGGTGTTGGAGGCAGGAACAGCCAAAGAAGCCCTCGTGGTATGTCCACCCCTTTGCAGGTGTGAAAACTCAGACCCAGAGGGGAAGACTTGTCTTCAGAGGGCATGGCCTCCGGGGCCAGCCCCAGAACTGTCCCCTGCACCCTGGCACACCTCCGCCTGGCTCCCTCCTGCCTCCCAGGCTCCAGGCCAGGGCCTAGAACCACCCTAGAAAGATGGGTTCCTCTGCCCCCAGGACGCACCCACTGCCTCTTGGATTACCTGCCTCTACAGCTGGACGTACTCAGTGGATTCCAAAGCCACCGCCTGCCCGGAGTGCTGGATTTTCACGGGTGCTGACACCTATTTATCCGTGCGAAGAACTCCTCCCCTTGCTTGGGAAATGTTGGCAGGGACGCCCAAGTGTTCTGTTTTTAGGCTGGAATGGGCGATCATTTCTGGTAACATGAATTCATTAGATCTAGTGGAATAATCCAGTTACCAGGACAGCCCTTCATTTGTTTCTTAAAAAAAGGAAAACCCCCAAAACAAGTTTCCCTTTTCATTTGTATCTTTTGTTTATGAAATATTCATTAAGGAACATGTGAAAACCCAGAAAATATACAGAAGGACATTGGAAAGTACTTGCCCGAATCTCACCCCCCAGCTGACGCTTTGTTGTGATTTCTTTTAAAAATCACTTTCTTTGATGCGAATCTTCATACACAAACTCAGATATATGTATATTTTTATATAAATTTATTTTTCACTGGTGTTCAATTTGCCAACATCTAGAATAACACCCAGTGCTCATCCCATCAAGTGCCCCCCTCAGTGCCCGTCACCCAGTCACCCCCACCCCCTGCCCTCCTCCCCTCAGATATATTTTAAAAATGCAACGCTCTATTTGCCTGTAGATTGATTTGTATGTTGAAGCACCCCTCCCTCATTCCCAGGTTGGGGGTGTCAGTCGGGGGCCTCTGGTCTCTGGCACCATCCATCCTGGGTGGCCTCCTCTTCACCCCAGGGCCCTTCTACTCTTGATTCCCGCTAAGAGCTGTGGTGACCTCGAGGTCTCCTCCGATCTCTCTTGCATGCCAGGTCTTTCTTGGGCTCCTGAGAACACCTTCCCCTTGTCCCCTCATGTCACAACCCTCCATCCATGACAACCTCTGACAGACTAGAGGGTGCCATGGAGTACAGTTTGGAAACCACTGGATTACCGATAAGGGTGTGGCTCTGGCATGCGGTGGACCCGAGTCCTCGATGGACCCTTGCCAGCTGGTGGCCTCAAGCAACTGGGAATCCCTCAGGCTTAACCTCCTGATCTCTACAATGCGGACACAGACACCTTCCTGCCAGGGTGGTACGAAGGGTAAGTGACATAACACGGAGCGTAAGCTCGCTGAGGACAGGGCCATGTGGTGCTGTGTCCTAGGGCACTTACCCAGTACATGCTGTCCAGGAAGCACTGGGGTAACTAAGGAGGATTCTGGTCCCATCCTCCCTACAATGGTGACTTAATGCCCTTTTAGGTTCCAAGTATTTTCAGAATCGAATACATATTTTAAAATTACACAGAATCCCAGGGACTCCTGGGTGGCTCAGTTAGGTGGTTAAGCATCTGCCTTCAGCCCAGGGTCCTAGGATGGAGCCCTGCATCGGGCTCCCTGCTCAGCGGGGTGTCTGCTTCTCCTCCCTCTGTCACTCCCCCGCTTGTGCTCTCTGTCTCTCTCTCTGTCAAATAAATAAATACAATCTTAAAAAAATTACACAGAATCCCAAGGAAATAGTGGCTAAAACAAGGCTATGTTTATTCCTCGCTCATGGAAATTTAGGTGTGGGTGTGGGCTGATATGGAGGCTCCCCTTTGTTGGGATCCCAGGCTCCTTCTGTCTTGTTGCTCTGCCATTCCTGGGGTCTGATTGCTGGGTCCTCTTCCTCCTCCTCCTCCTCCTCCTCCTCCTCCTCCTCCTCCTCCTCCTCCTCTGACCCCTTCTCTTCCTCCTCCTTTTACTCCATCCAATGAATTGCGGGGGAGCCCTTCCCCACTGGAATCTTCTCTCTCTCTCCTTCTCTTTCTTGCCCTCATGGCCTCTTAGTCCTGGAAGTACTCTGCTTCTCCTTGAGACCTGAGATCATCATTCATTCATTCATTCATTCAGTGTCATTGGGCTGCCCTCTGGGTGGGGCCGGGTGGGTGCTGCATTGTCTGGAGACAGAATGTCTACTAGATGGCCAGTGCCCACCAATCTTGGGACTTAGCACCTCTTTATATGGTACATCATTATGTTGAAAAAGATCTCTGTCCCCTTTCCATCTTATGTTGTTGTCACCAAGGCTTGGTCTGTGCCAGCCTCCAGAGTGGTGGGTTTGGGGGCAGAGGAAAAATGCTAACATCTAACCTTATGACTTGCCCAGGGGCCCTTAGCTGTTAAGTGGTGGAGCTGCTGCTCCAATGCCACGTTCAGGCTCTTTCTACCTTCCCATGCTCAAAAAAAAAAAAAAAAAAAAAAAAAAAAAAAAAAAAAAAAAAAAGAGAGAGAGAGAGAGAGAGAGAGAAAAGGAAAAGGATTTCCATCCTTGAACATATGACAGAAAACGCGTATCTTGGGAGTATAATTATTTTTTAAGATTAATTTATTTATTTGAGAGTGAGAGTGAGTAGGGTTAGAGGGGGAGGAAGAGAGAGAAAGAGTCTGAAGCAGACTCTGCACTGAGCTTGGAACCCAATATGGGGCTCGATCCCACAACCTAGAGATCATGGCCTGAGCCAAAGCCAAGAGTCAGATGCTTAACTGACTGAACCCCCCCGCCCCAATCCCATCGCGCCCCTTAGGAGTATAATTCTTCTACAGCTGTTGGGATCATTAATTTTATAAGGTGTTGCCTGTCTATAGCTCTGTGTTGGGAAGGCTGCCTCCTTTTTGTGGAATGGGAGCTGAATGGGAACCCTGTCCCTGTCTGTTGACAGCTCTACCTGTGACTGCAGATGGCGTGTTTCTTGGACTGGAAATGCACGCAGGTGAACAGCCCAAGGGAGAGCTGGAAGGTTCAACTTGGCTTTGGGGGGGGGAGGGGTCAGGGCCATGGTCTCCAGGAACCTACTGCTAAGGCTCAGTGCAGAGACAGAGACAGGCCGAGGCTGGAAGCGGCACTGCCCTTTGGGGTCTGTCTGGGTGTGGCTGTTGCACTTGCCTCAGAGGGGAAGAGGCAAGAGTCAGACCTAGAGTGATCATCCCTGGACCTAGGGCTGGCAGGTGCTCCGCCTGTGGGTCAGTCACTCTTACTGTCCGCAGCCACATATGGAATCCGTCGGGACTGGGTTGACTTGGGTCTTGCAAGCTTGACCATTGTGATCTGTTTACCATTTTCCATAGTTATTGCCTTCCTGTTTTTAAAAATATTTTATTTATTTATTTATTCATGAGGGAACAGAGAGAGAGGCAGAGACATAGGCAGAAGGAGAAGCGGACTCCCTGCAAGGAGCCTGATGTGGGACTCGATCCCAGAACTGGGCATCAGGCCCTGAGCCGAAGGCAGACGCTCAACTGCTGAGCCACTCGGGCGTCCCTGCCTTCCCGTAGTTACCCGTGACTCCTGAATGCCAACTTGGCACAGGAAGGCTATAGAAAGTCTTAGGAAAAGAGTTGCATCCCCACTGGGGCTGCTATTGCAAATGGGAGAGTGTATGTACTTTAGGGGCTCGTCGGGGGGTGGGGGGTGGATGGCAGGACACCAAGTAGGGGGGGTGTCCCACCTCCAGAGAACAGGTGAGGCAGGTGAGGCTGGGAGGGACAAACACCAGTTCCTCCCAGAGAGCTTCTTCCTGGAGGCTGGGGAGGTGCGGTCATGGGAAGGGCCCCTTCCTCGTCGCGGCTCTGCCACCAGCGGCCAGTGGGGTGATGTTGGCCTCATTACCTCACCTCTCTGAGCATCTTTCTGTCAATCATTGCTCCTTAAAGAATTCTTAGGAGGCAGAAAGGAGGCAACAGCCCAACCCCTGGTTTCGTGTGGCCGGGGAGACGCTGCTGCAGATGGGAGGTGCGCTGGCCAGTAACCCTCAGCACCGCCCTGGCTGTGCCCTCGGGTGCCCCTGCGGGAGGACTTGGCAGGACAGGGACACTTCCCGCCTCTGCTTGCTCATCTGTTGACGCGGCCTGGTCCCTTTGAGGAGGAAGCAGCTTGCCATCATCTGCTTTCATTTCCCGTTACAGGTGGCATCTGAGAATTCCTGGTGAGCAGGGACTTGGGGTCAGAGCAGCCCGGTCCCCGACTTACCCTGACACCCTTACGTACCCTAAGCCACAGACTCTTCCCCTGCATCAGATGGGGCTGGGGTACCTCCTTACTCATTCCCTTACTCATTCAGCCTGTCCATCTGCTTTTATGAAGACAGCAGCCTTCCCGGATTCCTGACCCCTAGAAACGGTGAGGTTGTAAACGTTTATTGTTCTAAGCTGAGGACTTTTGTTGGAGTGATTTATTATACAGCAATAGCTTAACCCCGAGCCACATCCTCTGCCCACTGAGCTCTTAGGATCAGGGAAGAAAACAAACAGGGAAACCTAAATATTATATAAGAAAGCAGGTCAACTTCATACAAAGCACGTGGCCCGGATACGGGAGAGCTCGATTCTTATTTCACAGGGTCAAACAATGAATCTCGAGGACCCCTGACAACGGGCAAAATGATAGAAATATATTAAGCAAAGATGCAGAGAAAGCCCTCAGAAGTGAGACGGGTCCTGACAGCCTGGCCACTGAGGGCTTTTATGGGCAGCCCGGGTGGCTCAGTGGTTTAGCACCTGCCTTCGGCCCAGGGCATGATCCTGGAGTCCTGGGATCGAGTCCTGCGTCAGGCTCCCTGCATGGAGCCTGCTTCTCCCTCTGCCTGTGTCTCTGCCTCTCTCTCTCTGTCTCTCATTCATAAATAAATAAATAAATAAATAAATAAATAAATAAATAAATATCTTAAAAAAAATAAATATAGGAAACTGACCCAGAACTTGGTAGATTTCTTGCCACTATCAGGGTGGATATTTAGGACAAACATGGTGCACTTGCAACCATCATAGTAACAAACAAGATGTTTTTGTAAAGATCATGAGTCCAAGCAAGGGGTCCCCTGTCCCCCTCTCTCAGGTTAACATCTCCTCCTTAGCGCTTCTCCACCTCTGGGGTTTCTGTGAGCCTCGTCAGGGAGCCCGTGGCCTTGCGATTCCTGTGCCATCTCGGCTTGAGCGGGGACTATTGGTGCAGAAAACACCAGGGGGCTTATGGCCCGGCTGTGACGGGTTTCTGAGGTCAGGGTCAAGGGACATGAAGTGGCCACTGGCTGCGGAGCTCTTTGTAAACATGGGTGTGGGTGAGGGGAGGCCCTTGCAGCCCCTGCTCCCTCCTGTGTCCCCTCGGTGGGCTCTCCCACCTCAGAGGCTCTCCCAGGCCTCGGGTCTCCCCCGGCCTCCTTGCCACTCCCCCCGCAGGGTGGTGTCCACCTGCCACGCTTCCATCTCATCCATCAGCTCCCATGTCTCACCCGGGGTCATGTGGCTCTTTCCAAGTTTCAGAGATTTCTGGTGAGCAGAATGTGGACCCCAGTGCCTCCTTTTGGCATCTCTCCTTAGTGACCTCTCTCTTCTCTCAAAGGATCCAACCCTAAATTGAACCCCCCCCCCCCCCACTGTTCCCTGCTCCCTGCAGTCTTCCCGCCTCCCAGTGAATGATGCCTCTGCTCCCCAGCACAGCCAGGACCTGGGGCCGTCCCCCTGCCCCTCTTCCACATGGGGTGGGGGTGTCCCTTCTCCACATCATGGACACCCATGATGTCCATCTCTGCGGTCCACGCTCCCTGCCACAGTGACACCGGAGCTGCAGCTGAGATGCCAGACCGCAGGGGTCTGAAGGGCACTCCCCAGAGCTGAGCTGTCCCTGCAGATCCCACGCCGCCCCCCCCCCCCCCCCCCCCCCCCCGCTTGTACCAGGAGAAGGAAGGCTTTCAAATTCCTTTACAAACAAGGAAACCTCCCAGAACGTTCTGTCTCAGGCTTCAGTTTGATGCAATCATCGGTGAGTCAACACCTTTGTTACACTTTGGGCTGCACATCATGTGACAGGAGGCCTCCCGGGGTCCTTCCTGGCAGAACCGCCCCTCCTCTGACTAGCCCAGATGTGTCCCCACTCTGCTTCCCCCGCTGTCCGGTGACTGTCACTTCCCCAATCTCTGCAGTGAGACTGTTGGCTTCTGGCCAGTGGGGACACCCTTCTCGCTCATCCTTGCTCCCTACACATAGAGCTGCCCGAGTCAGCGAGCAAAAGTGCCTCACCAGGCCTGGGCGTACTTCTCCTAAAAAGTGATTTATCACCTGGAGTTCTTAGTTGGGTGTCCTATAGGTTATCAGCAACCCCACCTGCAGGGTGTGTGGTGGGGGTCCCACCCAAGGAATAGAGAAGTCTCAGGCAGTGACCTGAGGACTTGCAGAGGCAAGAGTCCTCTGGAGCCAGCTGGCCATCTCCTAGTTCATGCACCTGATGAGAGTCCACTTTGGGCAAAGCCCCGTGCCAGGCACTGGGGAGTAGAGACCACTTCGGGCCCTTAGGGACTTCATGGTCCTTGAGAGACACAGACACGTAGAGAGAAGTTAACTCTGGCGCGGAAAACATAAGAGGAAGGCATGGGGAACTGGGATCCCAGGGCCAGGTTGGGGGAGTCAGGACGGCTCCCCGGGCAGGGACCTCTGAGCAGAGACCCGAGGAAGCACTCTCTGAGCTGTCAGAGTGGCCATGAGCTCCAAGATGCACCTGGGTTTTATGTATTTGTTACCTGGCTGCTGCCCTGAAAGAATTAGCTGGAAAAATACCTAAAAGCAAAGAGCGTCCAGGCGCATCAGGCCCTGGAGGACGAGGGTCTTCAGGCTCTGAGTCTAGGTGGGTGGCAGCTGCACCAGGGTGGTGGTGGTGGGGAGATGGGGGGGCACAGGAGTGCCTGGGGCCTGGGCCTAGTAGGATAGCCCTGTGCTGTCATGCACCTCTGAGAAGCAGAGACACAAAAGCTGTGTGTGCATCTGAATCTGAGCAGGGCCTGTTAAAGACCTCGTCTCAAACATTACAGTTCCTAGGGTAGGACCCTGAATAAGAATTTTTAACAAGCTCCTCAAGTTACGTTTGAGTAAACCCTGCTGTAGGGTCAAAGCTTCTTCCCTTTGCCCGATTTGCTCCCGGCCTGGTGAAAGGGCATCGTCACAATCATTCCCACCGCACAAGGGATGAAGGGACACGTGTGTTGGCTCGCGAGCACCTCGCTCAGCGCATCCGGGAGCATCCAGGAGCAGCAGCTCAGGTCCCACATCTCAGCCCACCTCTGGTATTCCTTCACCCCATCCCACCCCCACCCACCAGATTCACCTTCCTGCTCCTGCCCCCACCCAGGCCAAGGACCTTGATATTTGTGAAAGAACAGAGACTTGATCAAATCCACGGGCTCATGGCAGCCTCTCTGGGATGCTGAGGGAGAAGGAGGGGCTCAGAGGGAAGACTCTGGGGGACCCCTCACTCCCAGGCATGTGCAGCAAATGCTCAGATCTTAGTACAATGGAAGCTGTAGTTGGATTAGCTGCCGGGCAGCCACTGCTCTCCAGCAGGCTGGGTGTGTGTGCACATACGTGTGAGCAGCAGCGTGCACCTCTGTAGGAAATGTTTCGTTATCTGCGCTCTGTATGTCTTCATGGGAAACTACCATCAGGAGTGGCGTATGGACTTATGCTGGATCTCCCGGACACGGCCACCTTGGGGCCACCTTCCTCCCACCTCATTCCTTGTGGAAAGGTGACAGACAGTCCGTTCACGGGTGCGGCTGGAGAAGGGCACCGATTGCACTTGCTCACCAGCCCCAGTACCTTGCAGGAGGGGCCTCTCTGACGCTTTGTGAATTGAGATATACACGCAGGGGATGCAGGGCAGTGCCACGCATGCAGCAGGTGGCATCCGAGTGCGACCTAGTATTACTGCTGTCACTCCCTGCACCAGCACCTGTACAGGGACACCGTGATGAGCAGGACTCCGGGCTCCAGCCACGTGTGTCCTCTTTCAATTCCTCGAGCAAGACAGTCTCCCCGATCTGGGTCTTTGCTCATAATCTTTGCCCGGTTCAGTCCGGCTTGTCCTTCAGATCTCAGCTTCAATGCCACCACCTCAGAGCCCCCACTGGGGCCCTGGCTCCTGGGGTAGAGGGTCTCCCCAGCTGTCGCTCTGGGCACCCCACTTTCTCCCTTCACTGGCCTCTGGCTTCTGCCTTCACAAACCAATCCCATTCCTATCCTCTCCTCTGCTTTTGCTCTTCTCTTTCCTTAACATTTTTTTTTTTAAAGAAAACAACTTTTTGTTTTGAAATAACTCAAGATACTCGGAAAAGTAGTAAAAATAGTGCAGAGAGTTCCTGTGACGCAAACATCTTTTGTCACCACGGCGTATTTATCAAAAACCAAGACGTGAACGTCAGTATGGTGCAGACTCATTTGTATTTTTGTATTTTAACAGTTTTTTCCCTACTGTCCTTCTTCACTTCCCGGATCCCAATCAGGAAACCACATTACTCTTAATTCCCACGTCTCCTCTGTTTCGCCCGGGCCGTGACAGCTCCCCAAGGTGTCTGGGGACACCGCAGACAGGCACCTCCTGGACAGCAGAAATGTATTTCTCACCGTTCCGGAGGCTGGAAGTTCGAGATCAGAGCCAGCGTGGTGGGATGAGAGCCCTTTCTGGTCATGGACTTCTGGTTGTGCCCTGCCATGGGAAGGAGCCAGGGAGCTGTCCGCAGTGTCTTTTATAAGGGCATGAATCCCATTGATGGAGTCTCCACCCTCATGACCTAATCACCTCCCAAGGGCCCCATCTCCTACACCATCACCCCGGGGGGTTAGGGTTTGGACCACTTAGTCAAGGCAGCGGGTGCCACTTAGCATCCTTCTCTCCTTGGGCTCTGTTTGCAGAAACAAGGTGCCAAGTCAAGCTCACGTGCCATAGCACTTGTCACCAATGGGCATATGTCATATTCTCTACTTTTCTATTTTATTCCTTGTTATTTTTTAAAATTTTATTGTCTCTCCATGCAAGAATGTCGCTCCACTGGGGCAGGGATTTTTGTGGTTTTCTTCATTTATTTCCAATAGCCAGGACGGTTCCAGATAAGCAGTGGGCATTCAATAAATATCTGCAGATGAACGAATTGCCCTCACCACAGTTTGTACCCTCATGTTTATCTGCTTGATTAGCTGGCTGTGGCCAGAGTCCATGTCTGCTGGGCTTGCACTTGTACCTTGTATGACTTCCATTTCTGAGGCTCTGTAGGTGCCCCCAAACAATGGCCTTTGGGTAAAAGAGCTAAATAAGCAAGAGTGGGCTGGGCATGCTGCTCATTGGGGTGTGAAGTGTTTCCTCTTGGAGTCCAAGGTCATTTTCCTGGCTTGGGTCTCTGCAGAAGAGATGGGGACAGGATTTCTCAGCCCTAGCATTGTCCTCTGCCATTCTGGTGGCAGTGGGTTCACAAGGGGTGGTCCTGAGTATCCATATGATCAGAGAGAGAAATGAAAGTGGGTTCTCAAGAACAAGACGAGGCTTGACAATAGCAGCAGAAATTCAAATGGAGGTGACTCTATTGAACAAGACCTGGGGAGGCTGGGAGACAGAAGAGGAGGTTAGAATGCCAGGAGATGACCATGTGAGGGCACAAAGAGAGGAGGCCACCTGTGAGCCCAGCCAAGGAGAGGGGCCTCAGGAGGAACCAGCCTAACACCTGGGTCTCAGACTCCAACTTCCAGAACTGTGAGATAATACAGTTTCTGTTGTTAAGCTGCCCTTTTACTGGACAGGATGGACGAGGTCAATTGGAGAAAGGGCCACTGGAGGAGCAGGTACACATGGGTGCAAGTGCCCCCTATAGTGTTGAGTGGAGGTGTCTGCTCATGTGCCCGTGTGAGAATGAGGGATGCGAGGGGTCCAGGGAGGGCTCAGGGTGTGATGCGGATGACCAAGCCATTCTAAAATCAGGAAGAAATAGAACAGAGTAACACCAGCTTCTTGTTCAAGGTCCCCGTCCCAGATGGTTGTGCAGGCACCTCATCCTCACTACTCTCCTTCACACACCCTATCCTGGTCTGGAATGAAGTCTCTGTGGTTTCCACACACTGCAGCTTGCTCAACATCATTCTCCAGCCCTTCTCTCTGCTGGAGTCTCTCCCCTGTTTCCAAACCTGCTGTCTGGTGAAGGCTTATTTACTCAAGACCAGCTCAATATCACCTCTTCCAAGAAGGTTTTCCTGACCTCTTTCTCTCTCTCTCCACCCCCCCCCCCATGCTATATCATTGTGTTCATCCCAGGACCGTGTGACAGTTGAGTGATGAGGCCTGCCATGACACCCAGCCGGGAGCTTCAGTGTGTGACATGCAGCCACCCTGGAGCCCATCTCAACCTCATACATGGTAGCTCTTGTGTGACCATGTGCCCAGTGAACTTCAGACAACTCTGGACCTTGGTCTTACACACATCACACAGGCAGGGCCTCCCTCTGACCTTGGACTGGTTGGGCAAACAGTGAGAGAAATATCTGCCAAGGCAGGAGAGACATTTCGCAAGGGAAAGGCACACGGGAATGGGTCTGAGCCCACGAGGAGGCCCAATCCTGAAATGCTGTCCCTGAGCTGGAAGCTCAGATGCAGACAAGCTGTCCGGGTCCCATCTCAGCCATCTGTCCAACCATATGTCAACACAGGTGCCATCCGGGTCCCAGGGCCTAAGCCTCTCACTGTCCTCAGCCTCTGCACACGCCCTCACGTCCCCTCTGTAAAATGGGTACACGGACATACTCTGAGGGGTTGTCGAGGGATTCAGGAGATGACAGGTGTAAAGTGTCCCCAAAGGCTGGCACAAAGTAGGTGCTCAGTACTTTGAGGTGCGCCCAAGGCTTGAGGTTCTGACCTTTTGCAATACAGTGCAGACTCTGGATCAGGGCAGTAGGTACAGCCTCACTGGGAGCACACTAGGGCCATGCAGGGTGGGCTGGGCAAGCACTCAGATTTAAAGGGGTGGCTAATTAGAGGACAATTTGAGTGAAGGACTCATTCATTCATTCATTGATTCTTTAAAGTGTCCGATCCCTTTCATTTGCTAGACGAGGAAGTGTCTGTAGGGGCTTTCATAAAAGAGGAGGGAGAGTAAGCTTGCCTGCATCCCAGGGGAGTGATGCATCTGGAACCAGGCTTCTGGTTCTTCATCATGTCTTTCCTGCAGCAGAGCACAAGACTGAAAATGTGGGTCTTGGGGCTGCACTCCCTGGGGCAATTCCTGCCTCCACCCTTGTGTGACTGGAGAAGTAGCCTGCTCTCTCCAAGCCTTGACTCCCCCATCTGTAAAATGGGGATAATAGCACTACCTGCCTCACAGCAGATAAAGGCAACCATCCAGGTGAAGCACGTGGCACCAGGCCTGGTACACGGTAAGCTATTAATGTGACCGTTCCCAGCATTACTTCCATAAGAACAATGACACTCAGTGTTTGCAAAATGCTTTATTACTCTTGTTGATGCTAAAATTCGTGGTTAGTCATCAATGTCTTCAACTGATACTCTAGTGTTTGCAACAGGTCTCTATTCTCCTGCCCCCAGCCACGCCAGGAGGTTGTAATGAAGCCTCAGGATAGTTTGATGCTGTGATGGGCCCTTTCCACCCTGGTGCCCACTTGCTTTTCTTCTAGGACAAGGAGCACTGGAATGTGTTAAAATCTATGGTGATGGGTAGGGAACACCCCGGCCTCTTTATTTGATGTCAAGGAACCTTCAACCTTTCACCTGATCCTTCCTTGGATGCATGGGGGAAATTGAGGTCCAGAGAGGAATAGGATCACCCCAATGCCCCACAGCTGGTTAGCTGGGACAGAAGCCCCATTCCTTGTTTTTTTTTTCTGAACCATGATGAATGGATGGCTGGTATTGCTGGCAAGAGAAGGCCTCTGCTTAGAACTACATTTCTTGGTAGAAATGCCTGCCAGAACAATCCTCCTACAGAGCTCGGTGGCACTGGGCTGGGCATCAGAGGCCTGGATTCTGGGCCTCTCTCTACTGCTAACATGCTGTGTGTCCTTGGGCAAGTCAACCAACCTCTCTGGGCCTCGGTGCTAGACTCCACTGATGAAGAGTGAGGGCCAGACCAAATGCTCTCGAAGGTTCCTCAAGGTGGCCACGTCTTGCAGTTGTGTGAAAAGCAGCCATCGTTAGTATATCAATACGATGATTATTATTACTTGTAAATGCTTCATTAGTCAACGAAACCTGTGTCAATCACCAGCTCCCAGTAGGGACTTCCACTATGGAAGCCTGTGCCCTTTCCGGAGAAACACCCACCTCAGGGATGGGTCACTTTGCCAAGGAAGAGGATGTTCGTGGCATTCTCCACAATGAGCATCATAAAGGGCCTGTTGAACATGATCTTGTGAGGCCTCATTGGGGCCGACTTGAACATGAAGATTGCTTCTGTGGCTGCAGCCGCTTGAGTCCCCGACTCGTCCACCTCCACCATAGCCTTGTGCACCATCTGCAGAGGAAAGATCAGATGTCACCAAACCATCAGGGCCTGGGAGATGCCATCACTGGAGACGGTGAAGCTTCTGCCATCACTGTCCAACTCTCTGTGCAACCATGCCACCAAGCAGGTAGCAAATGACAGGTAGTCGTGCCACTACTGTGCACTGGGATCTGTGCCTTTCCTTGAATTTCCATGGAATCTTGAAGCAAGGATGTGACCCTCCAATTTTATAGAGAGAAAGGAGGCTCAGAGAGGCCAAGTAAGTGTCACACAGCTAGTAAGTGAAGGAGCTAGCACCTAAGTGTTAGTTTTGATTGCTTCTTGAGAGCTCCTCCTAAGATGCGGTGCTGGATATGGCTTCCCATTGCACATAGGATGAGGTGCAAAGTGATATCTTTGTTTCTTGAAGGAAAAGAGGAGAGTGAGAGAGAAAGAGGGAGAGAGAATTTAGAAGGTGGAATGGAATGAAAGGAGTGGAGCAGAATAAATTAGAATAGAATAGAATAGAATAGAATAGAATAGAATAGAATAGAGCAAAATAGAACAGAAATCACAGAAAGCTTCTTCTGAGCTCACCTCAGACACCTGGATATTAGTGTCATTGGTCATGCCAGTCAGGTCAGCGTGGGAGGTAAAGACGTCATTGATGCCCAGCGTAGGGAGAACTTTGTCCAGCTGGTAGGAGCCCTCAATGGAGAACTTGGGAAGATAGAGCTCAAGCTGCCTGGAAAGAGAATAGGAACTTTCATCGGCTGGCTGAACTCATATCCCAGCTACCTGCCCTCAGTTTCATAATGGTCCTCCAGCCCCTTGCCTAGAGCCCACCCGACTCTGGACTTGGACCATGGGGTCTGTCCCCATGGGTCCCTGCCCACTCTGACAGCCCCATCAGGAAAAGGGGCACTCAGGCCTGCTCCCTCCAGCTGGGCCAGGCCCCAGGGGCTGGGCCCTCACTCGATGCCTCCAGGTTGGGAGGCAGCTCCTGGGCTGGGTGAGACCTTCCCACGACCGCTGTGTCTCCCTGGCAGTGTGCAGGGCCAGCCTGGCCTCATGTCGCCTGTGGAATACCTCTTTGTGAACATCTTGAGCCACTTCTTCAGTGTTTTCTCACTCATTCCATTCTCCAGCTGTCCCATCTGGCCCTCACCGGGGAGGACGAACAGAGCGGTGGCGTTCCCTTTGTAGGGGACACCCACCACCCTGCAGGAGAGGTTCCGGTCCACGTAGTAGTAATAATGGTCTTCCTGTTTCATCATGGGCACCTGAACCACCGTCTCCGAGGTCACATGGAAATCCTGCTTGCGGGTGCTTTTGTGGTTGAAGCCTGTCTCCCACTTAGCTAAATATCAAAATGGAAAAGGTGTTAGAAAGTCCGAGCTGCAGATGAACGGCGTCGAGACAGTAAACCCACCAAATAGAGCTCATCCCCCCTTGCGCAGTCTCCTCCTCAGTGGCAGGGATCCCGCAACCCTTGGACTAGAAAGGTGAGCCTTTTTATAACTTCGGGGACGTGCCTGAACTTTCTATGGGGTTTTCCTTCCACGTGTGCAAAGCAAAGGGGATGGTTTTCATGTCCTTGGAGGCCCTTAACTGCCAAAGTTGTTTGTTTGATCTCTGGTGTTACTCAAGGTCAAATATCTTCTAGAAGAAGGTCCGCAGTAATGACGGCTGACAAAGCCACACTACACCTTGGGGAGTTATTCTGTTTTTCACTCTTTTCCCATTTTTGGATTTTGATCTCAGTTTGGGGGAGAGAGTTTGTAAGGTTCCTGGACATACAGGACTTTTCCTACTGAGAAGCCCTCACTTATGCTTCCTGCTGTGTCTGATCCCTCCAGCTCTTCTGCATCAACGAGATACAGATAGTTCTCTGCATCTTCTTAGTAGACGTAAGATACGGAGCCCACCCCAGGACCCCACATAGCTTCTGTCACAGTTGTCCCCTGCAGCCTGGTGTCAGAGAGAGAGAGTCCTGCATGGGGGGGTGGGGGACATGAAAACTCGGACTCCAAGCTGGATGCTCGCCATCTGTGCTCCTAGGAAGGGGGAGGCAGTTAACAAGCTGTTTCCCTCTTTCCTCTCTCCCTTCCTCCCCTCTTTATCTACTCCTGCCTCCACATCCTCAGCCAGGCCCCACATGGGGGCACCAAAGGGGTTCTGCATCCAGAAGGAGAAGCAGACGTGAGAGCGGAGATGAGTAGGGGTATCCACCAGAAACGTCAGGGAGATGGAGCTGGGGGGATCAGCTGTTGTGGGACGGGGGGAGAAGACTCTCCAGAGGCCAGGTGCTTGTCGAGGGATTTCTCTGCTGAAAGAAGAGCCTAGCCCCTAGGAGGGCATGGGGGCAAGGGTGTAGGGGAAGGGGGAGGCCCTCCAAGGCCCTTCTAAGACCTACAATCCTTCCCTGAGTGGCAGTACGGTGGCCATGGCAATCTCGTGGTGGAAGTTGGGGCCCAAGGCCCATGAACAAGAGCCAGCTCTTCCCAGGGTGGCAGGTGGAGGGGGGACAGCAGCCGAGGTCACTGACATCCCCTTACACCTTAGGAAGATGCCTGACCTACCCTCTGCTGATTGTTGGCCTCACTCTGTCAACAAGGCACCAGAAGGGACTAACTCTACTCTCTCACCTTTATGGGTGTGGGACTTGGGGGGCCCTTTTGACAAAAGCAGAGGAAAGGAGAGCGTTCAGCCCAGAGCACCGGGGTCTTACCTTTAAAGAAAATGTAATTCACCATCACCATGGCCTCAGTGCTATCCAGGTCCTTAGCTAAGTCCACGATCTTGCCTTTGGTTTGCTTCGCCACGTAATCATTGATCTGCTTCTGGGCCCCCGCAGGGTCCCCAAAGTTGGTGGGGAAAGTGTCTGCCAGGTACAGCGTCTTCACGGCCTGGAGGAAGGTGTCCTGGAGGCGCACGGTGGGGCTGATGAACAGGGCATTGCCGAGGCTCAGCTGGATGTCCTCCCTGGGCTGGGCGAAGTCCCGCAGCAGCTGGTGGATCCTGCGGTGCAGCGCCTCCTCCAAGCCCTCCTGGGGACGGAGGCCCAGGCCTTCTAGGATCTGCACCTTTGTGGACGATCCAGCCCCCAGGGACAGCATGGCCAGGGTCGTGGAGATGCTCAGAGGGGAGAAGAAGATATTCTGATCGGGGGCAGCTGTAGCCAAGGCCCTGTAGAGGTCGAAGGCGAAGTCCCTGCTGGCGGGGGCCACCGTGCTGGCCACAGGCGGCTCCTTGACTCTCTTCTTCATCTCCCGGGGGCGGTGGCGGTGCAGGCTGGCGCCCGGCGAGCTGAAGAGCATCAGGCACAGAAGGAGGCAGAGCTTCATGGTGGCTGCTCCTCGCTCTGAAAGGACAGCGGGGAGGTGTCCTCAGGGAGGGTGCACAGCGGGGGCACCTCCTCAGAGAGGGGACTGGGTGTCTAGGGCCGGTGTCCCAGGCTTGTGACCACCCAGCATGCAGCATCTAAGGGAGATGATGAGCCTGTGCAGTTGGGAGAGGGGGGTAAGGAGAGCCGTGGAGGCTCGAGGACAGAGACTCGGGGGACGTGAGCACCTAAAGGTCGGGAGAGGAAGGAGAAAGCAGAGTTCGCAGAGCAGAAGTGGGGGCTGGCCACCAGAGCAAGAATCCTCTCGTCCATATCAGGGTTCGTGCTACAGGGGGTGGGACGCGGGAGTGCATGGCTCTCTTCTCTCTGCCTCATCAGCATCTCTGAGGTTCCCAGGCAATGAGAAGCCTGCTTCCAAGGTGGCCTGTGACTGTCACTTCAATCCCTGGAGGCAGCGTTTGCAAGGCCCGGTGGTCCTTCTGTGAACTCAGACCAATTACCACTCCCCCACCACGGGCCCCTTGGAACTGCTGGATTTATTCTCGTTCACTCAGCAAATACATATTGAGCATCTCCCCCGTGGCCGGCAGGGTGCCAGGCTCCAGAGATGTGCTGGGGAACACGCGGATGCCAGTTGGTTCTTTTCTCCTTTCTCCCATCCACCTCCTGGGGCAGGGAGCAGGGCTGTGCAAGGACCCGGGGGCCATCCTCGCTCCTCATCAGAGGCACCTCCCCACTCCCAACCCCATGAGAAAATTCTACGCTCTGAATGTGAGCATCTCGACTTCCCTCCTACTCTGTGGTGGCTGAACTGTGTCCCCCACATTCCTACAATGAAGTCCTAACACCTAGCACCTCAGAATGTGACCGTATTGGGAGGAAGGGTCTTTAAAGAAGTGATGAAGTCAAAACAAGGTTGTATGGGTAGGCCTAGTGAGAAGAGGTGAGGACCCAGACACACACAGAGGGGCGTCCACTTGAGGACACAGGGATGGGGCCAGCATCTGCGAGGCCAGGGGACAGGCCTCAGGAGGAATCAGCCCTTCCAGACCCATTTCCTCTTGTGTGCTGCTTTGTTACTGCAACCCTGAGCCAAGACATGTCTTCTTCCTTCCGTCCCCCAGAGAAGGAGGCCTCCTAGGTGGGCCCTGGGAGGTCCTCAGCCCCTGCCTCCTCCCTCCTCTCCTGCTCCATCTGCCTAGACCCTTCCTCTCCAACCAGAAAACCTTCCTGGGCCCAGGCCTTCCGAAGTCCCCCATGTCCACCGTCTTCCGTGACCAGCCCAGACTCGGCAGCCCAGCCTCCTGAGTTCAAAGGTCAGCCCCAGTACTTCCCATGAGTGTGGTTTGGGGTAAGTTGGTCATGTCCTGAGCCACTGACCACACCCACACCCCCCAATCTGTGCAGCGGAGGTGACTCCAGTACCTGCCCCAGGTGCTGACTGGGGGCTTTTAAGGAGTCGACACAGGTCAAGGCGCACACCTGTTGCAGTGGAAGTGTCAGCTGTGGCTGTGGCAGCTTCCAGTCAAAGCCCCACCGAGGTCGCCGGTTCCTCAGCTGTGCTGTGGGGTACACGCTCTCACTGCACACTTGCTCTCGTGTGGGCCTAGTGGCCTGTGTGCTGAGAAAAGCCCTAGAGGGTGAGATCTCCCTCCAGCTGGGTCTTCTTCCTCCAAGGACACAGTGTCATCAAGTCCCCAGCCTCAGGGTCCTGCCAGAGTCACATGACCCACACAAACCTCAAACGCAAAGGCCCCAAACAGCTGCAATGGGCATTGCATACAAAGTGGCCCACTTGGAGGGGGGAGGGCAGGGGGAGAGAGGGCCAGTGACCTTGGGAGTCAGGCTGACCCGGCTGCAGTCCTGAGTTTGAGCAAAATCAAGTGACCTGAGCAGGGCACGCTCACCAACCCCGGCGTTTAGATCACACCTGAGCTCACAAAGGAGGCTCATTTAGAACATTCTGTTTGCAGAAGCTCCGGCCACCCAGAATCAAATACTGCAGCCTCAGCAGTCACGGGCCTGCTGTTGGGTGCTGCGCCGTCTCCTCCTATCTGCCCTCCCTCGGCCTCACACCCACCTTCAGAGGCAGGTTCTGCTATTAGCGCCGTTCAGAGGGGTCACCTGACGCTCAGACAGGCCAAGTCCTTGGCTGATGGTGGTAAAGCTCAGTTCTTTTTTTTTTTTTTTTTTTTTTAGAGATTTTATTTATCTATTCATAAGAGGCAGAGACACAGGCAGAGGGAGAAGCAGGCTCCCTGAGGGGAGCCCGATACGGGACTCGATCCCGGGACCCCGGGACCACACTCTAAGCCAAAGGCAGATGCTCAACTGCTGAGCCACCCAGGCGTCCCAGCAAAGCTCAGTTCCGATGCTCACAGCCCGTGCTCTACACCGCCAGGCCATTTGGCTTCCCCAGCTCCCGGGCCTCCTTCTGTGCCACCGTCTCCAGTCTCTGGATCCCCCGCTTCAGGAGCCAGCGCTATAGCTGCTCATCTGCAGATAATTAAGCCACAGGGTCTGGGCTTCCCAGGTTGACACCCCCTTTCTGTTTGCATCCTGGGTGTCAGTCTTTAGAGGATGTGGGTGGGTGGTTTAATCTCTGGGTCCTTTAAACTAGCCAATTTTACAGCACAGTATGGTCCCTCCTGCAAAGTGTTAGAGCCGTCAATGTAGCAGGATGCTGCTGAGCAAACACTTCAGCTCAACCTCCGCTCCCTTATTATCACAGATTAACACCGAGCTGATAATTGCCTCAAAAGAAATGCTTTCAGAGAATAGTTGCAGACACCGAGGGAGGTTCCTGCTTGGATGGAGCCCAGAGGCAGTTGGCGCAGGCAGGAGAGAGAGTTCTGGCCTCCTGTGCCTTCAGCTGGCCCGGTGGCCTTGGGCCAGTTCCTTCCTCTCTGCAGGCCTCAGCTTGTTCATAAACAATTCTCCCCACCACTGCCCCTTTGCCCACCACCAAGCACCAGAGGTCTGGTGGGCCAGAGCCACTTTCTCAGCACCCACTGAGTCTCCCCAGACACCAGGGTCTCCTTGGAGGTGGCTCCAGCCTCATGCACTCTCCCCCGGGGTGCAGGTTTGGGACCTAGAACTCTCCACTTGGGCTCACTCTCTCTCTCTTACTAAAACCAGTGTTTGAGGACGCCTGGGTGGCTCAGTGGTTGAGCCTCTGCCTTCAGCTCAGGGTGTGATCCTGGGGTCCTGAGATCGACTCTTGCATCAGGCTCAGGCTCCCCGCAGGGAGCCTGCTTCCCCCTCTGCCCCTGTCTCTGCCTCTCTCTGTGTCTCTTGTGAATAAACAAATAAAATCTTAAAAAAAAAAAACCCAAAACAGTGTTCATTAACAACCTATTCGATACTCTACAAATATTACTGCATCTACCCATCAAAGGAAGAAACATCATTGAGACCATTTTGCAGATGGGTAAACTGAGGCTGAGCAAAATGGTATATAGCTTGTCTCAGCCAGTGAGTGATGGAGCCGGGATTAAAATCCAGATTCCTGTGACTGGTGTACACACTGCCTCGTTCTTCCTTTCACGGTTCTGAGACAGATGCCTTGTTCCCTCTCCCCTGTAGCTAGGTCCTGGTGAGTATCCCTGGGTCTCGCCCAAGATCATTTACGCTCCTCCACAGCAACAAAGAGCTGGTATCATCACCATCATTGTACAGAGGAGGAAATAGGGGGTCCGAGAGAGTGGAGGCATGAGGGTGCTGGTTTTAGGCTTCCCAGTTTCAAACCCGGACTGTGCCATCATCATATTACTAGGCCTCCGGCAGAAAGACACAGCTTTGACAGAGTTTTGTGCCAACTGTGAGCTGGGGCGAGTCTGCTCCAGGCCCTGGGAGCTGGCCCTGGGAGCTGGGCTCTCAATCAGGAGAGTGGAGCCTGGCCTGGTTGGCCCTCTCTTCGCCCCCCGATGCCAGTGTTTCTGCAGAGAGGTCCCCGCGTGTCCGAGGGAGAAGAGCAGATGGATCCAGCGCGTCTGGCACCCCAGGCCAGAGTGACTTGAGCTGGCCGGGCTGGGCAGGGGCTGGGCAGGCGCTGAGGAAGTCCTCCCACTAATCCCCACCATCCATGGACTCCAGATCTGCTGCACTTACTCCGAATGCTAGGTCCCAAAGTCCTACCAGGTCAACTTGGCGCTCAGCTGGGGGAGGTGTGTGCCTAAGGAGACCTGTCTGCTGCTCGCTGTTGTCATGCCTTGCCCCTGCCCGGCCCCTCCCCGTGCATTGTTATTCTCTAGGATGGCCCCTGAGCCCCCACAGTGATGGAAGCGCAGGTTCCACAGGCATTTGCAGGTGCCTTCCTGCCTCCCGGCCTCTGTTCCCAACTAGAGCACGAGCTCCTAGCAGAGAGCAACCTAAAAGCAACCGAAAAGGCTCTTGCTGTGAGGTTTGCAGCCAAGGGCTGGTGCTCAGACCCCTTTTTGGAAGAATGAATGAATGAATGAATGAATGAATGAATGAAGTCCTCTATGGCTCAGAGGCTTTAGAACCTGTGCTGGACGCGGAGCCCTCCTGCACCCAGGGCTAACTTGCCAGGTGGCTTGGAACAACTCTCCCCTGCCATTCGGCTTCCATTTCCCTTTTCCTTCCTTAAAACTCATTTCTTGAGATACGAGTGACATACAAAAAACCCTGGGCCGTGTACACCCCTGAAACTACCACCAGCACAAACGAACCCATCGCCTCCCGGCCCCCTCTGCCCACCACCTTATGCTTCATGCTTCTTGATCGGTGACCAAGGACCCTGGGCAGCAACTGCCCCTCTCCTTAGAAAAACTGAAAAGCATACTTATTTTATGTCCAAGTTTCACCTATTTAACAAATCGCCACACAGCATCCGGACCTCAAGCAGCCTGGGCCGCCCTGACTCAGGGAAACAGAGCTGTTCCGTCGTTTCTCCTGATATCTAAAGGTCCGAGATGGCAGGTGCAGAAAGCCAGACAGAGGAGCACCGCCTGTGGACCAGACTCTGTCCCCTCTACCTTGTCTCGGGGTTCCTCCACCTCGGAGCTGTTCTTTGTCATGGGGTCTCTCCTGTGCCTTGTCAGCGATTTAGGGGCATCCCTGGCCTCTACCCACTAGATGCCAGTGCAACCCTGTCCCCAGCTGTGCCCACTACAAATGTCTCCAGATGTTGCCAGATGTGCCGCAGGGATAAAAATCCCTCCTGGGCGAGAGCTACCACATACCGAATCTTCACAGCCACTGTGGAGAAGGTGTAATAATTCGCATCTTACCTATAAGGACACCAAGGTGCTGCCAGATGTAGTGTGTGCCCAAGTTCACAGTTCTGGGGCGGAGGGTGGACTCTGCGGCCTCCAAGGCCCTGGCTCTCTCCCCACCCCTGCGGGAAGTTTTCCTGGTCACTCTGGGGCTGCCCCAAAGCTTCGAAGCCTCTCAAATCCCAGAACCCCAGTATCCCATCAGGCCCCATGCCCTCAAGCCCGTGGGCCCCCCGTCCGTCTTCAGTGCCTGTACTTACTCTGTCTCACAGTCAAGCGTGCACACAGTGGAGGTCCCAGTCCCTCACGCTCAGCGAAAAGCAGAAGCTGTTGGAAGGAGCATTTGTCACTGACCTGGGCAGAGCCCTGACTCCGCCCCCCGCCCCCTTGGCCCTGCCTCATCCTGTCCTGGAGGGCTTCTTGCCAACGGGTAGGCTGCAGGCACAGCCACCTGAGCTCTGACCTAGGGCCACCCACTCGCCAGTCCTACACAGACCCCCGTTGGCCTCCACAGCATGGGGTCCCCAGGGAGGCCACCTGCTGCTGGCCTTCCAAACACAGAGAAAGGGACACCCTCTTGCAAGCCTTCCTTTCTCCAGGCTGATTCCTCTGCTCCCACAGCCACTTGGCTCTACATCTGGGGCAGGATCATGCGAGCCCGAGGTCTCCACACCCCCCAACACTACCGGATTCCCAGGCAGTGCTTACCGGATTCCTTCAATGGTGAGAGTCTAGAGGAAGTCAGAGGGACTGTCACCATGGCTGAATGCAGGGACCATTGGATCCAGTCCCCTCACTGTGCAAATAACTGAATTGAGGCTCAGAAAGATGAGCGGGACATCAAATTAGGGACATGAATCATTAGGGACAGAATGATGTCAGGTGCCCAGGTCACCAACTTCAAGGTCAAGGCTTTTTCCTTAGGAAAGGGCTGTATCTGGGATTTCAGCTGGCTCAGCTGGAGCTGAACTGCCCTTTTTGACCTTGACCTTGGGGCTCTGGAACTCAGCCCCACCATTTCAAGAGCATTTCCAAGATGCTGGTTCAGGGTGCTGGCTCAACCCTTGCTTCATTTCCAAGGTCCCCAGGCCCTGGTGTCAGGTGTCCTGCATGTGGCCAAGACCCAGGAGTGGTGTGGGTGAGCTGGGGTGAGGAATTGGCAGAGGAGACAGGGGGCCAGACGTTGCCCAGGCGAAGCGATCTTGGTGTTCAGCAAACAGGGTCCCTCTACTGCCTCTGAGACCAGGAGGAGACTGAGGCCCACCTCAGTCTACAGGTAAACACCATCACTACCGGGCATCGAGCACTTACTTTGTGCTCGCTGCCTCCCAGATGTGCCGGAAGGTGGGTACTAGTATTTCCATTGGATCAGTGAGAAGACAGAAGCAGAGAGAGGTTAGGTAATCAGCCCAAAGGCACACAGCTAATAAGGAGGAGCGTTAGCAAGGGGAAAGCTAGGTCTCTTCCGTCCATTGTCCCATGTGACATAGCAAGGGTCCTTTAAAGAACCTAGAGATTCCTAAACTGTGTTCTGTAGGGTGGAAATCGTATTACATGCCTGTGCTGGGGTGGATAACATGCCCCCCAAAGATAGCCACATCCTAATACCCAGGATCTGTGGATCTTCCCTTATATGACAAAAGGGACTCTGCAGATGAGACTTTAAGTGAAGAATTTTTGTTTTAAAAGATTTTATTTATTCCTGAGAGACAGAGGGAGAGAGGCAGAGACACAGGCAAAGGGGGAGAAGCAGCTTCCCTGCGGGGAGCCCGATGCAGGACTCGATCCCAGCACCCTCGGATCACGACCCGAGCCGAAGGTAGACGCTCGACCACTGAGCCACCCAGACGTTCCAAAGTGAAGGATCTTGAAATGCGGAAGACTAGCACAGATTATCCAGGTGGGTCCTAAACCTCATTATAGGGGCCCTTATAAGTGAAGGCAGTGAGGAATCAGGCTCAGAAGAAGGCAACATGACCACGGAAGCAGAAGACCTTGCGATGTGGGGATCCAAGGATGTTCGATGGCCAAGGAACTCAAGGAGAAAGCCCTGCTAACTTCTCCATGTCGGCCCAGTGAGACTTAATTTGGACTTTGGACCCCAAAGTGTAGGAGAATAAGTTTGTGCTGTTCCAAGCCACGACGTTGGCATGAATTAGTTACAGCAAGAACAGGTAACGTGTGCAATACCCCAGACTGGGCTCCGCATGGAAGTATTTGGGAAAGATGGGATTAACCAAGGTAAGTAGGACTTCTCCAGCTGTGGGCTGTTCCTGGAGACATCACGTGGGCTACTTTCCAAGACTGTGCTGTAAGGAATAGCTTGAGAATTGGGGGAAAGTCTGTGGCAGCCCCTGACTCCCCGCCCCGGCTGCCCCGAAGGTACCCCGAAGGTGCCCCGAAGGAAGGAGGCAGAGACTGGGTTAAGGTCCGAAGAGAGAGATTTAGGCAGGGCGGTGGGGGTCTCGGGGCGCGATGCCCCCGTATCGGCCTGCTAGGGCCGCCAGAACAAAACGCCATAGACTGACTGGGGGACCTAACAGCAGAGATTTATCTTTTCACATTTCTGGTGGCTTGAAGTCCAAGATCAAGGTGACCTCAGATGTGGTTTCTGGGGAGATCTCTCTTCCTGGCTCGTAAATGGCACCTTCTCACTGCGCATTCACATGAGCTCTTGGCCCATAAGGAGAGACAGAGAGAGGCAGGTCTAGTGTCTCTTCCTCTTCTTATGAGGATGAGGACACCATCCTTGTGGGATTAAGGCCCAGCCCTTATGACTCCTCTGACTTTAATTATCTTCCCGAAAGTCCCCATCTCCAAATATAATCCCATTAGGGGTTAGGACTTCAACATGTGAATTTGGGGGGGACACCCTGAAGTCCGTAACAGCCTCAGGGAGTGGGTAGGATGGGCCAGCAGCCAGAATATGGGAATTTAAAGGACTCTATAGGTCATGATAGACGTTTTTAGAAAAGATTTTATTTATTTATTCATGAGAAACAGAGAGAGAGGCAGAGACATAGGCAGAGTGAGAAGGAAGCTCCCCACAGGGAGCCTGATGTAGGACTCGATCCCAGGGCCCTGGATTCACGACCGGAGCCAAAGGCAGGTGCTCAAACACTGAGTCACCCAGGAGCCCCGATAGATTTATTTTTCCGTTATCACCAAAAGTGACCCAACCCCAACAGATGAGCTTCGCCCTGGGCAGAGGTGCGTTCTGCTCAGCCGAGTGCTGCAATGCTGAGCAGAAGTGATTTTAATGAATTGGGGGTTTTACTGACTCACCTGCCTGGCCCCTGACACACTGTAAGCCCGCTTCACCGTTCAGGTGACCTCCCAGCCCTGGCAGGCATATGAAGTTGTGACTTGCTCTAGAGGACAGAGTTGTGACAAAAGATGAAACAAGGGACTAGTTCACATTTGTGGGGCACCAAAGAGTTGTGCTTTACATATAATGACTCATCCAGTGCTCGAAATCTAGTGCTGTGTTAGGTAGTATCATCTCCATTTTACAGATGAGGAAACTGAGGCCCAGAACAGCCCATGTCCCATGCTACTATTATGGGCTGAACTGTGTCCCCACCACCACCACCTTAGAAGTTGAGCTGATTTGAATATAGAGGGTCAATGCTGAGAGAATTAGTTCAGGCGAAATCATTCGGCAGTAGAGGGGACCCTTAAGCCCCTCTGACCAGTGTCCTCATTAAAAGGGGAAATTTGGATACAGACACACACACAGAGGATGCCACAGATTGACAGTAAACCATCAGAGGCCCGGAGGGGTTCCAGAGCAGATTCTCCGCCCCACAGCCCTCAGAAAGAACCACCCTGCCAACACCTTGACCTTGGACTTCCAGCCTCCAGAACTCTGGGACAATACATTTCAGTTTGTGGTGCTTTGTTCTGATGGTCCCAACAAGCTAATACACTCAGTAATTGGTGGCGGCTGGATTCGAACCCAGGCATTCTGGCTCCAAAGTCTAGGTTCTACACATGGCCTCTTGACAACTCCTAGAAACATGTTTCACCCAAGCTTGCTCCCTGCAGGTGCTCAGAGCATGGGAGCATGGGACCACTGGCCTTAGATCTGCCACTTGTCAGAGAAGGGCCCCTGACCTGCCCAGGCAGCCAGGGATGGAGAGGGCTCCTTCCTGCCCCTCACCTGCCACACTGAGTCAGAACCAGGGGCTCCCAGGTCTGTAGCTTCAGGGGATTCCATGTTCACCCTCCCCTCTCTGCTGCAGCAGCTGTTGTGGGGCTCTCTGCCCACTAATGGGGTGGGGAGTGGAACCTGAGATCCAGAGGCGTGAAGAGCCTGCCCCCCAGCACAGGGTTCGTGGGGAAGCTGGGGCTGCACTCCTCCTTGTTTCCATCCAGATTTCAAGTGCCTCCACTGGCGGGGGGTGGGGGGAGATCCCCTGGTTTCCCAGCAGGGGCTCATCCCCACCGAGTAACTATTTGTTGAATGAAAGAACAAATAACCAAAAGAGCCCACAAGGCATCTCTACACACCCACGTATGAGAGCCATGCAAGCTCATCATTCCACCGGCATTCTGGGGTCCCCAGAGTATGCCACTGGTGCTCGTGGTACTCCCATTGCTCCCAAATGGTGTAACCAGTGCCACACAGGTAAGGGACACCATGGGAGAGCAGCAAAGGAGAAAAGGAGGAGCCCAGGCACCGCTCTTGGGGGCAGTGCCTGCATGGAGTCTTTTTATTTATTTATGGGTTTAATGTTCCAAAAGGGCATTTAGAAATCTGAGGAGCTGGCATAAATATTTACCCAATCAATTGATGTGTCGGGGGGTGGTGCGGAACAAACAGCTCAGGGACCTTGTTCAGGGCACAGCCTTTTTCTTTCATTCATTCATTCATTCATTCATTCATTCACCAAATATCAGTTGAGCCTCAGCCACACACCAGACCATACGGTCAACTCCAGGGCCAGGATCTGGGGTGAGTGAAGGGGATGCAGTGTGAACAGAGCCCTGACTTTGAGATCATCTGTCTAATCAGGGCCGGGGTATCAGCGATTAGTGTCAGCCAAGCACGTCTGATGGGAGGATGGCCGTCTGCTTTGGGGAGGGCATGAGGCAGGAGATCCTGGCAGATGCTCAGAGATGGAGAAGGGGGCTCTCAGGGCAATGGGGGTGCAGGAGCAGAGGCCCGGAGTGGAGGCTACGGACAACCTGGGAAACAGCAAGTTTCTGCAGCTGAAGTCACTGGACACACGAGTGTGGGAGGAGGCACAGAGGCAGGAGAGGCAGAGCTGCAGGTGGAGGACTATGGGCGTTATCTTACAGGCAATAGGGTGCCACTGAGGGCTTCTGAGCCGGGGACTGATGGGCTTCATCGGAATATGGAGGCACCAAGCTCAAGGCTGAACTGAGGGTGACTCCTCCTCCCCTTTCTTTCTCTGCATCTTACCAGGGCTTCACGTTCCCACACCACCCAGGCAGCACTGGGCACAGTCACCCCAGGCCTTGGTCTCTTTCTCCTGAAGGGCTTGAACCCACCCACCCGGCTGCCTCTGTAAGGGCAGGGTTGCCAGTGTCAGCCTGAGCCAGACTTTATCTCCTGCCTGGCTATTAAAAAACAGAATTCGACTTCCCAACGGGTGCAGGGGGGAGGTGGACTCATATTTTCAGTAATGTAGTTGCTTTTCAGCCAGTGAAACCAAGGGTTGGGGAAGGAGGAGGGTCTGCATTCCTCTGAGCATGCCAAGACACGGGTCCTGCGGCCTTTCCAGGGCCTTGTCCATGTAGCTTGGGGCTGGTATGATGAACACCAGAAGGTTCTGCTCAGCACCCTCCTTCTCTGGGATGGCACTTGTCCCAAGGCTGTCCTGTCCAGCTCAGGGCTCCATTTTAGAGGCCAGGGGAGAGAACCTCCAAATCTTCCCTTCCTACCCTCTCTCACTTCCTGTGAGACAATGGCTTTTCCTGCCGCCATAAACAGGTCATCTGATTCTTGCTCTGGGTATTGGTTTCCTGGCTTCCCACAATGAGCCTATTCCTGTACCTGTGACATTATGTGGGCCAGGAACCACGTCACACAAAGCCTGGATCGTTGTGACTCTTGCTCAGTCATCTCAGCGCTGGAGGTGACCCACAGCCTGTCTCTTCAATCACCAGTGGAAATCTGGGTCTGTGACCTCAGGACCTCCTGCGTCTGACACACTAGGTGACAAGAACACATCCCAGGGCCCTGCCTAGGGAGATGCATTTGCCACATGTTCCTGAGGTTCAGAAACAAACACAGCCAGGTTCCGTTGGCTTACCCCTACAGGAGGGATCAAGGTTTCTTCTCTAAGACTCTGAGAGAATTCACCCCACATACTACAGACATCTGAGCTGGACCACCTGGGACAGCCCAATTAGCCGGGTGAGGAAGCAGGCCCAAGAAGGAAGGGGATTGGCCTGAGGCCCTGGAGCACAACAGTGGAAGAGCAGGACGTAAACACAAGCTCCAGACTCCAATCTCAGGCTCTTCCTTCTTCTGCAGTGCATGTGTGACCATGGCCCCTGATCCAGGGGACTGGCCACATCTCTATGGCCAAAGATGGAGGAAGTGCCTGCACCACCCGAGGGGAGCTGCCTGCCTTACTGGCCCTTCTTCAGTAGGTCTTTGTGGTGGCCGCCTTGACTCGTGCTCTTCCCACCAAGGCCTTTGGAGCTCCCACTCTGAAACGAGGCATCCACCCTGCCGGGGAGAGCAGGCTGCTCACATTGCTTCTCCATTCCATATACACCTTTGCCAACCCACTGGAACTTGGAGTATCTCATCCTCAATGTCTGGGACCAGCTATGTCAGGACAGCGCAGAATGAACCCCAAAGAGATGGAGAATAAGGATGCATTTATTGAGAACCTACTATGTACAAGGCACCAAACCAGGCTCCTCATAACCATCATTGTGTTTAATCCCTTCAACCAGCTGGTGGGGTTTCTCCCACTTCCTGGGGTGGTGCTCAAAGTGGTGAGATGATCTGCCTGAGGTTGCACTGTCCTGAGGATCTGGGTGTCCAGTACATGAGCATCTCCTACCACCCACATCCCTCTCTCTCGCCAACAGCTTCTGCCCTGGACTCTCAGGATCTTCTGTGTCCCCCTCTCCAAACATGGAGCTGCTCCCATGGAGTCCCCCAGGCCACGTCCTCCTGCTTATAACAGAAGAGCCAGCCCTGGGAGGGCTATGGCTTTGTGGGGTTGACAACCTTTCCCAGGAAGAGGATGCTCTGGGTGTTGGTGGAAAAGATCACCACAAAGAAGGGCCGGTTGAACCAAAGGACTCTGTGATTGTGCCAGGCAGACAGAAAGGTGGTAAAGATGCCAGTGGCTGCTGCAGCCTGGGTACCAACTTCATCCACCTCAAGAATGGCTTTGTGGAAACTCTGGGAAGGAAATCATAAGTGTTATCTCAAGAGAACAGGAATCAGGACTTAGGGAAGGCTGGGCGAACCAGAGGTGGTTGGAGATCATCACTACAGGTCACCGCTTGCCAAGCCACTTGTTGGGAATCTCCCAGCAAGAAAGTCTACACTGGGTGGATCTGTGAGCTAGATGACCTCTTATTTATAGGAATAGTTATTTCTATCTGCAACTGAACACTTTCTATGTGCTTAGGGCTCTTTTTAAATCTTCATAGCCATCCTATAAGGTTGATATATTATGGCCATCTTACAGATGAGGAAAATAAATCTAGACACTCACTAGCCCTTCAATGCCATAAGGGAAAGACTTGGAATTCAACTCTATAACTCAAGGCTCTATCCTGGAGTACACTTTTGTTTTCTTAACTGAAGTCATAGATCTCTTTCTCTTGTCAAAGAGATCTCTGATACACACTCAGCCCAGCCTGGTCTGTATCCTCCCTTTATTTCTATCAATGCATTTGTCACTGTCCATTGTGATCTATGAAGCCCACTTGGCTGTGAGAGCTCCCTGAGGACAGGGTCTGGGTGGATACCATTTTGCCAGTGCTAAGAACTAAGCCAGCAAACAGGGGGTTAGTTCATGGTTGCCCATGCCTGTGGATGATTGAATGAAATCCAGGCTCTGAGATTTCATGTGGTGGCAGAGAGAACACATATCACCCGGCAGCTCTCATACGGCAGAAGTTCCCCACTGAGTCTTCAGGCATGGATGACCACGGATGACTTACCTTGGACACCTGCAGTTTTTTCTCTTTGGTGATGCCAGACAAGTCAACCTGCTTTGAGAACAGGTCCACGAAGCCCATCTTGGGCAAAATCTCATCCAGTTTATAGGAGCCAGAAATGGAGAACTTGGGGAAATGCAGCTCGAGCTTCCTATAAAAATGTCTAAAGGAGGCATGGGGTTAAAACACTGGACCCAGGGACAAGCAAGGGACCCCAGTGCACTGTGGTCCTCTTGACTGCATTCTCTAGCTGGCCCCACTCACTCACTCCAACTGACTGTGCTTCAATGCTCCCAGAGACTTAGAGTCAGGATCCCCACGACCCCGGCCTGCTTATCTGCAGGAGCTCCTCCCTTGGGAGCACATTTTCAACAGAGGCTGCTTTCTGTGAACGTGCCAGGTGCCCAGGGAAATACAAGTGTGACAGTTTTGCCTTCATCTCTGTTGGGGTCCTGCGATTTTCACTTATTCGGGACCAAAGATGATTTCTTTGGCTAGAATTCCTCTACCACGTGAGCCGTGTGAATTTTCCATCCACATGTGGCCCTAGGCTGAGGCTCTTATCTGTGGTTTGAAACTTCCCCCATTCATAGCCCCAAGGTGACAGGAAACTTCCTTGCTACTTCCTTGGATGAATGGGTGGAGTTTTCTTAAGTCCCTCTATACTAAGCATCTTGACCGGAGGTCTATGCACTCACTGCACAGGGGCAGATCCTTGAAGAGCTGATGTCACTTCACACAAGTCTTGTGCAATATAAGGGCTACATCTAGAGCCAGGACTCTTAACACCTAGTCTGGTTCTCTTCTCACCAATAGGGGCAAAATCATATTTCAGATGAACAGGAAAGTTCATTGTCTAAAGGAACCCATGGGAAGTCTGAGACCAAATAAGAATTTTTTCATAATTCGGCAATTACCCCCATTCTGGACACTGGCTTTCATTAGGAGGGTCCAGAGGAAGGGCAGTGCTGCAGATTCAGCACCACCAGGCACATTGATTACCTCTTCTGAAGTAAGCGGTTCCATCTTGTTAGCATCTCTGGGGTCAAGGCCTCCTCCACTTGCTTCATTTTCCCTCGGTTAGGAAGGATAAAAAAGGCTGTCATGTTTCCTTTGTAATCCATCCGCAGCACTGAGCAGGGCAAGTATCTGTCATTGAGATACCAGTGGTGCGCTGTGTCCTGCAGCATCATAGGCACCTGGACTACAGTATTCTCATCAACGTGGAAGTCTTGGGTAGTAGTCATCGAGGGTTGGAATGGGTTTTCCCACAGAGCTGAAAGGAAGAAGGAAAGAAGGCACAGGGCACCTGGGGACCAACAAGCTAAGCCTTCAGCTAGGGAATGCCTCTCCCACAGTCTTGGAGACGCCCACCCTACTATTCCATCATGGTGTAACATTTAGATCCTTCAAAACCTGACCTGCCTGAGAAACGGATCTCTCAGGGCTCATTTAAGATTCTAAAATGTGAGATACAAAACAGCATAAGCAAGGTTGTTTCATGTCTTCACCCTTATTTACAAAGCTCTTATTTATTTAAGAGAGAGAGAGAAAGCATGAGATTGGGATGGACAGAGGGGAAGGGAGAGGGAGAAAGAATCTCAAGCAGACTCTGTACTGAGCTTGGAGCACAATACCAGACTTGATCTTACAACCCTGAGATCATGACTTGAGCGAAACCAAGAGTCAGACATTTAACTGACTGAGCCACCCCACGTCTTCACCATTTCATCTACATTGCTGCACTTAAATTTTTTTGCCAACCTGATGTTTATGTAGTGGTAGCACATTATGGCTTTGTAGTGTACTTTCTTGGTTAAAAATAAGGTTGAGCAATCTTTTGTATGTTTATTGACCAACTAAGTGTCTTTTTTTTTTTTATGTCAACACCAGTTCATGTTTTTCTCTTGATTTGTGTAGGGTTGATTCTTAGTGATTTGCAGTTCTCTCAGAACTGAACACGAATTGTCTATTGGTTGCATGAGTTGCAAATCCCTTGTCTTTCTCTCTGACTTGCATTTTCACTCTATTAATAGTGTTTTGGTGACTGAAATTCTTAACTTTAATGCAGTGAACATATTAGTCTTTTCCTCTGTGGTTAGGTCTTTTGTGTCTTGTTTAGGAAAGCTTTCCCTTCAAGGTCTTGAAGATAGTCTCCTGTATTATATTCTAGAAGATTTAGTTTTCTCTTTTGTAAAAAGGACTCTAGTCCACCTAGAATAAATACTTATTACTCATTGAATGGAGGGGTCCAAACCCATTTTGTTCCCCTTGTGGGTATCTAGTTGCACCAGCACCATTTTTGAAAAAATCCACTCTTTCCCTAGTGCTCTATCATGGCAGTGAGGAGGAATGTCAGCTTTGACAATTATCAAATGTCCATGTATCTATCCATGTGGGCATTTCTAAGGTCTATTCTGGCCTCATTATTCTGTCCCATTGGCCCATTTATACTACATAGCCTAAATTAATATGGATTTATGATAAGTCTCACCCTCTGGCAGTCAAGTTTTCCCATCTTAACTATTCTTGGCCTTTTGCACCACCATACACATTTTAGAATCAGCTTGTTAACTGCCACCAAAAAGAAAAAATAAACCTGTTAGGATTTTGATTGGGATTGCGTTAAATATTCAGACTAATTCAGGAGAGAATCAACATCTTTACACATTAACTATTCCTTTTCATGAACATAGTATATCTGTATTTAAAAAAATTTAAGTCTACTTTAATATCTCTCAAGAGAATCTTATCTACAGAAATCCTGTGCATCTTTGCTAGGTAGTTTTCAGTTTTGAAGGTAAGCCACAATTTTCCCACTCTCTCACCATGTGGCTTACAGTGAGGCCTGGGGCTACGTTTATGTCCCTAAGGTGTTGGGCAGATGTGTCAGAGGGAAGGATGTCTCTATCTTCATTCTATTTCTGGAGAATCTCTCATTCTCAGGCCAATAACACTAACCCAGTCGGAGCTAGGTCTCTTTCAGGAAGAGAACACTCAAACCCTGCATTATTTATGGTCAAAGCTTTAGATAGGTTGATGGAATATACTATACATCTAAATTATATTTTGAAAAGATTGACATCTATAGAATAGTGTGCAACCATTAAAGCAAGATCTAAATAAAGTTTTCAGTGGCATAAAACAACACACACAGTTTTCAATAGCATTAAACTACACCTATACACACACACACACACACACACACACACACAAATGAATGCAAAACCTGGAAAATCTGAATAGTCTGTAGATTGCACCAATGTCAATTTCCTGGTTTTGCTTTTGTATGACAGTTGTGTAAGATATTAGTTAGGGTAACCTGGATAAAAGGTACATGGGATCTCTCTGTATTGCTTTTGCAACTTCTATAAGTTTATGGTTACTGCAGAATTAAAAAGGTTTTTAAAAACGTTTTCAGTGGTGCACAAAAAATTCCATGTGTAAAATGCAAGCAATGACCAACTAGGCTGGATTTTAGTCTGGGACTGTTTCCCAGAATCTGTTCCCTGTAGATTCTGGGTTCAAGGTGGTTACAAGTGTGAGATCAGGAGGTAGATGTGAAGCAACCACCATACTCTAAAGGTCTTCCCAGGAAGATGGGATGATGAACAGATCTAGCAGAACTCTGTGTGCTCAAGTTTTCCATGCTGTCCTCCAAGTTCATTGTCCAACATTAGCCCTCCAGTATCCCCAAGCCACTACCAGGTGCCCAGCATGGACCTCTCCACAAGCTGCCCATACATGAACCCACTGTAGTGGCTGGATGTCCCTGGCATATAGATCCCTGAGAAACTCCAAACTTCCACCTGCGCCAAGGACTTCACTCTGTTCCTCCAACTCCACTTCCTCCAGACCTTCACTTCCCCACAACTGTGCAAGGTCCAATTCCTATAGCAATCCCCTTTCCCTGAACATTCATGGTGGCTTTGTTCCTCTGATGGAACACTGATGATACACGCTGTACGAATCTGTCCCCACACTGTTATTTCAACTGTTAATATGTGTGTGTGAATGGAAGACTGGAATGAGTTAGGTGAAATGTTAACACTGGTTACCTAAGGGTAGTAAGATTATGGGTAATTTCTATTTCTCTTTTATACCTATATGTGTTTTTAGGTGTCTTCAAAATGAGCATTGTTATTATTAGATTAATTATGATTACTCTATTTGTTGAATATATATAACTGTCAAGTCTCCACAAGGTTCTTTTGCAAAGGTCCAGAAAACAAATATTTTAGGCTCTGTAGAAACTGCTTATCTCTGTGGCTGTGTGAAAGCAGCCTGAGAAAATACATAAATGAGTGGGCATGGCTGTATGCCAGTAAAATTTTATTGACAGAAACAAGTGGTCCATCAGATGTGGCTGGGGTTGGTGGTTTGCCTATCTCTTTAGGCCCTCTCTTAAAGAGCACATAAAAATGTGACATAATTTGATTCTCAAAACAAAGCTTTGAAGGAGGGACTCTTATTATCTTTACTTTAAGCAAACAACCTGCTGTTTACACCGGGGTAAGTGGCAGAGCTTTGATATGAATCCAGCAGTTCACCTTGTGCATTTCATACATTACTACCATGAAGAAAACAAATAAGTAAATATTTCTAAATTTTCTCAATACTACACAATCTTAGATATCTGATGCTTTCACGTGAATCTTCTAAGGGTTGCTTGATCCTATCTGACCCCATCCGTCTACTTTCTCTTTTTAAAATATTTAATCTATCCTTAAATTAGGGGGAGAGGGAAGATATAGGATTCACTAGCGAACCTACTCTTACCTTTGAAGTAAATGTAATTCACCAGCACCATTGCAATGTCCGTGTTCAGGTTGCTCACCAAATCCACAATCTTCCCTTGAGTTTCCTCCTTGATGTGGTCATTGATAAGCTGGGTGGAGCCCACAGAATCATGGAAGTTGGTGAGGAAGAGTTTGGAGTCATAGAAGGCCACACTGTCATTAAGAAATCCCGGAAGGATCAGCAGGTCCTGGCTCAGGAACAGGGTGCTGCCCATGTTCATCTCCAGCCTGTCGTCCGGAAGGTGGAGAGTGTGCAAGAGGTGCTGGAAGCCCTGGTGGATGTCTGACTCGGACACCTCTGTGAGGTTGAAGCCCAGACCCTCAAGGATCTGGGTCTTGCTGTGTGAGCGGGCCCCCAGGGACAGCATGGCGTAGGAGGCTGAAATGCTCAGTGGGGAAAAGAAGATGTTGCTCCCAGGACTTTGGGAAGCCATCAGGTGGTAGAAGTGGAGAGCGAAAGCTGTATTGGCTGGGGCAATCTTGAGGCTAGGGGAGCCCTCACCTGTGCTTGGAGGCTCCTGATGGAGGCTGTAGCGCTCAGGATGCAGCTGACCATGAGGTAAGACTAGCAGTCCAGCCAGAAGGAGGAGCAGGCTGTCTGAAAGATCCATCTTCTGCGCTCTCAGGGCTATAGGAGGAAAAAGAGTGCCCAGGCAATTCCTCAGTAGAACATCCAGCTGTCCTAAGAAGTTGGGCAAGGGCAGGGCCCCAGGGTGATAAGTGACACTGTGAACTCTTGCAGATGGACCTGTGGCAGGATAGCAAACAATCCAGCACCTTCCCAGCATATGATGAAGATGATATTCCGTGGCGGTGCTTTAGATGAACCAAGCACACTTCCTCCCCACACACCTCCCTGCATTTCTCATCCCTCTGAGCTCTGCAAGGCACTGGCCTCCATTCTGGTCCCAGAGACTCCAGAAATGACTTAATTGGGTCACCTTACTGGTAAGTAAGCTAGAACACAAAGTCTCCAGACTCAGCCTGGAGCTCCTTTTACCATTCACATTTATTCCCTCAGTCCGGTGACCCACTGCAGCAAGGGTGCAAATCACCAAAGGGTATGTGAGCATCTACAGCAGCAACATCCAAGGTGTGCTTTACAGTCGACATAATCACTTTAATGCCATTTTGCCTGCCCCTCTTTCCTAGGTAGAGATCAGTGGAATTCTCACCATTGCTCCGTACAGGTAAGATCATCAATGTTCAAAAGCTAACCTGCCCAAAGTCCCAGGAAAAGGATTGATCTCTTTTCCTAGTAAACTTAATCCGCCCCAAACAGGGTGCTCGATTTTTCTCCATCAAATCTGTGCTGCTGCATCAAATGGACCTACCATTACTATCTTGTTCTCAGCCCCAAACCCAGTTGTCATCTCTAGTCTGTGTTTGGCTTTCCGTCCCCCACTCCATTCAATCATTGTGCATGTCTGACAGGCTCTTCCCCCAACCCCCCAGCCTGTCCACTGCTATGACCTTCACTCAGGCCTCCAACCTCATTCACCCAGACCAGGGGTCAGAAAACTTTTCCTACAAAGGGCCAGAGAGTCAATGTCTTTGGCTCTGCAGGCCATAGTCATGTTGCAGCTGCCGAACTTGGCTGTGTTGGCTGGAAAGCGGCTACCCACGAGGCAGGCTTGTGTGTGGCTGTGTTCTGGTGAAACTTCATTTATGGACAATAAAATGTGAATTTTATATACTTTGCGTGGGTCACAAAATATTGTCCTCCCTTTGATTTTTTTCAACCATTTACAAAATTTGTATTTATATGTATATTTTATATTTTGTTATATCTTGCATTCTTAGCTCAGGGGCTAGGCAAAAATAGGCTGTGGCTTAGATTAGACCCATAGGCCACCATTTGCTGAGCCCTGTCTTAGACCACTATAGCTTCCTACCTGGTCTTTCTATATTATTTTCCACCCTGGAATGGGAGAAACAGCTCTACTCACCTGCTTAACACCTGTCCCCATAGCATGGCTTCCTACCAAGCTATAATACCTTCTCCTGCCCTAACCGTCACATGCGTACTTATCTCTGGCTTTGCAGTGAGTTACCCAGAATTCTCTATTTGACATTCTCCAAAACACCTGGGTCTTAAGTCATGTGTGGCCTTGCAGGAGGCTGCTTCTGGGCCTGGGTGCCGGTTTGCCCACTGGTGCAATATGAAGGCTGGTGCAATCATCTGTAGGGGTCTTTCCAGCCATAGGATGTGTCACCTCTAGGTCTTTCCTAGTTTTAGCACTACAAGTCTTATGTTCCAGATCTCCCAATCCTAGGAAAACTAGGATGATTGATCACCCTCCCTTCTGAGTCTCAGTAGTGGCCCTCAGAGAGTTACTCACGGTCAGTCCTGGTATGGCCCCCGGGCAGCTGTCTGAGTGCTAGAGGAAGCCCAGGAACAGGGTCTGGGCTTATCAAGCCAAGGAAGGTTGGCAGAGGCTTTCAGCACCACCAGCACCACCAGCACCTCCCAGATTAGGTAATTATTAACGAACAGACCTATGGGTGCAGCGTGGAGTCTCAACACAGAGAACTTCACTGAAAGTTGGCTCAACCTTCTCAAGATGACCCTCCTTCTGTCCAGGGGGATTCCAACTGAGTTTACCCCTTGCTCTTTGTGTTGTGCACTAATGTTTCCCTGGCACATGCTTCCTCCAGAGGCTGATGGGGCCCTTTAGTGGATGTGGCCTCCACATTGCCGCTCATTGGCCATGTGAACTCAGGCACATTTATTCCCTTCTCTGGGTTTGTCATGTGCCCATCCCATCCCCCACCACCTCCTGCAAAATGAAGAGGTGGACCAGACCAGGGGCAGCAAACCCCAGTGCCCTCACAAACCTCAGAATACTGCTTCCAGGGTGACATAATGAGGAATGGTGGACATGTGGGACTGGAGAGGGTTACTTCTCTGTGGCCATCAGGACCCACTGGGCTGCGGTAGGGGGCTGGATCCTGCCCTGGTCCTCCAGTTTGCAATCCTGGACTATGGATTGCCCAGGAAACTTCCGGCTTTAAAGGTACATGACTCTGTGATGGAACATGTTGGCCTATGAGGTACCATATGTTGGCTTTCAAGGAGAGTGCATCCAGGGGCAAAGGTGGCATGGGGTCGGAGCAAACCCCTCTGTGGGCCAGGAATCCAATTGCACATTTCCTTTTTAATTATGGATCTTGAATCTGCTTTATGTGTAGTAATCAGTGAGCTTGGGCACCCTTGGACTATTCTGGAGCAGTTAAATATGTGGATAACATATGGTTGTTTCTTAAGCCCAAGGGGAAGGAAGTGATGTAGCCCGAGTGGGAATGATATGCCCTTGACATTCATGCTTCCTCTCGTGGGCTTTCCTGAATGTGTCTCCAGGTGCTTGGGGCTTTGACTTGAGTGGAACATATACCACCAAGTAGCAAGATTGGGCTAGGAGACCAGAGCTGGGCAGAGGACAGAGTGGTAGAGTAGGCCCAAGCACAGGCTTGGACCCAGCTGCTCTGGGGTCCAAATCTCAGTCTATTATTGGGCTCTGAGAGGTTCACAGGTGTGTCCAAGTTCACAGGACAGAAATGTATCAACACCAGGGCAAGAGAAGAACTTGTCATGCCAGGTAAGAGTGAGAACTACTACCCACTTGCATCTCCTCTCTTACCACACACACGTACACACCCCAGGAGGACTGTCCTTGTCCCATTTTACAGACAAGAAAACAAAAGTTCAGAGAAGTTGCTAGCTCAGATTTCAAAGTTAGACTGAAGCCCATGTTCTTTCTCTGCTTGGACAAACCTGCCGTTCTTCTAGAATATCAGGTCTGGTTTCATTCTTGGCTATAACCCACGTGCTAGAACATGTGTGGCACCCAGTAGGTGCTCCATCAATATTCACCGAGTAAATGAATGAAGGAGAGATGGGTTATCAGTTCATGAGTATGAAACTCAATTATTCCCTTTCCAGAGTCGGCAATTTGGTTTTAGTTTCCTTAGCCTGGTTTCTGCAGTGAGTTAGAGCTCGATGCAGCAGATTCCAGGGGGCAGCTGTAAGGACAGGTGTCCTGACCCTGGTGTGAGCACATGGTGACTGCCCTTTGGTTCCTGGACCCTGCCCCTGCAATGCTCTGGATGGAGTTGGGCTTTGAAGTCAGACAGGCAGTGCTGCCGCTGAGCTGGTGAATTCAGGGCAAGTCACTCCACCTCTCTGAAACTCACTTTCCTCACCTGTCAAATCAGGAGCAATCACTAATTGGAAAGGCAGACATGAGGGGACCGGGGATCCTCAAATGTGCTGGGCTCCCCCTCCAGATCAATGACATTTCTTTCTTTCTTCCCAACTTCTTGCAGTGGTAAAGGGCAGGGCCTGGAGGTGGGGGTGCTCAGTCCAGGCCCACCCACCAGCTACACTACTCCCTCTGCTTCTCCTCTGTAAGCTAAAGGCAGTAATTGTTCCAAATCTCAAGCTTGTCATGAGAAGTCAGGAAATTTGTGTCTGTAAAGTGCTTAGAGTGAGTGTTGGCAATAGGAGGTGCAATGTAAGTGTGAGCTAGTCTATCGTATTACTACAGACAGTTTGCATGCTATTCATTTATCCCTAAATGTGTGAATATAGCTAAATCAGTGTTTTTAAACATTTTTTTTTTTTCACTGTGGTCCTGACAGCCTATCTCAAGAAAGCCTTGGACTGACTCTTTCTAAAATATGCACAGATTTTCAAATTTTACAATTTACGAGCTTCCTTGAATCACATAAAATCCTTGTGGTCACTGTGCGCCAGGACAGCCATTTTCTCCCACAGGAAGCATCCTGCGTAATGGAAAGATAGAAATGATCTTCAGATCCTCAAAGGAGTCACTGCCCGAGAGTATGGAAGATGGGGACTGCTGGCCAGAGGTACTGGTGGCAGACTGGGCTCAGCCGCTAGCTCAGAGCTCGTTCCCCACCCAGCATCTGGTTGCTTGCTGTCCTAAGGCCTCTGGGCAGGCTTAAGGAGTGTGAAGACCTTGCATGTTATACCCTGGTGTGCCAGGAGTTTCTCAATTGTGAGGTCCAGGAGGGCAACAGATCATGTTACAGTCAGATTTGTATCTATATCAGAATAGGACTGACCAAGAGAATATGCATCATGAATGAATGAATGAATGAATGAATGAAAGGACACCAGAGGCTTTGCTCGAAGCTTGGTGTGCTCCTGAAAACAGCAATGATCTTAGCAAGTACCTGTTTAAATGATAGAAGAAAAGCTCTCTGACCTGGAAGTCCAAGGTGTGGAAGCAGAGAAGCACAGGGCTTGACCATTTATCTCGACCACCCCCTCCCAAAATGCTCCACCTGGGGCTGCTGTAGGGGCAGGGTTGAGATCCTCAGGGAAGAGCTGCTTTCCCAGCACCTGAGCAGTGGCCTGAGCTGTACCAGAGTCAAGAGCCGCACTCCCTTGGGACCCTCCCTCTGTCACTTTGCAACTTGAGATCCAGTCCTTTGTGGATGTTCTGGTTTCCAAAACCAGCACAGGTGTACAGTTTAAGCTCTCCGTCCTCTTGGCCACTCCTGACCCCTTTCTCATTCCCTGGACTCCAGGGGGAGCCAGGATATTGCCCTCAAAGAGGCCGTTATTGTTTTTCAGTTGACTGTCAATGTAATTATGGTTGCTATGAAAAATCCGGGAATATACAAAGTCTAAAGAAGAAAGTGAAATAATTTGTAAACCTGCCATAGTCAGATTTAATTTATTTGCTTCCAGTCTTTTTAAAAAATGGGTGCGTGCGCATACAGACTGTCGACAATGAGGCCCTTCCAGCGTTGGTTTTGATAGAAACACAAAAACAATAAATGTTACAGTTCAGAGACCCCCATCCCCACCCCCCATGCAGAAATTTCACGAAATGGGGTTAAGAACTGTTCTCCTGATCCTAAATGCTTTACTGGCATGAAGAAAGGCTTAGAAGTGGGGAGAAGGTGCAGACCAGAGAGGGATTACAAAGAGAGGGGAGAGGAGTCCCCGCTGGGCCTGTTGAGAATGATAGGGTCACGGGCCCAGGGCCAGCATGGTCAAATTCTGGTGAGGGCCCTCTTCCTGGTTCACAGCTGGCACCTTCTCACTGTGCCCACACACACAGTGAAGGACAAACAAGCTCTCTGGAGCCTCACTTTTAGAGGGCACTAATCCCATTTATTGGGCCCACACCTTCCACCCTAATCACCTCCTAAATGCTTCACTTCCTGACACCATCATCTTTGGGGGCCAGGATTTCAACCTGTGAATTTTGGGGGGAGGCAAGGGGACATTCAGACCATAGAAAGGGCCTTCAATGGAGGTATTAATAAAACACAGCACGCATCCCTATAGTTAGGGGTGTCCAGTTCACTGGGCCCCGGCTTGTCTGAAATATCTGCAAGGTACCAGTAGGCTGGTCAGACTTCCTGGGGACTCACTGCATCTACTTTCCTGTCCTCTCTGACTCATCACCTCCTACCTGGCTTTTAGATAGGTGGATACACATGTGTCTTGGTTATGCAGTCCTGCAGAAAACCACCCCAAATTTAGTAGCATAAAAGGACAGCAGGCATTCAAACCAGCAATGTCCCCACTAGACTCTTGGCTCTTTGGAAACAGGGACAGGATTTTATTCATTTTTCTCTCTGCATCTGTCCCCTTCCCTCTAATGTTCAACGCCCAGCCCAGAAGAAGCCCTGTGTGAAGATCTGGTGCTTGATGATTTAACCACATTATATCCTCGTAGGGATCCTATGAGATGTGTTTCCTCCCACTAACTAGAAGGGCAAGTTGAGGCCAAGAAAGATTAAATATCTTGCTTGTGGTCACGCAGCTGGTACATGGGAGAGCTGGGGTTTGAGCCTGGAGAGAGCTGGTTCCAAAGCCCAAGATCGTAGCCTCCACTTCTGACTCTTACTATAGAAATGGGTGGTTAATCTCAGCATATTCATTCTTGGCTGTAACCCACGTGCTAGCCAGTGCCCCAATGCCCCCCACTTTCCCTGTAGGGGAACTGGGCTTTAACTGGGGCATGCAAGGGACTGACAACCACTCAGGGAAAGACTGTGTGCAACCCTGACTCTGCTCATTCCTGATGCCCCACGCAGGGTCCCTGGATGGAGATGGCACAGGTGCCCGGGAAACTGAAGGATTCACTGCTTTTTGCCCAAGACCCACATTCCTCAAAATGTGGGTTCGGGGTCCTCCATAAGAGGGTACTTGTTAAAAGCGAAGGACCACAGGAGTTTCTTCAAGTTTCTCGAATCACAATTCTGGGGCTGGCATAGAGTGGGTCCAGGAATTGCATTTTAATGAGCTCCCCAAATGAGTCATGAAAAATCACCCACGGCCTGGAAGCCAGGGCTTTGAGGGACGTAGTTCCTGCAGTTTAACATTTCACCACGAGAGGGCGCGCCATCACCTCTTATTCGCACAGGAGTCTCCATTATCAGGCATTCCTATAAAAACAAAATCTCGGGGCTTTTGGTGAAAAGGAGGGTGGGGGGGGGGGTGGTTGTGTTTAGGAAACACAACTGGCAAATTGAACTCCAATAAAAAACTTTTAAAGAAATAAATGCAAATGGTCTAGAAGAGTCAAAGCAATTATAAAAAATACGACCAAAGTTGGAGGGTTTATACTACCTGATTTTAAGATTTTGACTAATAAGTCTACAGTAATCAAGACAGTGTAATACTGACATGGAATCAATAGAGCAACAGGGTAGAACAGAGAGCTCAGGAACAGACCCATACTTACATGGGCGTTTCAATTTTCACAAATCAACAAAAAAAAATCCAATAAAGAAAGAAAGGATCTAGAACTGATGCTAAAATAACTAAATTCCTGTGTGACAAAAAATAAATTAATAAATCTCAACCCCCAGCCTTATACACAAAAATTAATTTCAGGGGCGCCTGGGTGGCTCAGTCAGTTAAGTGTCTGCCTTCAGCTCAGGGCACCATCCCAGGTTCCTGGGATCAAGCCCCGCTTGGGGCTTGCTCTCAGCAGGGAGTCTGCTACACTCTCTCCCTCTGCCATTCCCCCCACTTGTGCTCTATGGCTCTGTATCTCTCCGTCAAGTAAATAAATATTTTTTAAAAATTAATTTCAGATGGATCATAACCAACCTTAAATGTAAATGCTAAAACTGTAAAGCTTTCAGAAATGACACAAAAAGCAATAAACACAAAACTAGACTTAAAAAAGGGGGAAACACAGCTGGCCCTCTGCTAGTCTGAAAGAGCATTCAAGCTCGCTCAACTAGCCAAATACCTCCTTTTTTTTTTTCAAATACCTCCTCTTTTTTTTTTTTTTCAAATACCTCCTCTTTTTTTTTTTTTTTTTAAATACCTCCTCTTACAGAGAGGGACAAAATCCATCCAAAGCAAAAAAATGGTGGAACTGGGCTCAGAAAATGATGCACCGCTCTGCACACACCACCGCAGACCTCTTTCCTCAATGAGCTCAGACCTGCCTACAGGTTGGAGGAGAAATAGAAACACTCACTGATCCTTGCATTCATTCCTTCACTTGCTCAATCATTCCAGCTATTTACTGAGCTCCATCATTAGGAGTAACATCATTATGTCCTTCTTTGCAGGGGTGGGGGAGGGTAGGCAAATGCTCGGCTGTAGCCACATGCTAGTAAGCAGTTCAGAAGACTAGTTCTGAAGGGGAAGATCAGGAGTTAGTATTGACCGCTCTGGGATTTGCTGCCACCAGGGGCAGAGAGTGGAGAAACCATTAGGAGCGGTTTCTTGAGGACCAGACATGAGCTAAGCAGATGAGGGGTTACTAAGTTGCAGTGGGGAACAGGGCTCCAGAAAGGGGAACACAGCATTTGCAATGTCTTGCAGAAGAATGAAACATGGATCGATGATGGATGCAAAGATGCCAATGTGCCTGGGGATCAGGACATGAAAGGCAGGCTGGTGGGAAAGGACAGGGACCGGCGGGAATCGGGGACACCCAGGTGCATAAGACGAAACCTTGACCATAGAGGGTGGGAGAGAAGATCTGAATAGGAGTAGCAATAACATGAAATAGCCCCAGGCAAGGACATAAGCCATAAAGCAAGGGATTGGAAGCGGGACACAGGGACAGGCTTCATAGAGGAGGTGACATCTAGGTTGATCCCAGTTTGGTTTGATTTAAGGGTGTTGAGTTCCCTTCTCTGATTTTGCAGAGCAGCTACCAGCTTAGCCATGAGGGTTTTCTATCTGAGTCTGAGCAGACTATTCCAGAAGGTAAAAGTCATTTTGATTGGAGCGGGAAAGGAGGGGATGAGGATTTCTGCTCTTCTGAGGCCACCTTGGCCCTCCAAGCTCTGTCTCTCTCCCCAGCATGGCTCCAGTCCAGCCCAGGCTCTTCTGCAAGCACTGCCAGTTCTGTAGAGCTCAGAGTAAAGTTTAGGTTTGAGCCTCCTGCCCATGAACCTCAGCATCCCTCAGCTCAGAGCCCCCTGGATCTCAGCACTTTAGGACTGATGAGGCTTGTGGGGTAATGGGAAGGAATAGGTTTTATAAATGATTGTGCAGATGCAGAGGATTTACAGCAGGTTCTTGTAATAGAATCTGACTCCATATTCTGATGTTTGGCTGCTGACAGCTTTTAAGCCTCATCCCTCCATCTTGCCCTTTCTGCTCCCTTCCAGGCAAGTGGATGAAAAAAGCCCATGGCAGTAGTTCAAACCATGCCTGGGAGTCCTCACCCAGCCCCACCAACTAACCACCATCAGAACCCCAAGCCAGCCTTCAATCATTTCTCAAGCTGGTTGTGGACCATCTTGGGAGTCTGCCCTGGTGTCCCCAGAAAGCCTCATTATGTGAGCAGTAAACTTTTCCATGCCCCAAATGGATGTGTGGTGTCATCATTCAACATCCGTACTAAATTTTAGGTAGGGGATGATTTATGGGCTGAACTGTGCCTCCCCCCCCCCCCCCCCATCCCATCACATGTTGAAATCCTTCCCCTACCCCAGGGCCTCTGAATGTAACTCTACTTAGAGACAGATCTTAATAGAGGTAATTAAGTTAACATGAGGTCATTAGGATAGCCCTAATCCAATGCGAGGGGTGTCCTTATAAGAAAAGGAGATTGGGACACAGATAAACACTGAAGTAGAGCACCAGGGGAAGACACAGCAAGAAGACAACCATCTACAAGCCAAGGAGTGAGGCCTTGAATAAATCTGTTCTTTATGGCCCTCAGAAAGAAAAAAAAAATGCTGTTGACACTTTGAGCTTGGACTGCTGGCCTCCAGGGCAGTGAGACAATAAATGTCTGTCGCTTCAGCCCCCAGTCTGTGGTGCTTTGCCTTGGCAGCCTGAACTGATGAGAACAGCATCTACCTTGCTCAGGTTCTCAGTCACCCTTTCCCCCCAACACACTGGACCATCCTATGTGCCTCCGCCCCTCAGGCTGGGACTGACGGTGTAACTGATCGGGGGGCAATAAGTCTCTCTCCTGGAAGTGGAGAAACAAGGGCCGAGTGTCTTAAGTGCTGTTTGGGTTGCTATAGAACCTATAAAGGCAGCCCCCAAACCACCATGGCTGAGTCCTGGGGTTGTCCTTCCCATGGTCTGGTTGGTCCACATTATCTTGGACTCCAGGAGCCTCTCTGACAGCCTCGCAGTGCTTCCACTAAATTCCCTTCTATTTATGTAATCCAAAGCATCCCAAGTCTCTTGGTAGCCAAAAGGGGCGTAACTAACACAGTTATTAAAATATTTTACAAATATGGAGATGATTTTTCTCTTAAGTTGGTCAGACTGTCTCTGTCAGTTTTGTCCTCAGTGGAAGTTTGCTCAATAAACCCATCCTTTATAGCTTAGCCATCATTTGGCTTATGCTCCATGTGAATAATCATAATTATCAAGATAGTGGCACTGGGTGAGGCCCTACCCCATGTGCCTGGAGCATAACAGTCCAGATCCTTCAGTCAGGGCCTGGGAAGGGATCAGTCCCTGTGGTGGATTCAGTGTGGCTTCTAAGTCTTGCTGCTCCTCCCATCCAGAGGTCAGGCTACCATCCCTCCCGCTGAATCAGGGCTTCCCTTGTGACTTATCTTAATGATACGGAGGCAGAAGTTGTGCTGTGTCACTTCCTGGGGTTGAGACTTAGGACTGAAAGCTTCTGCTTTCATATGCTGAAGGTTCCTTCTGGGAAACCAGCTGCCATAGGAGACTCCCTGGGACCACCATGCTGTCAGGAAGCCCACACTGACCAATGGAGAGAGAAGTCTCATGACGGAGGCAGCACACATGCAGATGAAGCATCCGAGAACCTTCCAGCCCAGTTCAGACATGGTCTGAGTGCCTCTGAGTGAATGACTATGGCCAGCATCATAGAGCAAGAGACCAACCCCGCCACTCACCCCTTGCCAGCTGACCCCTGCCTGAATTCCCAATGCACAGAATCCCAAGCAGGTCAAGTGATCGTTGTTTTCAGCCACTGACGTCTGGAATCATTTATTACATGTGCAATGGTTGTTCCAAACAGCTCCAGATCAAGGCTTTTTAAATGTCTATTCTTTTCCTTTTTTAAAAATATTTTATTTATTTATTCATGGAGACAGAGAGAGAGAGAAAGGCAGAGACACAGGCAGAGGGAGAAGCAGGCTCCCCGCAGGGAGCCAGATGTGGGACCCAATTCCAGGTCTCCAGGGTCACACCCCGGGCTGAAGGCAGACACTCAACCGATGAGCCACCCAGGTGTCCCTCTATTCTTTTTCCATCTTTTTTTTGGAAACTCCAAAGTACAGCTCACCTGATAGACGTGAAGCAGCCCAACACCAAAGATGACATTCTCGTGATGGGGAAGGTGAGGTCTGGAGAGCAAGTGTGAGTGCACTGATTTGCTCGTCAGTCCTTCGGGGAGCATCTGCTATGTGTAGGCACTGTGCACCCTTTACCCGAGCGTCAAGCGGGACAAAGTCCTCAGCCTCATGGAACTTACACTCTAGCCAGGGCAATGGACAGTCAATACATCAATAATAGAATGTCAGACCGGGATCAGTGCCTGAAGAAATATGGTGAAGGAAGAGGGGGTAAAGGCTGATTGGGGGGGTGGTCAGGGAGTCCACTTGGAGGAGGTGGCACTTGAGTCGAGACCTGCCCGAAGGGCAAGGATAAGCTGTGGAGACAAGCGTGGCCGAGGATGGAGTGCCAGTTGCCCAAGACACACGGGGCATCAGCAGCTGAGGCAGGTAGCCCAGCATCGGAGCTACACAGCGGGCAGGCGGGTGGGTGGGGGGGTGGAAGGGACTGAATCCACAGCTCCTGTTGCCATGGAAACCTTCTGGAAAAGACAGTGATGTCTCTCTTCCTCACTCGCCATAGAAACCCCAGAGAGGGAGGCAGAGCGAGGGCACAACCATTGAGCCTGCCAACCTCCAACAGGTGTGCGGCCAGAAGGCAAACAGCGTCAAAGACAGATGACAACTGTGCATCAGTTGAAATGACTGGCTTAGGGACGGAGATGGTTGGGTTGGATGTACCTGGTGATGCTTGATGAAAGCAAGTTAGAAAAATAAATACATTAAAAAAGCGACCACAGTGTTACTCAAATGGCAACTTCCCAGCCTCTGATGAGCCCAGGCAGCTGCGGGAGCTGCTGATAATCTTCTGATGATCTGAAATTAAGCAGAGAGGTGTGGAAGGGTCTAGCTCCCCTCAGCCGGAGGCAGCAAGAGGGGCCCTGTAGCTGGCAATGGGATCAGGATGCCTGAATTCTAGCTCCACGTTAGCCAATGACTGCTGAATGGCCTTCAGCAAGTCGCCTTCTCACTCGGGGCCTCAGTTTCCCCATCTGTAAATCAAGCTGCTTGGACCAGTGGGATTTTGCACACCGAAACGTCTCATGACAGTGAGGCAGGCCACAGGAGCATAATGGGAAGCCTGACATCAGCTCCACAAAGACCGAGATTTCCAACTGGGCTCGCTCCAGGACTGTTGTCAGTCCTCTGTGGCTGCCACGTAGCAGATCCTCAGTAAATATTTATGGAAGGTGCACGTGAACCCATGTACCCAATCTAATGACACCTCCAACAGCCCTTCTAAGTATTCCCAGGAAGCCGGAAATCTGGATTTCTTTTTTAATGTGAACTAACCCAGTTTTTAAGTGTAGGCCCCTAATATAAGCGGGTTTTTAAAATCTGTACAAGGGGAAACAGTATGATTCGCATGGGTTCAGCCCGTTTGCTGCCCGTTTGCAGTGACCTTGGTGCTAGATCTTCAAGGCCAGCTCTGCATTCTCTGAAGAAAAAAAAATATATATTTATGAGTCACTCAGTCCCTTGAGGCTATCTAGGGGACCTGTCCAGATTTAAATTTAAAGGTAAAAGGAGCTACATGTTCAGGCCTGTCTCAGGTTGGGGGAAAATCAGGCGAAGGGGGTGCCTCGGGATTGCTCCATGTGGGCCCCGTGTGTAGGGAAGCACCAGCCTGCAATGTGAGGCCAGAAATGCACTTCCTCTTTGCTTCCTCGCCTTCGCCCCTGCTGCTCCCTCGGCCTGGGATAGCTTTTCCTGCTCCTGCTGGTCAGGTGCCACTACCTTCCCTCAACATGCTCACCGCCCGACCACAGCTCCCAGTGCCGAGTGACAGATGCTCCTTCTAGGGCTTCCCATCATGCTGGGCGTTGTAGGTCAAACATAGTCAGTGCTGGCAATTTGTAGGGTTCATTTTAACATTTCATAGAGCATTGTGTCCTGCGTGTCCCCCTCAGCAGTAGAGTGTGAGCAATTAAAAAGTTCTTAAATTTTAAAAAATTAAAAAAACTCTTCCGAACATCCATAATAACCCCTCTTCAGGATCTGCCATGATTGGTTGAGGCAATCCCCTTGCACTGGACCCTTCAGTTGCTTATGAATTCTATTCCAGCCTCTGTGATCATGCTGGGCCGACATCCTTAGCCCGAAATGCAAGCCCATTTCCAATTTCTTTCTTAGGACAGAGTCCAGGAAGTAAGATGGGCTTTGATACTGTATTAGTCTCCTAACGTATACATGATTTATGTTCTGGTTTACATTGTATTAGATTAGGTTGGTTTTCTCTATGACACGTGAGCACACGCAGAGGGAGGAAGGAGAGAGGACGCAGAAGCCGTGAGTCTCTGCATCTAACATCACAAGGTTTTCCTCCCACAGGAAACCAGCTGGTGAGTGGGTCTCAAGGACGGCAGCCAGACATCTGTACGCAGCAGTTAATCAGGGCCTGAGGAGGTGTCACACTGAGTGGCTCAGACACGGACGTACACACACACACACACACACACACACACACACACACACACAGATGCCACAGTCTCCAGCCGGTGAGACAGACGTGCTGGGACCCCGGCTTTCTGCAGGCAGCTTCACATGATTCTCGTCCTTGCAGAGACAGCGTGCAAGCCCTCGATGGGGAGAGGACCACTTTTCTTCAAGAAGAACTTTCCAGGCCCTATTACACTATTTCTTGGCAGGCCTTGACCCTGTGGCTCGTCACCAGGCACATCTGAGCCACTGTGGTTGGCGTCCTGGTATCCTTTGCCAGTGGAGGCGACAGGCACGGGGAAGCAGGACTTCTGCAATCCCCAAGGGGATTTAACTCTGTGGGTGAGCCAGGACACATTCGGCGAGACGTGCCGTCCTTCCCAATCGCACCCACGCACAAAGAGGACAGGCCACGGAGAGGCCACCAGAAGAAGGTGGCCTTCAGTGGGCTGGTCTCAGCTGAGCCCTAGGGAGTCGAGGCAGTAAAGGAGAAGCTCCAGGTCCCAGAGAGGACACACTCACCTCCCTTCCGCAGTGCCTGGGGCTCCAAGCAGCCACGCTGTGTGAACTTTGCAGGAGAGAGAACTGCTGCCACGTCTGGCCTTGGCACCTGCGGTTTGCATGCCCAGAAGCAAGCGATTTCTTGTGGGCCTCAGTTTCCACCTCTGGGAAGTGAGGAGTACCCACGCTCCCATGGTGCCTTCCTTTTTTCCCCAGAAGCTCTGCCCTTCCCTGGGATCTCCTTTCACTGACTACATCATAGGGTCCCTGAGGGCACATACGAGGCCACATACTTCTGGGTACGCTGCTTCCCTCTCCCTACCAGCACCTGCTACACCCTCAACCATGCTGAGGGGCTCTGCTGTGTGCTCATGCTCCCTCCTATGGCATCAGCAGAGGGGACCAGGGAGGTGAGACCCACCCACTCACAGCTCGTCCTCCCTCCCACGAGGGTTAATGGTCTACAGGGAGCCACGGGAAAACGCGGGTCCTGCCCTGTGACCTGGTGACCAGCTGGACCCCGTCTCCAGGGTGCACAGGGCACATTAGCAGAGGGCGACGAGGCTGGGGAACCACAAGGCTGAGGAGGAAGTGGAGAGATAGAGGCAGGAGCAGAGACAGCCAAAGTGGGAGAAGCTGAGTCACCTCCAGGGCGGTGACATGCGTCCCTCCTAAGAGCCTGGCAGCTGGCCAGTGCCTCCCAAGGCTGTTCCGGTTCTGTGTGGGAGCTGAAGGTGCAGACGCCGGGTCCCTCCCTCTCTCCCTCGGTGATTTCCTTGGGGGTCCCTTACAATAAAACCCCTATCTGATCTGTTGGAGCGTGTCTTTGTTCCTAGCCAGGCACATGCCATCAGAGCTGTAGAAAGCCAGCTCGGAGCTCCTGCCTTCCAGAGCTACAGTAAGGGTGAAGAGAGGTGATGAACCAGAGGGCCTGCACCCCCGCACACACCCTGCCCGGGTCACACCAGCAGCCCATACTCACTGAGCACTTCGTGGCAAACAGAAAATTGTTCTGTTCCATCAGCTCAGCTCCCCTCTGAGCTTAGTACTGCTGGCCTCACGCTGCTTTCCCAGATGAGGGGGCCGAGCTTTCCAGAAGCCAACTGACTTTCCCCAGATGGTCCAGGGAGAAAATAGCAGAGCCAGCATTCTGGCTTGGTCTTTCTTTTTTCTTTAAGATTTTATTTATTTATTCATGAGAGACCCAGAGAGAGAGGCAGAGACACAGGCAGAGGCAGAAGGAGGCTCTCTGCAGGGATCCCGATGCGGGACTCGATCCCAGGACCCCGGGATCAAGACCTGAGCTGAAGGCAGATGCTCAACTGCTGAGCCACTCAGATGTCTCCAGGCTTGGTCTTTCTAATTCTAGATTCAGGGCTTCGAATCCTTCAACAACACTGGCCCCAGTGAGCAACACCCTTGTCCACCCAGTGAAGGGCAGGGGCTTCAGGGGTCATCATGTAAACGCTGCTGCTGGGTGGTAAGCAAGTGGCTTTTGCTCCAGCCCTTTCTGATCCTGCTACTGCAAATTATTCCAAACTCATTTTCTCTAAGTTCTGGGCTGTTCCCCAGGTTCTCAGGGTGTGTGCTGGAGTATCTATATGGGCACCGAGACCTGGGTCTGTCCCATGAGGCAGGGAGCTCTTGGTTTAGAGCAGAATTTCTCAGCTCAACACTACTGATATTTGGGGCCAGATCATTCTTAGTTGGTGGGTTGGGGGGGGATGCCATCCTGTGCACTGTAGGATTTTTTAGCAGCATCTCAGTAGGTGCCTGTAGCATCCCCTCGGTTGTAACCACCCCAGATCTCTGCAGACATTGCCAAGTATCCCTGGAGAGGCAAAATTGTTTCCATTTGGGATAGGCTGGTGTAGAGAAGCCTGCCGTTTTCCCAGCCGGGACCTTGTTAGCTTTGGTTTCTGCCCTAAGATTCTCTGTGGAGAATCTTCCACAGAGCACGCACGCATGCACGCGCGCACACACTCACACACAAGCTTTACTTTCTCTCTTTGCTTTTCTAGGCATTTCCCCAGGTTGAGCCTCTGGGCATCCACCTTCCAGGTGTGTCTGCGTCCCTCGTGGAGGAGCAGACACCAGGCTTGGAGAAGGCGAGGCTTTGAGCTGCCAGCAGATGAAACAGTAATGCATCCGGGGCCTCTGAAGATCTGGATTTTTGTCTTGTGTCGTGATTAAACACTGAGAACCAAATCACGTTGGGACTGAGGGGGGCTTTGGTGCCCTGGCTCGCAATTCGGGGTGAGTTTGCTCCCCGGGGGACATTTGGCAATTTGATGGGCTTTCAAAACTGGGGGATGGGGTACTACTGGCATCTGGTGGGTAGAGGCCAGAGATGCTGCGGAACACTCTCCATCGCACAGGAATGTCAGGTGTTCCCTGGTGGGAAACCCTGGCTTACGGTGTTATGACAGGTGAGTAGAGGGACAGCTTGACTACAGGGTGGAGCCCTACCATGGTTACAAGGTGGAATGAAAACCCTCTGTGAGGAAGATTTGCTAGGCCAGCAGGAGTGTTCTGGAAAAGCTGGCTGAACTGGATCGAATCGGCCCCTCCATGCCTGAAGATGGGCCACGGGCGCATTTTGGCTCTGCCTTCCGACTGGCTGTTAGTGGCTGCTTGGAGCTCTGGATTGAGGAGCACAGGACTCAGTAGGCCAGAGTTCTAGGATCCACTAGTAATGTCTGCTGTGGGTGCAGAACTAGATGATCAGAAAATCAGCCGTTTTGGTAATCCTAGGAGAGATATCAGAATACAGACTGGGAAGGAAAAGATTCCAAACCTTCCATTAGAGAAGGTTTTTCTTATAAATCTTAAGTACTCTGAACTGATTCGTGGAACACAATAGACACCAAGATGCGGGCGGAGGGTCACAGACAACCGTGGAAATGGTTTACGCGCGTCTTGTGGCTTCTCCTTAGGGTGCGGTACACTACAGCGTTGCAGGATGGGGAACATGTCTCCCACCAGAATTACTCTTTGGGGAATTCTGTCTTTGAGGAGGTCTCCAGCAACCTCTCTGGGCTCTTGATCAGATTGGCTTGTCCGGTTGTGGGGTCTCTGTGGGTGCCCCCTCCCTTGTGCCCGCCTCCGTTTGTGGCATATTTGAAGTCAGCACTCATATATTCTGACTTCAGTCTTCACCTCTGTTGGGCTTGGCCAAGTGTCATCCCCTGTGCTGGCTTTGATTTGCTTGTCTGTGAAATGGGTCCCTTTGCAGCTCTATTGGACGTATTTCTTGAGATAAGGGGTAAGGAGGTGTTTCCTAAATTTTGAAGAGCCGAACAGCTGCCAGGACTTGTTTACGAACCGGGTAGCAAATTAGGTGATGTCGTCACGTTCTCCAAGGGCTTTGTTGCTTATTTTGTCTTTGTTCTCTCATCCCCCAAGGCCTTGAGGCTGATAAACCTTTGGAACTTTGAGCCGCAGCCCCATGCTGTCCTCATTTTATTGTCTCTGTTATGTTTTTACCAGATTAAGACGGCCTTGGCTGGATTAACTTTTCCAGGCAACATTATTGCAACAGTGGACCTGCTTTTTCAAGGCTTCCCATCTCCCCTCCTTGATCTGATCTGCACCCACACCTCCCCGACTCCTCGAGCATCTGTAGGTCTGACTCCCTGAGCTGGTGGGTCTTCCCAAGGCAGCTCCCCATGTCCACTGGGGGTACTTTACACTGTGCCTTGATCCAGAGACAGGACCCTTAGCCCGTACCATGTTCCCGAGGAGATGTTAGGCCCCACATGGGCATCAGCTCACTGATTCCAATGCTTTGAGGAAACTGAGGCACAGAGAAGTTTGTGAGGATTCACAAGTGAAGCCGGCAGGATTAAAGCCCATTCCCTCTTCTCTCTCTCTCTCTCTCTCTCTCTGCCTCTCTCTCTCAGTGTTTTGGGGCCACATCACTGTCATTGGCTGGGATGGGGCTGAGATAAGGGAATTGGAGAGACAGGGGCAGGAGGTGAAGGGGAAGTGATGGAGGCTCATCCAAGACCTGGAGAATGAATGACTGCTTGGCAGGAGCAGAGCTAATGAGACTCTCAGGATCATAATACAAGTCCCTCTGGGGAGCAGACATCTGGACAGATGCCACTGAGGCCAGCTGGTATCTGGGTCCAGACCAGGCTTCTGGAAGTGGTGCAGTCTTGAATGGCCACAGAGCTCAGCCCTTCTTCCAAACAACTGGTGATGGTTTAAATATCTCACTGCCTAAGCTTCAGGATCCTCATTTATAAGTGGGGACACCTCCCCCATGGGGCTCTTAGGAGTAGATTCATAACCTACTGGCACATAATAGGTGCACAATTAATGTGACTCTCCTTGTGTCGTACCTGTAAATTGCATTAAAAGAAGAAGAGAATCTAGGATAAGGGAGATGAAGTCCCCCACCTTCTGCCTGTTTCCAACCTTGCCTGGAGCCAAAGATCCAATGGAGGGTGGGTGGGCACCCCCTGCAGGCATAGACAAGGGAACCGTAGCCAGAGAATACAGATAGGGGTGATGAGGGCTCTCAAGATGGTGTCCTGAAGCCTGGGTAACAAGAAAGTGGCTTTTTTAAAAAAGATTTTATTTATTTATTTGAGTCAGAGAGAGAGAGAGAAAGAGAGAGAGAAAGAGCATGAGCAGGAAGAGGAACAGAGGGAGAGGGAGAAACAGACTCCCAGCTGAGCAGGAAGCCCGATGCAGAACTCGATCCCAGGACCCCAGGATCACGATATGACCCAAAGGCAGATGCTTAACCAACTGAGACACCCAGGTGCCCCAAAGGTGGCATTTACATCGGACAAGAGATGATATGGGTGCGCTAGGTACATCATGAGATGTCTGAAGGCCAGTCAGCCTTGCACTCTCCCAATGCTTACTAAGTGTGTCTCTGCCAGCAGCACGTAGGGCTCTGCGGACACAACACCAGGCATAGTCCCTTTTATTGTTTTAATTTTTTTAAAAAGAAACTAAGCTCTGCTAGTATATAATAAATGGGTTAATACTGGTTCCTTCACTTGGTCATGTTGCCCAGGCATAAGCCACGCACAGAATCCAAGATATGTTGGTGGGAGAGGTGCCTCACAATATGGGGGAGTAGCATTGTCCTCAGTCCTTGGTTCAACCTCTGACTCTAGGTTCTCATAGCAGTTTCTGGATGCCTGGCTAAGGGCATTTACATAATGTATAGGCTATATTGCCCAAGGGTTAACTAAATTAACGCTTGTAAATGGAAAACCCATTTAATGAGATTCCTGCAAGAAGCTGCGAATTACAGATACTAACAGATGCTGTACAAACAGAAATCGGCAAACCCAGCCCAAGGTTGCCACATACGGTTGCACAGGTTGTGAGCTGCACAGAGGTCCCCAGGCAGCAGGGGTGACTGGGGGCTGAAAGCCTATCTTACCCCATTGGCCAGTTCTTCCTGCCACATGTGGGACTGTGGCCTCCTGGACGGAACACCTTCTCCCCATTTGCACAAAGGCTGCTGTGGGCTCCCTGCAGCCTGCCCCTTCTGGTGCTGGCTCCTACCAGCCCCACTGCAAGAGGATCTGGTGGTCAAGCCACACCTCATAGGGAATCAGCCAAAGTGCTCAAGAGGCCTCAAAGACTGAAGCACAGATTTACACCCGTGATCAGTGACTAGCTACTCTGGGCCTTTGTTGGAGACCCTCCTCCTTGCCTCTCCTTCTTCTAGGAGTAGCCATGTGCCCAGCAAAAATGCTGCATTTCCCACTCTTCTACGCTACTAAGGATCAACACTGGACAAGAATCTAGCTAAACAGAAATAATGAGACATATTCTGAGGATTTGGGGGGAACTTTCTTTTTCTTTTTCTTTAGGATTTTATTTATTTATTCATGAAAGACACACACACACACACACACACACACACACACACAGAGGCAGAGACACAGGCAGAGGGAGAAGCAGGCTCCATGCAGGAAGCCGGATGCGGGACTCAATCCCGGGACTCCAGGATCATGCTCTGAGCCAAAGGCAGATGCTCAACTGCTGAGTCACCCAAGGACCCCATGGAACTTTCTTTCTCTAACATAGGCAATGACCCTCCTCTCTATGGTCTCTTCCTTTTCTGGAATGCAGACACGGTGGCTAGTTGTACATCACAGCTGTACACTGTGATCTTGAGGGAAAGGGCAAGACAGTGGGTACAGACTCATCCTGACATCTCTGAGCTGCTGTAACAATGCCAGGAACTGTCGTCTTTCTGTTACATGAGCAAAAGGAACCCTGAAATTTGTTTAAACTTCTGTTTGGTCATATTTTGTGTTCCTTGCAGCTGACACAGTTCTGGCAGATTCATGTCTCCTCAGCTAATATTGTTCCTAAAATGTTAGCTTTAAGAGTGTGGAATGATCCCAGGGAGTTTAATAAATAAAACCAAAAATAAATAAATAAGTAAATAAATAAATCTCTGTAGCTTTCTTCAGCAGCGTCTAAGATCATGTATCATTCAACCTGGACCATTACAAAATGGTATTAATTTCGATAGCACATTTCAGGAATCTCCCTAAATACTTTTTCTTGAGCTATAATACACACACAGAAACAAGCACGTGTTACAAACTGCAGCTCATTAACAATTCACAAAATGAACACCTCCAAATGGTCAGGACCCAGATCAGGAAAAAAAAAAGGACCGTCTTTCCAGGAGAAGTCTCTTTTTGTCTTTCTTTCTTAATGGTGAAAACAAAAGGGCACATACCGTTGGTTGTAGCAAAAATGATTGAAATAGTACATGGAAAATAGTAGGGCAACAAAATAAGGTGAACTAATTTGTCAGCAAATGCTGTTTCCTGACCCAGATAAAATGTTGCTGAAGATCCAAAGCAGAGATTGAAAAAAAAATAAACTCCTCAGGTGGGTGGTTTGCTCTATGGTTGGATGACAGTACTGAGTCTACTGTCTCAAATTAGCACATTTACAAGATTCTTACCTCCTGGAGCAGCGATGAAGTATATCTAAGAAATGATTGGGTTTTTTTTGGTGAAATACTAAAGGAAAAATGTATCAAAAGGATATATATCTTTCAACAATTCATTATTTCTTAAGTCAAAATAGTATTTTTATGGGAAAAGAGTGCAGGCACAGACACAGTATTTGTTTAGAATCGAATACGCAAAGGATTCTGGGGTATGTTTATAAAAATAGCACCACATATGAAACTCTTCCTTGTATCATGAGTCAGCAAGCTATGCTATCGATGTGTTTAATTTCACACCCAAAAAATCTTTGTAATTCTTTATATTCAGATGGCAAGTCATTCCAAAAGTCTTGATTTGAAAGGTGTTATTAATATTATGAGTTTTGTAAAAAGAACCTCTTACACTGAATCTTTACAAGGTGAGGAATTATGTTGAAAGCCTTGATGCCACACAGAAAGGTTTTGCTATCTTGTGCAAAGTGCTTAAAAGTAGGTTCTTAAAGATGAGTTACATATTTTGTTCCTTTTACTAGTACAGGTATTTTCAAATTTGTTGACTTTATTTTATTATACAATAAGAAGCGGGTCTCATTTCCAAGTGGATTTATTTCCAAGCGGGTCTCATTTCCAAGTGGATTTATTTCCAAGTGGATCTCATTTCCAAGTGGATTTAAGAAAACAATCTGTCTCTTTGATATAAAATACCTTTTTTAGAGATTTATTTATTTATTTATTTATTTATTTATTTATTTATTTAAGAGAGAGAGAGAGAGAATGAGAAGGGGGAGGAGTAGAGGGAGAGAGAGAAGCAGACTCTGCACTGAGCACAGAGCCCCAGGTGGGGCTGGATCCCACGACCTTGGGATCATGACCTGAGCCACTTGACTCATCCACCAAGGGTCAGATATTTAACTAACTGAGCCCCCCAGGCGCCCTTAAAAGAAGTTTTAATTATGAGTAGGGCAGTAACAGTCTTCAAAAGACAAACAAAACCAGCTCAGTCTTCGAAAAAAATTTTGGGAACAAATGTATGGGAAGTTCTATTGTTAAGTAATCCTGTTGTTGAAAGCCATGTAAATACAATCAGCTATAAAAACTCTCATATTGAAAACTTGGCAACAGAATTTTTCAATCTATTTCAAATGTTTTTCTAAATGAAGCGTTTCAGGGATTGTTAATCTGAGGTCAAGTATTACGTCTGCTGCCCCTCCCTGGGAAAAGGTGCTACTTTGACCCTGGACAATCAAGTATGTACAGAAGTGATGTGTGTTTATGGGAATAGGTTTTAGGAGCCAAACACAGCTCACTGTGCTTTCTTTCCCCACTGCCACTGTGGCTAGCGGAGTCTGGAAAGGAATCGGAATCCCAGAGTGAAAGATGGTGTGCAGCAGACCAGCAGCCAGCCAGGGACTGCCATGTGACATGGAGCCTGGCCAGTGAGGCAGGGAATGGGTAGTGATCTGATTTGATTGAACCACTGGGGAGAAAGGGCAAAAAATCGAGAGATGAGACTAGAAAAGCAGGTTGGGATGGCATGAAAAAGGACTGGGCATTGGATGTAGGAGTGCACCAGAGTGGAGTCCCTGAGGAATTCAGGAGGGGCTGTGAGCCCTGGAGGCCAGCCCAGAGCTCCATTACTCCCATCAACGCAGTGGAGACACGAGGTACATTGGAGGAGATTGTAGTGGTGGGTGGAGGGGGGCTTGCCTCCGTCAGCCTGGCAGAGAGGAATTCTGTGCTGTCCTGCAGAGTCTATCTGTGGCCGTAAGCAGAGTAGTTTTGACCCTCTTTTTTTTTTTTAAGATTTTATTTATTTATTCATGAGAGACAGAGAGGGAGGCAGAGTCACAGGCAGAGGGAGAACCAAGCTCCATGCAGGGATCTCGATTCCAGGACCCCGGGATCATGCCCTGGGCCTAAACCACTGAGCCACCGGAGGATCCCCAGTTTTGACCCTCTTTACCAAGTGCTGGGCTCTATCAAGTACTTCCCATGCATGACAAGGATCATGATAAGGATCATGATGCCGGGTAATTTATAAGCACCTCCAGGAGGACTGATGCCATTAAAATCCTCATTTCACAGAGGTCCACGTCTCTTCTAAGCATCTGGCACGTAGGTTGCAAGCATACCTCCAGTTCCTCACCCCTCCCAGCATGTGCACCCCCAGCACACAGATCTGCAGTGTCCTCACACCCGAATCCAGGTTGAGCCAACAGATTGGTGTGGAAGCGATGGTGTGCTAGTTCTCAGTTCTGGAAAAGCACAGGCCTTTCGTGTTTCCACTTGAGTTCCTGAGGGAGGACTCCAAGAGGCCAGCTCTGTGTGTCTCACAGAACCTGTGGCTAATAGCACCCCCAGGCCTCAGTTGCCTACAGTTGCAAAGAATGCCTTGCGTGGATACCTTCCCCCCAATCTTGCCCTCTCCTCCTTTTTCTCCTCCCTCTCCTTCTCCTCCTTCTCCCCACCTCCTTTGCCTTCTTCCATTGCTTTATTTTTGTCTCTTACCAGCAACCAGTTTGTCCCCTCTTAGACCACAGGGCAGAGCAAAGCCCCCAAGAGCTCCAGGCTTACATCTCTTTTATTCCAGAGAGCAATCAGACTAAGCAGGCCTTTGTTTGGACCCCAAATCCCAGGGGAAGGAGGCTGAGGAGCCCAGCTTGTGTCTGTAGCTCTCCTGGGACCAGCCAATCTTGAGTTGAGTTTGAGGACACACTGTACCATGCAGCAGCTGCCAGGGTAATGATAGACACCCAGAGATGGCCAATGGTAAGTTTCCAGAAAGGGGGTTCTCAGCAGACGGAAATCTTAGCTGTCAACCACAGCCTGTTTAATTATTTTAAAGTTAATGAGCATACAACATTTAATTAAATAACAATTTTTTAATATCTATGCATAAGGCGCCTGCTTGTGTACAATATTCCATTTCTTAGTATAACATCTACGTTTTCTCACTAAATAAAACAGAAAAACATGACCTACAAAAACTTAACTTTTTGTGTTTGTCTCACAACCCAAACCCCTGGTGTTTTCTTTCCTACCACCAATATGTGTAACTAACAGTTAGGCCCTTAACAGGATTTTTTTTTTTTCTGGTGTCATTCAGAAGAAGACATCTCTTGGTAATGCTCTGTGATGTTTCCCCAACCTCAATGAATATGCTGGGAGCCACTGAATTTTGCACCTTGAATGCTGGAGTTGTATGGAATGTGAACTATTTCTCAAAAAGCTGTTAACAGAAGAAGTCCATCCATCCAATAAATATTTGTAGGGCATCTACCACCTACCAGCATTGCTCCGGGCCCTGGAGGAGTGGCAAGGAGGTATCTGTCCTTGAGGTCAGTGAGAGAAGAGTGAGACAGATGGCAAACAAAGAAAGAGGGTAGCAAGTGCTGGGGAGGAAAGTTAAAGCAGGAAAGAGGGTGGAAGTAGGACATTAGATTTGTTACTAGGTCACCCAGGGACACATCTCTGAAGCTGATATTTGGGCAGAGGCCCAAAGAAAGAGGACGCAGACCTGGGTTCCTAGGGCTCCAGTAGGCCATTGCCAAGGCTCATGGCCAAGGGTCTCCCTGTCCAGCTAGCGTTTCTCCACCATAGTCCATGGCACCCCAGACTTTCTCAGAGCCGAGCCGGTGAAGATGCCATGGCAGGGGCCGTCACCTCCAATTTTTCACTCCCATCCCTTTTAATCAGAGAGCACCTCCACTCTGTGTTTGTGATGTCAGAGAAGCAGATAAAATTATGTTTTACAAAATGAGTGCATTACAAAATCCAAGAAGTTTGAAGACCACGGATCTGGATGTTGGGATGGGGATGGGGAGGGGAGTGGCCCCAGTGGCCCCATGTCAAGGTGTGAGATGAAGGTAGAGGTGTGGCAGGTGTCCTGGGTTGAAAAAAGTACATTGAAGTCTTAGCCCCCAATGTCTCAAGATATGATCTTATCTGAAAATACGATCTTTACAGAGGTAATCGAGTTGAAATGACGTGATTAGAGTGGGCCCTAATGTAACTGGTGTCCTTCCCAAACAGGAAAAATTGGACCACGGAGTCAGACATACATAGAAGGAAGAGGACATGAACAGATGTGGGGAGAGCATCATGGGATGACAGAGGTAATGGCTGGAGTGTTGCAGCCACAAGCCAGGGGACCCCAAGGACCGCTTGGGGCCCCCAGAAGCTGAGAAGAGGCATGAAAGCATTCTCTCCAGAGTCTCAGAGGGAGCACGGCCCCACTGACACCTTGATCTCAGACCTCTGGGCTCCAGAACAATCTCAGAGCCCCACTGACACCTTGATCTCAGACCTCTGGGCTCCAGAACAATGAGGGAACCCATTTCTGTCGTTTAATGGCACTGTCTGGGTTCTCTGTTACAGCAGCCCATGCACACCAACCCGGGGGGCTGTGTGATTCAGGAGTCGGGGTGGGAGGCTCGGTCATGGGGCCCAGCAGGCACACTGGATCTGGACCTGGAGAGCGAGGAGGATGCTTCCAGATGGAGAAGGGCGATCTGCCAGTGAGTACTGCTATAGCTGATGGCAGGTGCAGAAGGCCGGCCAGGGTGGATGCCAGTTACCTTCGGCTTGGGGGTATGGTCAGCCCAAGGAGGTTGGTGGCATGGGGACCTGATGATGTGGGAGATGGAGGGGGCAGGATGACTGCCAGGGTCTGGGCTGGATGGCTGGTGGCCAGGGGTGGGGCTCCCTGGGATCTCACACGCAGCCAAAGGAGGGTGGTAAGGACCACTTGGGACCTGGGAACGTTTGGTGAGATACCCAGAGGCCGTTGCACAAAGAGAACCTGATAGTGAGCACTGGGTGTTATTCTATATGTTGGCAAGTTGAACAACAATAAAAAAAAATTATAAAAAAATAAAGAAATTACCACCACATCTTATATAGTTAAAAAATGAGCAAATCAAGAAGACCTTTTAGGCATAACTAAGATTTAAGCTTGTTTTTTTCCTGTGATTTGGGTGATTTTAACCCAGAGTGGTTTTAACAGCAATAAAATATCATTTTATTGAAGAAAAAAAAAAAAGAACCTGATAGATGCATGCATGCTTCCCATGCCTGGCTTCCTTCCCCGTTTCAGCACCCACTCCCACATCTCCTCCCCGGAGAAGCTTTCCCCCAGCACCCCTCTTTGTCTGAGGTGGTTACCCCCAAGTGCTCTCTGACTCCTACCTTGTCCATTCTCATGGCATTTGCATCATCTTGTTCACGCATGTGCTCATTTCTGGTCTGTGTCCCCACATTGTTTGCGACCAGATTTCTTTTTCTTTTTCTTAAGATTTTATTTATTTATTCATGAGAGGCACAGAGAGAGAGGCAGAGACACAGGCAGAGGGAGAAGCAGGCTCCATTCAGGGAGCCCGATGTGGGACTGGATCCCAGGACCCCGGATCACACCCTGGACTGAAGGCAGGTGCTCAACCACTGAGCCACCCAGGCATCCCGCAGCCAGATTTCAATGGCCCAGAGCAGTGTCTGCACACAGTTAGGGCTCCATCCAGATCTGCTGAATGAGGGGTCGAATGAGCGAGTCCAGAAGAAGGTCTGGGGTTGCTGCAGGCCTCGCTGAAGCAGACGCTGACATGGGCTTTGGGGTACAGGATGCTCGGTGGGGATCCGCACCTGTGGACAGAAGTGCAAGGCAACAGGATGGGCAGATGGGAATGGGGAGCAGCAGTGCTGGCTGACAGGGATTTGGCTACTTCCCAAGCTCTAGAGGGACCACCATTCAGTGGGGTTGTCCCCTCTTGGGTTGAAATGGCCGGGCCTTTTAATCCCATCTCCCTCAGTCATGGGACACAGCCTGCCAGGGGAAGGACAGACTCTGAAGGAGCCAGCAGCTGGGCACTGTCTGCTCACCCCATTGCCCAGGGCCAAAGGCAGCGCATCTCCATGGCCACCAGACCTGGGCAGGACACACAGGCTTACAGGGTAATGTGGTGCAGAAATCAGAGGGAATGATGAGCACCAGACAGCCTGTGATCTGTGCCCCCGAGACGTGCAGGCCAAGCACAGCGAGGAGGAGGAGGGTGCAACCTCTTCCAAACAAGGAATCCAGGAGCTTTCCTGGAGGCAGCAGAAGTTGACTCGAAGGGCTTATTTGTGTGGAGGCTGGAGTGGAGGGGCTTCGGAGCGAAAGGGGAGCCCTGGAGCAAGGAGCACTGATGTTTGTGGGGAGGGATGTGCAGTGTAGACGTGTGATTAGCTGGGATGCTTGTAGGGACGTGGGTGGAGGCCACACACGGGGGCTCTGGGTGGTGGGCTGAGGGCTGGGAGACAAGCACTTACCCAACAGGGGAAGGCACCTTGGCTTCTCTGTCAGGAAGGGAATCAGTGTCCTGCAGGGCTGCTTGGGGACCGGGACCGGGTCGGGCAGGCGGGTGTGCAGGTGGCAGGCTCGCCCCAGAAGAACCGGACATTATGCAACCACTCCAGCATCCAAGTCCCATTGGAAGAGAAGAGAAGTTCAAGGAAATGTTGGCCCAAGGCTTTGCTCTAGAAACGGCTAGTAAGGACAGAATAGAAACAGGATCATAAGCGGCCCAAAAAGTAGCAGAAAAAAAATCTGCTTTCTACACCACAATCCCTCAGAGGCCAGTGGGAGCTTTCATCTCCTGAGGAAGCCCTGACAGCTGTCGCTGTCACCCTCCAGGGTAGGAGATGAGAGCTGCTGACACATTTTATCCCTTCCGTTAGAGAGTGTCGGGGAAGGCAGGAGGGCGGCACTGGCCCGGCTAGAGACCCAGAGGCCGTGCCTCACGCCTCCTCTACCCGGGCCCCCCCCCCCGGCCAGGCAGTGGGGCTCGTGCCCTCTCAGACCCCTGGCTACACCTGCCTGCCCCCCACCTCCCACACTCCTCATCCCAGGCCCCAGTCTGAAGCATCAAAGATTCCCAAGACCTTGGGCACCCTGGCCTGGCGTCTCCTTTCTCTGCCAGGCTCCAGCAGGGCTCAGGGGAGGAATTACGCACCTGCACTCTTTTTCCTTTCGTTAAATTTCTGGAATGGGGACTTAACTGTTTGATCAGCAGAGGCCTAGAAGAACTACAGATGCATTACAGGCAATTCTCTGACGGAAGTCCTGATGTAAGGAGGTGGCCCCTAATTCCTTTAGCACCGTGTCCCTGAGCCTAACACAGTGCCCCGCACACAGCTGTGGTCAGTAAAAACTCGCATGTGGATGAATGAACGAACGAATGGTAGTGAAGGGCAAGCCAAGGGAGGAAATTCCATCTTGAGCACACAGAGCCCCGTTTTCTGCCCTTGTCCCATGCCAGGAATCCTCTGCTATTTCCCTAACCTGTCCTCAAAGGCCACCTGGCTATCTCTAGAGCCTTCTTTCCACTCACAGACAGGTGACCAAGAACAGGTCGAGCTGAGGGCCCTGAAGATTTAAATGCAGCTTAATGTTAAGGTAAAGAAAAGGAAGAGGCGTCTGGGGGATACACTCTGTTAAGTATCCAACTCTTGATTTTGGCTCAGATCATGATCTCAGGGTTGTGAGATCCAGTCCCATGTCGGGCTCCGTGCTCAGCACAGTCTGCTGGAGATTTTCTCACTCCTGCTCCCTCTGCTCCTCCCCTGGCTCACTCTCTCTCTCTCAAATAAATCTTTTTTAAAAAGATGAAAAACGGGAAAATAACATGTTTTTCTTTTCAGTCACATGACAATTGGAATTAAATAATTATTAGGGTAAAAATTTGTTTGCTGTCAGCACTACAATCACTGCCCCCACCACGATCTCTACCACCACCATCGCTACCCCTACCACCACCATCTCCACCATCACCACCACCACCATCGCCAACACCACCATCGCCATGACTACCACCACCTCCACCACCACCTTCTTTACCACCACCATCACTACCCCTACCACCACCATCTCCACCATCCTCACCACCACCACCATCGCCATGACTACCACCTCCACCACCACCATCTCTACCACCACCATCTCCACCATCCTCACCACCATCATCACCACCACCACCATTGCCATGACTATCACCTCCACCACCACCATCTCTACCACCACCATCACTACCCTTACCACCACCATCTCCACCATCCTCACCACCACCATCTGCACCATCATCACCACCACCACCATCACCATGACTACCACCACCTCCACCATCTTCAAGTTACAAACTACTTGAAGGTCTGGACTCTGGTGCTCTTGTGAACTATTGTATTCTTAATGCCAGGTATGGATTAAATGTTGGGATCATCATCATTGTGTGGAAATGACTAAATGAGGAAGGGAAGGATAAAGGAAGAGAGGAAGGGAAGAAGGATGAAAAAAAGAAAGGAAAGGAGGGAGGGAGGAAAGGAAAGAGGGAGAGACGAAAAGAGGCAGAAACAGAGGACAGGTGATGTGTCATAGGCTCAATGTGGACACAGACTTGGAAATCAGTGACTTTTCTATGCAGAGAAAAGCACAGTGATAAGAGCAAGCCCCAGGACCACAGACCCAGTGCAGGGAAGCATAGTGCCAGGAGTGACCAACTCTGTTTGGGGAAGGGAGTCTTATCTTAAAGTGCACAAGAAGTGGGTATTGCAAGCCCAGGGTCCAGAGTGAGAAACAGGAAGGGCCGTGGGAAGGAAGAAGGCTAAGGATTTGGGCCCCGACAGAGTGTAAAGAAAGGAAAAGAGGCTGAGCTGGTGGGTGGGTGGAGGGGATGGGGAGTGGTAGGTGCTGACACTGCAGCAACACTCCTTAACGATTGCTATTTTAAAAAACTTGGATTTTCTTTCATAGGCAAAGGGATTTTGATGAGATAAATGACATTTATTCATTCATTGGTTTATTTATTAATTTACTCAGCGCTTAGTCATTGAATGCCTTTTATGTGCAAGGTCTAAGGGTTCTCAGCAAGGAATAAAGCCACAGAATATATTTAAATGGTCTTATTGACCCTCACCATAAACCCAGCAGATCATGACTGTTTATTCACTTGGTTATTATGGATAAAAGTAGCCTCCAAGCCCCGAAGCCAGTATTTCCATAGTTATTCTTTGTGACACATTTTGCGTGGGGGAGCATATAGTCCATTTTCAGCTAATAAGGACCATAGCCAGAACTCAAAACCAGGCTGATCTGACATCAAAACATGATCTTTCCCATTCAAAGTGTCTCTGCAACAGATTGGATGAAGTTGTAATGCTGGTGCTTTAGACTTCTCGGCCATTAGGCGGGTTACACGCACCGAGATTTTGTGTGTGTGGGTTTCTAAGTTTTTGTTTAAATTTCAGTTAGCATTCAGTGTAATACTAGTTTCAGGTGTACAAATCGTGACTCAACACTTCTGTAAAATATCTGATGCTCATCGCAAGTGCACTCCTTAATCCCCATCACCTATTCCACCCATCCCCCAACCTGCCTCCCCTCTGGGATCCATCAGTGTGTTCTCTATAATTAAGAGTCTGTTTCTTGCTTTGCCTATCTGTCTCTTTTTTTTTCTTTAGCTCTTTTGTTTTGTTTCTTAAATTCCACACGAGTGAAATCATACAGTATTTTCGCTTAGCATAATATCTCTAACTCCATCCACGTCATTGCAGATGGCAAAATTTCATTCTTTTCTATGGCTGAGTAATATTCCATTGTACATATACCATTATTCCATTGTAATGTATATACCACATATTTATCCATTCACCAATCAGTGGACATTTGGGCTGTTTCCATTATTTGGCTATTATAGATGATGCTGCTATAAACACGGAGGTACATGTATCCCTTTGAATTGGTATTTTTTATGCTTTGGGTAAATACCTAATAGTGTGTGATTGCTGGATCATAGGGTAGTTCTATTTTTAACTTTTTGAGGAACCTCCGTGCTGTTTTCCATAGTGGCTGCAGTTTGCATTCCCACCAACAGCGCATGAGGGTTCCCCTTTCTTCACATCCTTGCCAACACCTTTTGTTTCTTGTGTTGTTGATTTTAGCCATTCTGACAGGTGTGATGTGATATCTCTTTGTAGTTTTGATTGGCATTTCCCTGATGATGGCTGAGAAGTGTTGAGCATCTTTTCATGTGTCTGTTATCATCTGGATGTTTTCTTTGGAAAAAAATTCTATTCATGTCTTCTGCCCATTTTTAATTGGATTATTCATTTTTGGGGGTGATGAGTTGTAGAACTTCTTTATGTATTCTGGATACTAACTCTTTACCAAATATGTCATTTGTAAATATAAATATCTTCTTCCATTCAGTAGGTTGCCTGTTAATGGTTTCCTTCACTATGCACAAGTTTTTTATTTTGATGTCTTAATAGCTTATTTTTGCTTTTATTTTCCTTGCCTCAGGAGATATATCTAGAAAAAAGTTGCTAAGGTTGATGTCAGAGAAAATACTACCTGTGCTTTCTTTCATGGTTTTAGGTCTCATATTTAGGTCTTTAATCCATTTTGAGTTTATTTTTGTGTATGGTAAAAGAGAATGGTCCAGTGTCATTCTTTTGCATGTAGCTGTCCAGTTGTGTCAACACCAGATGCTGAAAAGACTGTCTTTTTCCTATTGCATATTCTTTCCTACTTTGTCAAAGATTAACTGACTATATATAATTGTGGATTCATTTCTTGGTTTTCTATGCTTCTCTATTGATCTACGTGTCTAATTTTGTGCCAGTACCATACTGTTTTGATTACTACAGCTTTTTAATATAACTTGAAGTCTAGAGTTGTGATATCTCCAGCTTTGTCTTTTCAAGATTGATTTGTTGATTCAAGGTCTTTTGTGGCTCCATACAAAATTTAGGATCGCTTGTTCTAGTTCTGCGAAAAAATGCTGGTGGTATTTTGGTAAGGATTGCATTAAATGTGTAGATTGGTTTGGGTAGTATAGACATTTTAACAATATTCATTGTTCCAATCCGTGAGCATAGAATGTCTTTCTATTTCTTTTGTGTCATCTTCAATTTCTTTCCTCGGTATTTGATAATTTTCAGAGTGCAGATCTTCAGCTTCTTTGGTTAAGTATATTCCCAGTTATCTTAGGGTTTTTGGTGCAATTGTATATGGTACTGATTCCTTAATTTCTCTTTCTGCTGCTTCATTATTGGTGTATAGAAGTGCAACAGATTTCTGTACATTAATTTTGTATCCTGAGACTTTACTGAATTCGTTTATCAGTTCTAACAGTTTTTTATTGGAGTCCTTTGGGTTTTCTACATAGAATATGTCATCTGCAAATAGTGAAAGCTTGACTTTTTCTTTGCTGATTTGATACCTTTTCTTTTTTCCTGTCTGATTGCTGTGGCTAGGACTCCCAGTACCATGCTGAATAAAAGTGGTGAGAGTGGACATTTCTGTCTTGGTCCTCCGTTGTTCCCACTTAGGATGAGACCATTGGGATGTTTTTGACACTTACTTGAATACATTTACTATGAACAATGCTTTCAACCTCCCTTATTTCTCCTGTGCTTAATGCAATGGCAGCATTATCTCTTGCTAGTATGTTCCTGTTTCCCTGGAGAATGCTAGAGACTCCTGGCCAGAGCCATTGAGACCTAGAAGCCATTCACAGGCTTCCATTCCTTCGCATTTCAATGCTGCCTTTCAGCTGGAACTGTCTTGGGAGATGTGGGGTGTCATAAGCTAGGGAGTGGGGCTGGAAAGTTAGGGAGGCCCCAGATGCCTGGGAAGACAGTCCTTACTTCCTCCTGGCTAGTGGCCTGCTGACATCTGGGAGGACTGAACCCCATGGGCCCAGTCTGCCAGGCAGTCTTCTTAAGCCTGGGAAATCACTCATCCCTGGAAGAAAAAAGCAAAGCTTCCAATACTGGGATGGAGAGGGGTGGGGAGGAAAAAGATGTCAATCTGATATGCAGAAAAAGAAGACCATCAACTTAACAAACATGTGCTGGGCATCCAAACACACAGATGCACCAGGATGATGTTGTCCTATCTCTCTGGTGTCAGATGTACAAAGGTGTGGCTCACATCAGCCTTGCTTGCTGCTATGTCCCAGGGGCCAGTATACAGTCAGGGCCAAATACATGTTTGTGAATGGATGGGGTGGGTGAAGGCCAAAGAAGGATAAACCTAGAGAGCAGGTGATGCCCTCCTGAGGAAAGACACCAGTGAAAGCTGCCCTGTTGGCTTTGAGGAAGCAGACAACGAATTGAGTATTGAGACACAAGCCTCCCAAATATACCCTGAAATCCTCTGCTCTGCTCCCAGCTACAATGAGTGCTACCTGTGGCACTGGGTGCATTAGACACTGTCTGACAGCACAGCGAGGGCGTGAGCCTCACAAGCTGAGACCTGTGGAACTATAGATGGCCACACGTCCTTCCTCATCAGGTCCTGGGCCCTGGGACCCAGACAGCCATGTGTTATCCCCCAAAGGGCAAGTTCAGTGATGTTTATGGCCAGCACACTGGCTACCCTCCTTTTGATGCTCTTTCTTCCTGCACATTGTTCTATTGCATTAACTTAACCTGTGTGCATGTGTGTATATGTGTGTGCATGCATGTGCATGAATGTTTGTGCATGCTTGTGTGCATGCGTGTGTTTATGTGCAGTAGCTGAGGTGCCACCTATAGTTTCAACCTCCCTGTCCTTCTTATGACCACCACCCCTCCCGGGGTAGCTTCAGGAGCTGTCATTTTGTCACCTGTCCTGCCTCAACCCTTCATCCAGGCAAGGATGACCTGGGCCCTGGGATTAGTGAGTGGGACCCAGAAGCACTAAGACAGTGTGTCTTGGTGGCAGAGAATAAGACGTCAGTCAGCCTTGGAAGAGGTTGGGCGTGATAGTTCCAGCAGATTTGTTCACTTAGCTAAGAAGTCACTCCAAGGTGACAAAGGAGCAGAGAAGCACAGGACAGAGACAACAGCAAACAGAAGACCCTGGGCCAGAGTGAGAAAAAGGAAGAGCAACTGTCTTTGTGGCTGGAGAAGGGCTACAGGGTGACAAGTTGGGAGGCCAGAGCACCCCCCGAGGTCCTGATTTCTTGCTTCTTCTCCCTGTCTTCGGCACCCAGCCTCACTCTTGACCACTGCTCACCCCTACACCCAGAGGTCACTGAGGCCTTGACTCAAATGACCCATGGGTCATGGGCTCAAAGGTCCACCACCTGCCTGTCTCCAGCCACCAGCTGCCACCACCTCAGAAGCTCCTTAGCCTTGCACTTCCCGAAGTCCACTTAGATACCTACACTGGCCCAGATCAAGTCCTTGAGACCAGACCCACTGGCCCAGAGAATATCTGGGTCCACCTGAAGTCCCCCTGCTTGGTCACTCACATGAATTCAGTCATAAGCCTCCAGCCCTCGTGGTTGGGACCTTGCCCAAACCGAGCCTTTTAGAGCCACCTCCAAGCACCCACCTGGTCCCCAGCTACCCCAGTCCTGCCTGGCTTGCCCCTCACCCCCACCCTGCATGGAGTTCTGAACATTGATCTCCCACACCACCAGGCATTACTGAGGGGTGACTCAGGGGCTGGCTGAGAGCACCTGCCTGGCACTCTGCACATGCCGACGGCATATGCCTCCTGCCCAGCCCGGCATGCCCAAGGTCGCCGGAGTGTGCCAGGTGGGACACAGCTGTGCCTGGGAGGCGGGGTGGGTGTGGTGAGGTGATGTGGACATATCTGTGGCAATGCTCCACCCTCTGTGGCTCATCTCCATTACCAGTGTCATCATTAAATCATCACAATTATATATAATAACGACAATGACAATAACAAAACAGTAAGACCAGCTCCCGTGGAGCGCCTGTGCGTGCCAGGTGCAGTTCAGGGGCTTTGCATGTGGAGGGGTAGGCATGAGCATGCCCGTCTTACAGGTGAACAAGTTGAGGTGCAGAGACATGATGAGACCTGAGGGGGCACCGAGCCTGGTACTGCTCAGACCCACTCCCCTGCTCAGGCCATGAGTCCTCTGAGGAGTCACCAGGATGGCCTGGCTGCCCCCTGGGGGAGGGAAAGCATTTCCAGCCTGTGAAGAGACACACAGGTGCTGACAAAGCCCCCACCGGGCAGCTTCCGCTGGTGTTTGGAAGCCTGACCGCAGGACATTGGCAGCCGTGTGCTCAGGGTTGAATCCCAGCGCCACACAGATCTTGAGTCCAGCACACAGCATTTTTTTTTTTAAGTTCACACCAGAAGGGAAGACTGGGAAGCTACTGGCCCAGGCCTCAGGGACCCCTGCAAAATTGCCAAGTCCTGTGCAGGGTGGTGACGGCTGACACGGCACCTCTTCCAGTCGTTTCATTGATCCTCCCAGTGGATTTCTCAAGCATTCCCTGAGTTTATGGGTAAGGGAAGGAAGATCCTTGCAGATGAAGTAACTTGAAGAGGGCTGTACAGCTGGAAGTGGTAGATGTGCAGCCTGGGCCCAGATCTGCTGACTTCGGATCGAATCCTCGGGTCCTCACCTCTCCATGTCCCTGTTCTGTAACCTTCCCCACTCTGAGGTCTTTCCTCCCTACTTCAGATTCCTGGGATGTTCCTGATTCTTTCCTTGCCCCCATTAAAGGCATTGGGTATCAGTCATTCACACCTTAGTATGAGTAAGTTTCTGTCACTATGTTCTCTCTCCAAAAGTAATGGTCCTGCACTTTTTGTCTTGGATTGTAGAGACAGTCCTCTGTAAAAGGTCTGTCTGGGATCAAAGAACAGCTCAGAATATAAATAAAGGGGACATGCTTACCAGCCCACATATGGTTTTTTGTTGTTCTTAAAAAAAAAAGATTATTTATTTATGTAAGAGAGGGAGAGAGGGAGAAAGAGAGAGCATGAGCTCAGGGAAGGACAGAGAGACAAGCAGACCCCCAATGTGGGACTTGATCCCAGGACCCCGAGATCATGACTTGAGCCCAAGTCAGACCCTTAACAGGCTGAGCCACCCAGGTGCCCCGACATGTGATTTTTATCAGGCTTCTTTTTCTCATTCAGGGAGGAGTGCTAGGAACGTGGGTGAGTGAGGGGAACCTCCCCTTCCACATTTCTGGCCTGCCTTGAGCCTCGGCCCATCTACAGGACAAGCCCCGTGCGGACTGCTTCCAGAGCCATTTCACTCCTCATTCCTGCACTAGTGCCCTGCAGCTGGTCCTGGACTGGGTTTTGGGGGATGGCATGGGCATTCCTGGAGACTGGATGCGTAGTCTTGGGTGCTTCTTCACCACTTCCCCACCCACATGGCTCAGCTCCCCCAGTCCCGTGGCTTGGGGTCTTAGATAGGCAGCCTTTCTGTTTTCCCAAATCTCTAAAAACCCAGAAATGAATGCTTCTTATTATACTTAACCACACAGTAGCACATAAAACATCTGATAATTACCGAAATAGAGACATCTTTCCCTGTCTTTACCCTGGTAAATAAATTATTCACAGATCTCAGCCTTCCTTAAAATTCTACTCTCACGGGGGGACCTGGGTGGCTCGGTGGTAGAGCATCTGCCTTCAGCTCAGGGCATGACCCCGGCGTCCAAGGATCGAGTCCCACATCGGGCTCCCTGCAGGGAGCCTGCTTTTCCCTCTGCCTGTGTCTCTGCCTCTCTCTCTGTGTCTCTCATAAAAAAATGAATTAAATATTTTTTAAAAATTCTACTCTCACTGTCTGATCCATCATTTCTAGCACATATGCCCTCGGATGGGAAGAACGGTTACCTATTCTTCTCTAGATGTCAGAGGATGAAAATGATGAGCATTGCATGACTTAGATAGGAAGAATCAGGTGCGCCTCATGCTCATTATTACTATTATTATTATTAATTATGCTATTATTAATTATTACTTATTTACCACCTTCACACTGTCGCACTTGAGAGCCTTGCCAACAACTTGGTGAAGTGGGTAAAGCAGGTAGTTCTGTAATCCCAAGGAACAGATAGAAACATGGGGCACAGAGAGGTTAAGGGGCCTGAGTGAGGTGGCCCAGCTAACACAGGATTGATGCAGGACCGGAACCCTGGCCTCTCTGACTCCGGGATCTGTGCTCCATCGCAACGTAAGGCCTCCTTGACAGTGAAGTGTCGTATTTCTTTGGAGGCCTTGCCTTGATTCACTGCTCGCCTCTGATGGTCGGAGGTAACCGTGAACCCACCCCACCCTGGCGTCTCGGGCTGTCCCGTGTGCCTGCCGTCCCTTGTCTAGCCTGCTCACCCCGCCCTCTCTCCCCTTGCTGTCCCCAGGCCCAGTGTGATAGGAGAGTCTGGCAAGAATGCAGGAGAGGGGGATAGTCAGGTCAGGTGAGATCACTCCGCTTCTCCCCCTAGCTCACCGGCCCTTGGAAGGCCCCCCTTGCTCCTGGCCTGGCTTCTTAGGCAGCTGGGAAATGAATAAAGCATTTTGCAGAGGAGCCCACTGAGGCTCTGCGAGGGGTGGATAGAAATCAGCCGTGTGCATGGCCCGCAGGCGCTAAAATTCTACGTAGGTTTGCTCTGGGGCTCCCCGAGAGGGAGGACTGCCCACGGTCAGCCTTCACCAGTGCTCATTCCATACATTCCTGTGGTTTGTTATGGCCACACTTTCTCCAGCTGCCACCACACTGGGGTTGCCCGAGTGAAGCCAAGCCTCAGACCTCCCTTTAGAAAACAGGCGTCACCAACTCCAGGAAGTCTTCCTTGCTCTCCCAGCTGGCTAAGTAGTATCTCTCCACTGGGAATTTGCAAGGGTTTGTTGAAGCCTCGGTCACAGATCTCACTCTGTGACCGAGAGGGCTGTCCCCCTCCTGGTCCGTGAGCTCCCGAGAGGGGACTTGGGTGCTTTCTCCCTGCACGGTGCCAGGCACATTGTAGACACTCGATCCGTGTTTCAACCCAAGCTCTGCCAGTCAGCGATCGAGAGGAGGGTGTTTTGGAAGAAAGCAGGAAAGAGGGTAAGAGGTGAAGCTGAATGACCAGCTCAGAAGTAAACAGGGCCGGGGCGGGGGGTGGGGGGGTGGTGCATGAGGTCTCCTGTGACCGCTGGGCCACATGGAAGCAGATGAGCCATGTTAAATTCTGCAAACATTTAAGCAATGGCTTTTTATGCGATACAGACCATCCCCGTTTTTCCCTCAGTCTCTCCCAAACTTGCTCCACTAATGGGATCCGCATTAATTTTTTTCTTTTATATTAAGATAGTATTACGAGGCTATCCATGTACTTAATAACCATGTGATAGTCAACATATGCACTATCCTAACTAACCTCAAGTTTTAAACCTACACGGAGGGCATTACCACAGTCTTTCCCTCATACACTAGTAAGAAATAAATTTATATGTATGTGTGTGTGTGCATGTGCATATGCACACACTCCTGATATCTAATTGGTGGAGTTACCCCAAAGTGTACTACAGGGTTAAAATAGGAACTTTTTTTTTTTTTGGCAGTTTGTAATTGTCCTTCCATAAAGATTTTTCTGAAACTTTCTGCTCCTCTACCTTCTGCTGTTCTGCTGTTATTCCAGACTCTAGTCCTGGCTAGAACATCATTTTTTAGAAAGATTTTATCTATCTATCTATCTATCTATCTATCGTGCATGTGAGTGAAAGGAGGGGCAGAGAGAGAGGGAGAGAGAATATCAAAGAGATTCCCAGCGGAGTGTGGAGCCCGACGCAGGACTCCATCCCAGGACCCTGACATCGAGACCTGGCCGAAACCAAGAGTTGGATGCTTAACCAACTGAGCCACCCAGGTGTCCCCTAGAATATCATTATGCACAGACTTAAGGTCTGTTTATTTTAAGTGCAATTGATTCATAGCATGACTGCCAAGAGGTTGGCCTCCTCAGGCAACCAGAGATCCAATGTACCCCGTACTCCCCCACTGAACAGGTGGGTAAACTGAGATCCAGGACAAGGTATGGCTTCCTCAGTCACCTGTACATTACAAGTCACCTAAGTCTGGAGCCCAGAGCACAGGCCCAGGCCTATGGGTTCTAGACCTCCTTGTGCTTGGGGGAGAGCAGGGTGAGGTGCCTGCACCCAGCCTTCATCTGAGAAGTGGGGCAGGGAACATGTAGTTGTCTGTGCAGGGTGGCTGGTGTTTTACAGCAGTGCCAGGGCACTCTTGCCACTCCCCTCCCACCCCAGGGAGGGAATCTGGGGTGGATGATTCTATTCAGGGTTGTTACAGAGATCAGTACCATGGAACCAGGGACTGAAATAGTGTGTCATCCTGATTTCTGGACAGTGTGCCCTCACCTTTCCCTACGAGCTTGCCTGGGTGCCAAACACTCAGGTCCTAGCTGGCTAGGCCTCCATCAGTGGGCCTACAGAACGCCCACAATAGGCCTCGCAAAGTGCTGGATGCTATTTGGGCTGGGGGCAGAAAAGCTGGCCTGGGATTTCCTAGGCAGGGAGGAAGGGAACTCCCAGGCTAGTTGCTGTCTGCGTGGGGACCTGAGCAGGGCATACTGGCCAGCCTGGGCTGGGGGTGGGGTGGGGAAGGAGGGAGGGACGAGGTGATAGACGCAGGTGTGGCAGGTCCTGGGCAGAAGCCCACCTCGGTTGCAGATGAGGCTGTTTGGCTAGGGAGTCTAGAGGACCCTCCATGAAAAGCTGGGGGCCGCAGGACCAGGACATGAAGAGGGCCAGCGGCCTGGGAGGAGCAAGACCTGGGAAAGGCCAAGGAAGATTGACCAAGGGGAAAGGAGAGGATGGGGAGGCCAATCCGAGAAATATGCACGCATGTGTGTGCATGCATGTGAGTGTGCAGGTGTGTGTGTGTGTGTGTGTCTTAGGGAAGAGAACCAAGGACCAAGGTGGCCATCCAGATCAACAGGCATTTTGTCCCCTTTTCCATGCCTGGCTGCAGGGCCTGGACAGGGACCCCGGAGGTCAGTACTGGCTGTACAGATACTGCGGCCACCGATTTCATTTATGGTTTTCCAGAGCTGTCGATAGAGCAAGGGATTAGGAACCAGAAAGTCTGAGTTCTTAGTCTTGGGTCTGCTAATCATCTGACTGACTGAACCTCAGTTTTCTCACATGTAGAATGGGTCTAACAGCACCTAACTTACAAAATTAATGTGAAAAACACATAACATCCATCAGTAAATGTATCTTTTTATAATGCATAATAAGAAGCCTTTACCGAGCTTGGTTCTATCTCCAGGCCCTCCTGTGTCCCCAGCAGACCTGTGCCCTGGGACTCAGGACCTGGCGTGGTCACTGATATGTTACTAGGTCCCTCAGAGGCCCCAGCATCTGGGACAACCAAAGAGCGAGGGTGCACCAGGAAGCTCCCTGCTCCCCTCTTACCTTGATACATGGCCATGCTGTAAAAACGTACCCGGGCCACGCCGGAGCTGCAGGCCACTGCCTCTGATCCATCAGCTGGCTGAAGTGTTCCCAGGCTGGACAATCATCTCCCCCCTCCTAACCCTCAATGGACACCAGGCCCAAGTCCCTGGGCCTCGAGTGTTCTCATCTATGGGTGGTCAGGAGGGTCCCCAGTCTAGGCTGTGGCCCCTTGATGGGTGCTGGGAGGGGGCTGGGCTTCCACAGCCATTGGTCTCCACCAGCACCTGCCCCTGCAAGGCTACCTGGGCTGATCAGGACCCCGATGGCTCATTTCCCTGGTGGGAGTGGGCAGGTGTTCCCTGAGGTTCAGAGTCTGCCCCCCACCCTGTGGCTCCCCTCCACCGTGGCCTCCTGGTCTGTGGGCGCCATCTGAGCTCGGGCATCCCTGATGCAGCCCCATATTGCTCGGCAAGCATCCCCACCTGGCCACGATGTTGTCCCTCCCCGGCCTCACCCCTGCGTCTGCCGTGGGAATTTGCCCCAGAGCACAACGTGTCTGTGGCAGGCCAGTGGGCGTGGGCCGAAGACTCACACAGGTCTCACCCTGTCATTAGCAAGCAGGGTTCTTGTCTCCCAAACCAGGGCACGGACTCGGATTCTGGGTCGGCATCTGATGGGCTGTATCCCGGCCTCCTCCACGATGGGACCACGGCCCTCATCTCAGCCCATCCGGCTGCCATGGCCACATTCCATGTTCTTGCAGTGACCAGAGCCCCGCAGTGAGGCCTCTGGCCTCAGCCAGTCTCTCTGTGTATCTGGTCCAGATTCACTGCAGCAGACAGGCCCGCCTCCCTGGGTGAGGGGAGGAAGCAGCTCATGGCCTCCTGCAGGGGCTCTTCCTCATGATTTTGGCAGCTCTGGGGCGCCACATCTCCACGGGCTGGTGGTCTGCTCTGGGAGTGGGTCAGGATGTGGCTGACCCAAGCCTGGGGAAGAGCCAGTGTCCCCTCTATTGCCAAAGGCTTGGCTGGGTCAACTGCTCTGTACAGCTTTGGGGATGCGAGTCATGCCTCTGCTAAAAGAGGAAGAGAAACACTGTCCCTACCTCTTGGTACTGTGGTCACACAAGACCTATTACGGATCATCACAAAGTGGGGAAGGAATATCTGCAGGATTTTTCCACTCAGTAGAATTAATTGGAGAAAACTGAACTGAAAACAGGTGCAGGGGCACAGCGGTGACTCAGTCGTTTGAGCATCTGACTCTTGACTTCAGCTCAGGCCATGATCTCAGGGTTGTGAGATCGAGCCCCGAGTCCAGCTCTGTGCTGAGCGTGGAGTCTGCTCGAGATTCTCTCTCTGCCCCTCTGCCCCTCCTCCTGCTTGTGTGCTCTCTCTCTCTCTCTGTCAAAAAAAATGAAATCTCAAAAAACAAAACAAACAAAACAAAACAAAAAAGCAGGTGCATTGGGCTCTTCCATCCTGGGATCAGCGGGTTTGAAGGAAAGAATTTCATTTTATTTTAAATCTTCTAAAAATTAATTCCTAGGTAATACCCCTTCCTTAAAGACAACTTGGAAAATGCAGGAAAGTCCAGAGGAGGTGGCGATAAACCGTCCAGTCTCATTCCTCCAGGGCAACATGCAGCAGGAAAGCAATTTGCGATTTTCTTGAAGGATCACAAACTTTGATGTGAGTGATTCCCCATTACCCCCAACAGAAACTACCTGTTTTGTTGTTTCTCTTCCTCCCAAAGGACTCCAAGTGAGCAAAGGTAGTAGAACTGATAGACGTAGAGTACTGAAAAAATAGCAAAAGAAACAAGTGGGGATTAATGGGAATGACCCCAAGAAACCCAGCCATCAACCTCTTCCCATCAATGACAGCGGTGATGTTTGGGTTGAATATTTAACAGCAATCTATCCGTAGAACACACCAGGTCCCAGGCCCACAGAGATTGGGAAATGGGCTCGTTGCAAAAGATATAAATGGGCTTCATTAGAAAAGCCACAGCCCAAGCAGGTGTGGTCTAAATATCGCGCTGCTGCCTCCGGGGATGAGGAGAAGCCCCCGAGGAAGTGGTGTGGCCACTGCTCCCCGAGTCCCATCACCTGCCCACTCAGGCCAGCTAATTTTATTGGCCTTCGGTCTACTTTACCAAGAGGCTATGGAAGTATAAATAATAAAGCAAGAAAAGCAGATCCATTTGGCTGGTGCAGTGGATTTCTCCTGAATGTGCTGTGAGTACAATATCTTCTCTTTGAAAAAGCTCAGTGCTCTTCGTTTGTTTCTTTGGGTATTTTTTTTTTTTTTTTTTGTATACTCCATACAAAGTTTGCTTTTGGTTGTGGGAGGATGGAGTGCAGTCCCAGGGTGGGTGTCTTAAAGAAAATTCTGGAAGATTTCCGAATCCGGGAAACCTCTCTCCTGAAAAGTGCACTGGGCATTTTGGGGAGCCCTGATTAATTTTTGTGGATGTTGACCCCCCCCCCCCCCGCCCAGTGCTTTTCCTAGGCAAAAAACTTTGGTAGGGGTGAGAATGGGAGCTGTTCCAGGAGATAAGGGGGTCCTTCCAGGTCTGGTCTGCCCTTGCCCCATGGTTCAGGCTACACTCAGCCTTGTCTGTGGGCTGTTTCTATATCTTTATCTCTCTCCGAGGAAAGGAGCTGTCTCTACCAACCCACGATTTCGTGGAGAAAGGCAGGCCCAGCAGCCTGTTCCACACACTGTTGCAGAACTGCCTTAATGAGTTGGATTTGCACTCTGATCCATCAGAATGCATGTCGTGACCTCAGCTAGCTTCTTTGTCCTCTGGGTTTCCATCTCCCTGTACGGCATGAGTGGACCTGAGGTTTGCTGGTCACTCAGCCCTTCCAACCCATGTATCCCCTCATCCTGGAATGAGGTCACTGAGGGCAGGAGGAAGAGGCCAGGCAAAGAGCTGGAAAGTGCTTGAGGATCTGGAAAAGTCTGCGGGCCTGGCTGTGGGCATCACCTCCCAGGACAGAGAGCTCCATGTCTGGGCTCCAGGGAAGGCTAGGGGAGGGCATTGCACCAGCGCCCCTGTATCTGGCACAGAGTGAAGGCTCAAGATAGTTCTTAAAAGAATGAAGGCAGAAATCTCCAGGGCAAATTTGGGCTGAGATGATGAACTTGTGTTCCACCCCCTTTGTTGCCCAGGAAGGAGGCCAGAGTCTACCACCATACTCACTAGATTTCACAGGTCTCTCTCGTCCAGCAGGGGAGGAAGGCTATATCTCACCACCACCTAGTTCTCAACTTGCTTCCCAAAATAGCGTCTAATATGTTTAAAGCCATCTCCCCTTAAAATGACATCATCCCTTAAAATGGGTGGGCCCCAGAGCAGAGCTGGGATGCATCCTCAAACCCGGGGCTTTGGGGCTGGTCTTCTGGGATGCCAAGGCACATCTTTAGGAAGGGTCCCTCACACCCTAGATGCCCTCTGAGGGAAGAGCATTGAGTTTATACAAGTACCATGCCCTCTGTTGGAGACTTCTGGAAAGGACTGGAAGGAAACGGGTCTCAGAGGGCCTGGGGTTCCTTGGGGCAGGACAGGACACTTCAGTCCAGCCTGTGCAAGAGGAGGCTTCTCACTGAGAAGGAGGCGCTGTGGTTGCCCTGCTGGCAGTCACTCCTTAGGGTGCAAGCCCATGGGGAGGGCAATTTGTCCAAAGCACCCTACACTTTATAGTCTCACCTGCTCGAGGACAGACACTGCAGGAACTGGGGCAGTAACAAATAGCCCAAACTGCTCTGCACTGAGTAGTTCTGATTCTTGCTCCTGCTCTGTTTGGTGCTGCATTCCGTCTTCCCAAACCACCAATGATAGGAAGTATAAAAGGACATTTTTGTTGAACATGCTATCCTATCCCACTCTCCCCACTCCTGAGTCTCTTTGATTAGCTGATTCCAGTTACTAAGCTCATCAGGATGGTGTGAGGGGCAAAAGGAGAGCCCCCTCCCCAGGGACCCCCTCCACACATGCAGATGGTGGACACCTGTGCCCCTCGGTCCCTCAGAGGGCTCCTCACCTGCCTTGGGTCTGTCTTCAGGAGGCATAACTCCCGAGTCAGGGCCATACTATTGCATCTATTCATAAGAGAAAGGGATTGTTTTCTCAAGTTAAAAGGGAATGTGGGAGCAGGAGAGTCAGAGAGGAGTTACAATACTGATGGTAGATTTATCTGCCCCATGTGACCTCTACCGTGTTCAGGTCCTATCTTGTTCCTTTTCTTCCTGATTATGTTTATTTATTTTATTAGGGTGACAACCACACACACTCCAAACTAATAACCAACAAAGAGTTGCTCAACATGGGCAGCCTATCAATTTATTGGGAAACAACCAGTTGCTCAGCTGTTTTAATGAATGGAATAAAAGTTAGCCTCCTCAGGCATCTGGGACTGGTACCCATCTGACAAGTTTGAATCAAGTTTGGAGCCTGTGATGACAGCTGGAGAAGCCCAGAAATGGGGCCAGTGTGGGCTGTTTTGGGGGAAGAAAGGCTGGGCTGTTGGGACTCCATGGGGCAGGGCCAGGGGCTGATGGGGACCACCGTGACACAGGCTCATGGAGGTGGGGGAAGCTGAGACCCAGCCAGGGTGTGGTCGGTGTCTCCACAGCCAGGAACAGTGAGGTGATTAGCAACATCTAGCGGGGAGAAAGCCAAAGTATCACTCCCCTCACCCATTTAGTAGATGAAGACACTGAGGCTCTGAAGAGTTATTAGTCTTATTCTGGGTCAAGACACACACACACACACACACACACACACACACACACACGAGAGGACAAATATCCAGACTTCTAATTCCATAACCAGTTCTTATTCCAAAAACTCGGAGAAGTAGAAAAGACTTTTAGGGGCCACCGACTGAGCATCATCACTCTAAAAGTGTGTGGGGGTATGTGTGTGCTCGCCATCTGTGCCAGAAGCTTCCAGAAGCTTCCCTCCTCTGCTCTAGGTTCTGGCTCTATACCCAGACCAAGACTCGGCTCCCAGCAGATTGCCCAAAGACTTTCCATCTCACCTGACTGGTGGTGAACCTACTGCTGAGAATGTTCTCCCCACTCCTTGGCCGAGGTGGCTAACTTCTGCACTCCTGGGCGTTGGGAAATAGTGCCCATGCAGGCAGTGATCTACTCTGGAATGCAAAAAGCTTCTATTTTCATTTCTTTTCTTTTTTCCGAATTTTTATTTAAATTCTAGCTAGCTAACATACCGTGTGATGTTGGTTTCAGGAGTGGAATTTAGTGATTCATCACTTCCGTACAACACCCAGTGCTCATCCCAACAGGTGCAGCTTCTATTTTTAAACCAGGCCGACTCTGTAAACAGTCCAGCCCACTAACCTGAGAGATCGAATCCTTTCTACTTTAAACTTTCTTTCCTTTACCTGAAACATCCTCAGGGGTTTTACAAATCTTGCCTTCTATAACCTGTCTTCAGACAGCCCCTAGAACCCTTGTTCACCACCAGCTGTGTTTAACTTTTACTAAAATGTATGTCAGAAGGAGTGAAAGGTGCTGAGAGATCACCGAAGCTCAGAGGGGAGACATCCTTTTCAAATGTCACACAGCAGAAAGGCATGAGATCAAAGTCTGGAGTCCTCACTGCTTGGTAGTCCTGGAATTTTTTTATACACACCTGTATTTGGTAGGATGCTTTTGGCCTTGGGTGGTTGACTACGTAACTCACACTAGCACAGTTGGAAGTCTACAGGCAGGATGGGCTCCAAGTTTGCCTAATCTGTGGCTCCAGCTCTGACTTCTCTGCAAAGCCCTGCATGCATACACACCTTCCTGCCCAGGACATCCAAAGAAAGAGAGAGGGCGGCACCCCAAAATGCCATCACCTTCATTGTCTCACTTAAGTCATGTGCCCCTCCCAGAACAGCTACTAGGGCAGAGCCTCAATCAGTCATGTGACCTGGTTGGATTGGGCTCAACTTCTGAGCCACCCCAAATCAAGGTCCCCTTGGAGCTGGGGATGGGGCCCTGCCCCTGAGGCACATGGGCTGTCTAAGGAGGGGGAGACACCTAGAAAAATAAAGTTCCATTAGAAGATGGAAGCAATGAGTAGGAACCACTAGAGTTTTCAAACATTGGGTCAGAGCCTCTCTGAAGACCCTGTGTGCTGGGCTGAGGGTTGTGTCCACAAGACCCGGAGTGGAGGGTTTGAGGGAACAAAGAACTTGGTGATTCGGGGCACTCCCAGTGCAGGTTCTATGCAGGTGTTCATTCATCATTCATTTGGTCACCTGGAAAGAGCCTACTCAGTGCCCGGGCACCAGGTATTTAGCTGCGTGGACCTTGCTGGTGCCAGGTCCAGTTCCCCTTGGCGGGCGGTGCTGTGAGGGTTAGTTGCTAACAGCTCACAGCTTCTGTCCCCAATCCAGAAGACTCCAGAAGACTGGTGTGTTGGAGCCAAGTGACCCTAGAAGTTCTACCACAGGCCCTGCCTCCTGGAGGCAGACTAGCCACTGACAGCTGACCCAAAGCCCTGCCCCTCCTCTCTCAGGGTGGATTTTGCATGTGGTTGATGCTCTAGAGCCGTCTCCTGTGAAGCAAGCCAAGTCTCCATATTACATGGGACCCCATCCTTGCTTGGAATATCAACCTTTTTGGCAGCTCTCTGTAGCCTTGGGGCTAGGAATGAAGGGAAAACAGAAAAAGAAACTTTTGTCCCCCCAAAACTCAATCTTGTCGGGAGATGCTGAGCTGAGAAGTGGCAAAAGGAGCACCTGTCCTGGAGCCAGGCAGATGTGACTTTTCCTTTCTATAACACTGTCTCTTTTCCTGGAAAAGGTGCAGGGAAAGAAGTTTATTAGAGACCTGGGTTCTCCTGGGATGGGTATCCATCACTGACCATGTGATCTTAGACAAAGGGCTTTATTTCTGCCAATTAGTCAGGATTCTTTTGATTATAAGGGAAAAAAATCTAACTTAAACCAGCCAGTCCTAAAAGGGAAATGTATTGGCCCTTCTACCTTGGAGAAACCAGAAGTGTGTGAGCTTCAGGTAAAGCTTGATCCAGGGACTCCAAAGATGTCACCAAGTACATCTCCTCATTTCTCTCTTTCAATATTTCTCTCTTTTCTGTCCTTCTGTTTATGGCAACCATAGCCACATTTGGTTCTGGAACTATATCACCAAGCCGGACACCTTAGAATTAAGAGTCCTGTGCATTCTCAGGGAAGGATACTGACTGATCTGATTCTGGTCACTCACATTCCTTAACCAATCAGCGTGGCAGTGGATGGAGTATTCTGATGGCCTAGACCTGGTCACATGCTCACACTGCGGGGATATTCTTACCATGCTCCAATGGAGTGGAGGAAGCAGTTCCTCAAAGGAATTGAGATACTATAATTTGAGAGAGAAGAGTACAAAATCAAGAGCTGTCTTCTACACTCAGCTCTCTCATTGATGAAATGGGGACAACCATTTCTAGTTCTCTGGGGTGATTGCAAAGCATAAATGCCAAAATGGATGTGAAAGCATTTATAAACCACCATGTAAATCACATGCTAGTCACAGTATTGCTTCTTTAATCTGGTCTTCCTTGTGGGTAATATAGTGACAATGGGGTTGTTTTGTTCTTTTTTTTTTCTGCTAATCTCAAGTCTACTACTCAACAGGACAATCTCCAAGGAAAATGAACCCCATGCTGGGCCTGGGCCTACTTTTTGCTGGCCTTCTCACTGTAGAAGGTCTTCTGAATTCCAAGCCCCCCGCGAAGTATCGTGGACCCAAGAGCCAGATCCAGTCATGGAAGGGAATGAAGGCAGCCGAGGGGCTCACAAAGCGGAACACAGACTTCGGCTGCAAGCTTTATAGGAAGCTGGCTTCCAATAGCCCCGGAAAGAACATCTTCTTTTCCCCCTTGAGCATCTCTGCAGCCTTCTCCATGCTGTCTCTGGGTGCCCAGGACTCCACCCTGGATGAGATCAAGCAGGGCTTCAATTTCAGGAATATGCCAGACAGAGACATTCATGAGGGCTTTCATTACCTCATCTACAGGATGAACCAGGGCAGCCAGGACCTCGAACTACACCTTGGAAACACCTTGTTTATCGACCAGAAGTTGCAGCCAGAGAAGAAGTTTCTGACAAATGTCAAGAACCTGTACAGTGCAGACACTGTCTCCACCAACTTCCAGAATTTAGGAGATACTCGGAAGCAGATCAATGACTATGTCAGTCAGAAAACCCAGGGGAAAATCAACAACCTGATCAAGAACATAGACCCTGGCACTGTGATGCTTCTTACAAATTGTATTTTCTTTCGAGGTAAGGCTTGGAGCATGTTGGGAAGGATAAAATTTCCAGTAGATTTGGATTAAAGATCTGGTTGGCCACGTGCTTGCTCTGCGACTTTGAATTCATAATAATTAATCCATCAGAATCCCATTTGTTCTACCTGCAAAATGAGTGCCTTTATATATAACTCATTGGGCAGTTATTGGGACTCAAAGTAAAAATGCATGAGAAATAAATTTGGGGAAGTCTACATCCTTCTCCATATGTGCATTTTCATTATTACTGATTATCCTAACACAATGTTGGTCGTAGAGGTTGGAGTGGCATCCTTTCCCCCATTTCTTAGATAAAGAAAGTGTAATGTGGAAAGGGATGAATGGACTTTGAGTTACAAAGCCAGTGAATCAGAGTCAGGACTAGAACTCACTTCTCTTGACCCACAGGCTGTGCACTTTATGTTACTCCAAGTAGACACTCAGGATGGTGATGGTGTTGATGGTGGTGATGATGTGCCTCTGTCTCCTTGTCATATTTTGTAAATTCCCCAAATCTGAGGGTAAGGGACCAAAAAATAAGATGGAAAAACATTCCCAAATCCAAGCTTCATACCTACCACCACCCCCCCCACACACATACCACACATACACAGCACTCACATGCCACATGCACACACAAAGTTTGGCCAGAATGGCTAAGAAGCAGAGGCCAACAGCCCTCAGGTCAGGCAAGATCACTGTGGGGCTGTCAGAGACATGGTTCTGAATATGGAAGTTCAGCTTTCCCGAAATGCACAGTGAGACTATGGCCTAGAGGAAAAAAGCAATGGTAGAGAGGAGGTCTGGAGTTTTCTCAAGTCCCCACGTCACCTAGATTGTAAAAGCAATGGCAACAGTGATGCTGACGATGACTAGCATCCACTCAACACTCACTGTATGAGATCACTGAGCTGTGCTGCCTTTCCCACTCAGTCACACAGCAGCTCTATGAGGTACCTGTCAAAATCTTCATTCTTCTGACAAGGACGCTGAAGCCTAGAGGGGCTAAGACACTCATCTAAGGCCATCCTTCCAGAACAATGAAGCCAGAGTTGACCTCAGGGACTTGGTCCTCAGGGGCCCCTATGGGGGACTCAGAGGTTAGCAGGTGTGAAAAAGCCCAGGTCCAAGTTTATGCCTAATGGCATCAAAGAGTTCCCACGATCAAAGAGGAGGGGTCCAAACACCCAACTTTGAGTGTTCGCTGCTCTTCAGCAGGTTCTCAAAAGCAGCCCGTTCCATCAGTTTTCTCATTCCTACATGAGAACAGCTACTCCGGGACTGATGGAATAGGGTATTTACACTCACATCAGACCCAAACAGCTCCCACTAAGTATAACCCAGGCCCCTCTGCTGGGACACAATCCTCAGGAGCATCTGGGCTTCAGGTGGTCCACAGGTCCCCTCTCAGCTCAGCAGTTCTGGTTGTGGCTTCTTTGGGAACAATCAGACCCATCCCCATCTTACCAGGAGTTTTCAGGGCATGACACAAAGACAAGGACTCCTGGAGACCTGCCCTGACATCTCAGAGTATCCAAACCCCCTCCTTGAATCCATGTGGACAGAGACCAGTGGTTATCTGGGTCCAGTCACCTCTTTCCTTTCAGGACACTCATGCCACTTTGTCCTTCTCCAATCTTAAGCCAGGTGGCAACACGAATTTGATCCAAAAATAACTAAAGAGGAAGACTTCTTTTTGGATGGAAACCAGCGAGTGAGGGTGCCCATGATGTTCCGTGGGGGCATGTATGAGACTGGTTATGATGAACAGCTCTCCTGCACTATTCTGGAAATGCCCTACCAGGGCACCATCTCTGCCACCTTCATCCTTCCTGATGAGGGCAAAATGAAGACTGTGGAGGAGGCCTTGAAGGCGGACACTTTTAACAGATGGAAAAAATTAATCACTCGAAGGTACGAGGGTGCCTGGCACATGTGGCTGCTTCCTTCTTCCTGCCTTCCCTTCCACTCTTTGCTTCTTCTAGCCCAGATTTATTGAGCTTATATCCCCTGGCCAAGTCCTATTCTGGGATCCCTGGTGAATCTGTATTTTGGTAGGAAGTAGACCAGAAAAGAAGTCATAGGAATATAGTGAAACACTTTCTCTTAGAGGGAGATGCATTTATCACGAGAGTGGAGTGGACAGAGCAAAACCACGGCAGGCAGTGGTGGTGGAGGGACCTCCACAGAGCCAGTGGCTTGGAGCTAAGTCTTTAAGGCTGAACCGTGGCATGCGTGGATAGAAGAGGAATGATGGAATCCTAGGCAGAGAGAAACGTCAAGGACAAACACAGGCTGTCAAAGGGAGCTGTGCATTGTACACAGAGTCATGTTTTCGACTGTACTGTCATAACAAAACCAGCGAAATGTGTCCCAAATAAGTTATACTAATAATAGTTGAAGGACCAAAGTGAGTAAATATTTTTTTAAAACCCCATAAAATTAGATGTAAGATGAGCCTACAAAATTCTTCTCAGGCATTTGCTTACCAGTAGATTTTCTCAAGAAGGGTCAGGGCTGGGGACTTGGCAGTGTAGACTTGGGGAGGAAAGGTGTCTGGATGGTCACCTCCCTGCTCTGAGCACTGTCCCTTCTCCCTTGCCCCCACCATTGTTCTCCACTTGAAGAGTCTTTCCTGACAGCGTGGCTGACACACTGTCGGGAGCTGAGGAGGGTTCTAGGGGAGGTAGATACGAGGCTAGAATGGAGCTGGGGCTGCTATGGGTGCTCTTTCACACAAAACACACCCTCAGCAGTGGACAGAACATATCTTAGATATCTAAATTGAGCTGCAAACTCCATAAAAGAGGAATTCCTGTTCTGAATGCTTCAGATAAACTCACTATATTGGGGGGATGGGAAGAAGAAGCAGGCTAAATGGTAGGTCATCCCAAGAGGACTGCTATGCTTGGGGTCTGCACAGCACCCCCTGATCCTCCCTGCTGAAAAACAGGGCCTGCGGTGGGGGGAGGCAAAGTCTGGCCCCTGAAATAGGAGGAAGCATCTGGGTTCCAACCTTAGCTGAGACCCAGTGTTCTCTATGACATGGCCCCCTAATACTGGCCTCATAGGACTCTTGAAAGGATCAAATGTGCCTTAGCAGAGCATGACCCCACCGAGGGTACGTACAAATGGGAGGTTGTCTGTCCTTCCCCTTATAAGAGGCAGGACTCCAAGGTTCTTAAAAGATCATCTGGACTTCAGGTTCCTTGAGTGATGGGTGTCCTGCAGATCTGGTCCTCCTCCCTACTAGGTGGACCTCCAGGATGGCAGCCTGTTGGTTGAAGATAAAGCCACATCCCTCTTAACACAGGGACCCCACCAAGGGGACTGACAGTTTCTAACCTGTGCCCTACAGATTCTGAGTCCACAAAAGTGTCTTGGGGAGTGAGGGGTATAGAAGGTGAAGGAAAAGTGGGCTCCATGCCCACCACGCCTGCTTTATCCAGAAGTCCTGGCTTCATGCAACATGGGATCCAGAAGGTCGCATTTCCTTTAGTATTCAAATTATGATGATTTGAGAGCCTGCAATATGATTAAGGGGTCCCAGCATCCTCATCTCCAAGTTTATCCTGCCAATTTCCCATGGGGTCGAGCCTACCAGCAGACTAGCTCTAAACTGCACGCAGATGTTCCCAGAAGACTGTTGCAATCTCTGTGGCTTCAGGCCGGGGATCCACACTCCTCCCTGTGCCCCCTGCAAGTGTGAGATGGGCCCTTTGAGATTTCCAGTAGGCCAGCACAGGCCTTACTGGAGGTTTGGGTTTCACAGAACCAAAGTTTTTTGCAGAGTCCCAAGGATACTATGGAGCACAGATGCAACTTTCTGTGCAGGGAGTACAGGCTGCTCTTCTGGGCTCTTCTACAGCTCCTGTCCTGCCTCCCCCCACCACATCGGGACTGCAACCACTTCCCAATGGCCTCATAGCACCCACTCTGGTGCCCCCCCCCCCACTCCCTACCACCAAGAGTATATTTTTTCACACTGCAGACAAATAACAATTTTCAGCCCTAAGCAAGAGCATGTCACTCAAAAACCCTACTGTGGTTCCCCACTTCACTCAGGAAAAAAATGATGCAGCTTGCCTGATGCCTTTGCCTCCTTCAAAGTTTCTCAAATCTTCCCAGTGCCCCAGCATTCCTGATTCCTCCAAGGTGATCTGTATTTTACTCCCTTGCACGCACTGGCTTCTTATACACAGACTCCCAGTCTATATGCATCGATGCTCGTGGGCAGCTTTTCATTGTGTGGACTTTCGTGTCTGTCTTCCTTCACACTCAAGGGTTTTGCCTCTTCTGTTTAACACATGCATCTAAGCATCTGATGTGTATACAGGAGGCACTCCATTTGTTGAGCAAATGAATGAATGGAAAGGTAAGTCATTGGGCCTATGGTCGGTACTTAAAGCCATGACCCTAAATGAGGTCCCTCTGGAGGGAGGAAAGATAGAAGAGAAGAGGACTGAAGGGTGAGGCTTGGAGCATCACAGACAGTACAGGTGGGCGACTAGGTGGTGCCGGCAAAAGGTGAGCGGGGGATCTGCTCTCCGAGAGCTGTCTTTTGGGTCAAGCAAGCTGAGGTCAGCAGGGACCCCGGGAAGTGGAATGTTGAGGGCAAGGGCCCAAGTGGAGTGGGCTGAGGCTGTAGAGGGTAGAAGTGGAGCTCCCTGGCAGAGACAACTCCTTTCTGCTATGAAAGGAAGAAAAGGAATGACCCAGCAGCTGGGGAGGTGACTCGGGGCCAGTGGAGGTGTGTTTGCTTCTGTCGTGTAGGATCGTGGTTATCGGAGAACACGGTGTGTTCCCGAGGATGATGAAGCAGACACTGTTCCTGATGGATGGTGCGGAACAGAGAGGGATGCAGGCAGGAATGAGGTCCTAGGTAGGCAAGAAGGGACAGGGCTCAAGGCCGGGGGACAGGAACCCACGGCCAGGCCCAGGCAGGGGGCGCCAATTGGGTGCCACCCCCAGAGCACCTGAGGCCCTAACGGTGTGTGTGTGTGTGTGTGTGTGTAAGGAGGAGCACCTGCTGGCCAGGGACTGGGAGCACCCAAGCCCAGTTGCTTTACGCTCTTACTGCCCCCTGCCTGCTGTGATGAGCACTGTCATTTCGCCCAAGTGGCTTAGGGAGGTGAGATCATTTGCTCCAAGTCATGGAGCCCGTGAGAGTCAGAGCAGATCTGAGCTCAGGTCTGCTTGGCCTCAGTCCCCAGGCCCTTGCCACCTCTGGCATCCAGCCTGCTGGACCAGGACCGGCTCGGGGCTTGGGCAAAGCTGGGACTCTCAGGGGGATGACACCTTCATCTCTGCCACCAAAGGGGCCCTGAAACAGTGGGACTTGAGACCATTTCTGTGGGCGAGGGCTCTGGGGCAGGTTTGCTAGGAAGAAGGCACACAGTTCAGAGAGCATAGGTGTTTGAAGCCGGGGTCGCAGGGTCAGAGTCCCTCCTCAGTCTGGGGACAAAGGGTCTAAGACCTCCAGGGCTGGGAAGACCGATGTCTCATTCATCACCAACCCTGCGGCCTGCTGGGGAAAGCAAGGAGACCCTGCCACTCACTTGTCACTCCCATGTCCCCAGGGTCGTAGACGTGTCCTTGCCCAGGTTCTCCATCACTGGTAACTATGACCTGAAGAGGACACTCTCCTACCTGGGTATCACCAAAATCTTTGAGGAGCATGGTGATCTCACCCGGATCTCCCCTCATCGAAGCCTGAAAGTGGGAGAGGTAAGTCTGCCTGGCCTGGATGCCCACCCTTCCCGCAAGGAGCCTTCGCACAGCCCTGGGCCAGAGACCCTGTCAAGCAGCTGAGTGAGTCTTGTCCCACCACCAGCCAGGCCGGACCCCGATCCCGCTCTGTCCCTAACCAGCCTTGTCATCCTGGGAGAATCACAGAAGCTCCCCAACCTTCCCATTTCTAGGCTTTAAAGTTGGAACTATCAAGCTCCTGGTGCTTGTTTGGAGGTCGATTCCATGCAACAAACAAGTGATCAAGCCTGGAACATTTATCAGGCTGAGAACCAGTCTAGGTTTGACCCAGAGCCTCTTCCAAAGACCTCACAGCCTCGTTGGGAGTAAATTGCAAACATGCTCTACATGAGCAAGAGATGAGCAAGCCAAGGGCCCTGTGGTTTCTAGCCAGGCTGAACACCTGCCTGCTGGGGTGCACAGAGGACCATGTGGGGTAGGCCCCCCAGGTGTAGCAGGTATAATACAGGACACCCAGTTAAATTCAAACTTCAGGTAAGTGATGAATAATTTCTTTAGTCCAAAATATTGCGTGGGATAGGCTTATGCTAAAAATATCCAGCATTTATCTGAAATTCAAATTTAGCTGTCCATCCTGTATTTTACCTGGCAACCCTACTTTTGAGGGCATTGGGCATTGGGGGTGGAGACCATCTTCCAGTAGTAGGAGCAGCTGAGCCAAAGGCTGGACTGCAGGAGAGCTTGGCGACCCAGCCAGTGGGGATGGGGGGTGCTAAGTGGGAAGCTCGGACCAATCCAATCTGGGAGAGATCCTAGCTGCTAAGCTGAGCTGATTCTAGGCACTGATTAGGATTTCTTTTCTAGTTTGCAAGAGGAAGGAAGACAGTTAATAGAACTTTCTTGCTCTTAGGTTCTCCTGCCATAGACTTCCCATCAAGAAGAGTCAGTGCCAGCTGCCCCTCTCCTGTGGGCCTTTATTCAGTTCCACGCCTCGCTTCTCTTCTGCAGTTAGGTGTGCCCGTGGCTGTGATTCCTTGTACCAACAATGGCTATGGGCTGGCCCACTAGTAAAATTGTTAGGATGTCGTAGAATGAAATGCGTCAGTATGTGCAGAAGCCCAGCTGTGTCCCAGGGTGGATCACCGCAGCACAGATGGGGGTGCTCTGGGGTGTATCTGGGGTCTCAGTTGTTTCCGACCCCTCCTCACCCCAAATCTGGCTCCTTCCTCACCGTCTGTCCCCAAGGAAGCTGAGAGGAGGGTGGGCAGGCCTGGAGGCTTCTTAGCTCAAATGCCATCACCCCCTTTCCATCTAGTTAAGGTTCCACAGACTTCTTTCTGCCCTTACACTGCTCAGCACGTCCCTGTAATTCTCGGAAGGACAGCGAACCCCACCCCGTCCTCCCCACTGCCACTGCTGCTCCCCCAGCCTCATTATTCCCTTCATGCCAGCTCCGCTTGTCCTGCATCCTTCCGGCAGTGACAGCAGAAGAGCGAGGAGCCCCAGGGTGGCTGGCACCAAGTCACATCACTGCTGTGCTGGGCCACCCTGGCTGCAGCCTCTCCTTCCCGGGGCCTCTCGTGTCCTTGGCCCAGACTGGCTTGGCGGCCCTGACCTCGTTCCCAATTCCCACAGGCAGTGCACGAGGCGGTGCTGAAGATGGATGAGAAGGGCACAGAGGGCGCAGCCGGCTCCGGAGCCCAGACGCTGCCCATGCAGACGCCGCTACCCATCAAGTTGAACAAACCGTTTCTGGTGGTTATTAAGGATGATGTTGTGTCCACCATAATCTTCTTGGGAAAGATTGTGAATCCTACTGGGAAATAAGGGGGAGTTCCAGCTGGCTGCAGACCCCAGCGGCAGCCTGGGGCTGAAAATGTCTCACCTGCCTGAGATTGGGATCCCAGGACCTTCTAATCTAATCCCATGACTTCATGAGCTCCCCAGGCCACTGTCCAAACAGGCAGCACCACTGGCCCTGGTGTCTTCTGTGTCCCCCCCCATCCTCCCTCAGCCCCCTCCCAGCCCGGTCCAGCATCCTTGGGCTTAGATGCCCTACCCCCACCCACTTGGCTGCCTGTGATCTCCCCTCCCCGGAGAGGCAGACGGGGTTTGTGATTTAATAAATACACCCTAGTTCTGCTGTTGGTGAATAATTTGGGGAAGCTATGAGACAAGGCAAGCGCCTGGGCTTTGGAAAGAGAGAGAGACCTGGGTTCGAATCTTTGTAACAAAGTATCTTTGGGAAAGCCACATACCTCCTCTGAGCCTCTATATCTGTATTCCTGGAACCGGGTCAGTAATACACCCCGCTGGGGCTCTGAGAAAACTTGCATCCGGCTGTAGAAAAGCTAGTTCTGTTTGGTGAGCCCTTAGCCTTGGGTCTTTGATAAGTTAGGTCTCCCGCAGGATCCGCATGGGAGTTGTGGGCTCTCCAGGCATCCAGTGAGGTGGCAAAGCTGAGGTGGGGCTGGCCCGGCCTAAGAGGGATGGATCCTAGAGCAGCTGCAGCTAAGGATTCGCTTGCAAAAGAAGAGCCTGGGGTTTGAATGTGCTAGCAAGCTCAACTCAAGGGTGAATGGGGTGAATGGGGTGAATGGGGTCTGTGCATCTGCCCTAGAACCACCTGTGGCCCTGCAGGGTCTGCCCAGGGCCACTAGGGGGCACCTAGATTATGGCAAGGGGAGCCCTGGTTTCCAGCAACTGTGGGGGACTGCCGCTGCCCAACGTGTTTGAGAGGCGGGGATCTGGACTGGTGTGGCCCTGCTGAGCCTGAGCCGGCATCAGCTGTCACCCCCGGGTGTGCCTGGCAATTCACAGCATACCCTGCATTTTGCGTTCTGGTCACAACTCCCCTGTGGCCGGCCAGGATGGACATCCAGACGACAGGTCCGTATGCAGAGCAAATGAAGTGACTTTCCTATGGCCTCGTGGTTAGCCACAGGCCACAAACACTTGTCTTCTGGGTTAGGGGAGGGAGGGGCTCCACGTGGACTTGGAGGCCTGGCTAGTTGAGAGAGCCGCCCCCCACCCAGGCCCCTTCGGCAACCCCTCTTCCATCCTGGGCACACCCCCCCACCCCCAGGGACCTGGAGACCCTGTCTCCACACAGGCTGGCAGAGAAGGCTAGTTTACAGCGTGTAAGGGCTCGGATGGGGGAGCACCAGAGTAAGCACCCATCTTTGAGAGGGCAGGACACAGAGAAGGTTCAGACCCTGCGCCATCCTGAGGGGGCGGGAAGACACCAGAACACGCGGGAAGCCTCAGTGGTTGGCTCAGATGTGCAGCATTATCCACTGGGGACATGGGATGGCCAGGTAAGCCACTTAGTAGCTTGGTGGCTTGGACAAGTCACTGAACCTCATTTAGTAAAGGAGATAATGCCATCCACCTCACGGTGCCGGTGCCGAGCAGCTCTGCACGGGAGAGTGCAGAGCCGGGCACGGAGCAGGCACTCAGCGGAGAGCTACTGTTTCGGCCTTCTTCTGCCCTCACTCAGGCCTCGGACATGACCGGGTCTTCTCTAACAAAATGATGCTCCAGGTGCTTGCCTGTGCTATCCCCTCTCCTGGGAATGCTCTCATCCTGCTAATGAGCCCCTGCTCATCCTTTAACAGCCAGTCCATTATGACATCTTCATGAGGTCTTCTCTACCTTTCTGGCCTCTTCCGAGCAGCCCTCCAACAAAGCACTCACCTCCACGGCTCCTGGGTCTGAATTTCCCCTCCACCCCCATGTGGGCTGCAATCAACCCTGCATTAAACAATGACTTATGGGCCGGCAATCCATGCACAGGCTGCTGGTCCAAACAGATCTGGCCCCTGCCTTCAGGACACCCACATCTAGTGGGAGAAACAGCTGCGAGTCGCATAGACACGCCCATGCTTTTCTGATCATGCGCTCCAGTGGGCATGATGAGAGACAGCCGTGGGGCAGCCCGTGTGGCTAAGCGGTTTAGCGCCGTCTTCAGCCCAGGGTGTGATCCTGGAGACCTGGGATCGAGTCCCACGTCGGGCTCCCTGCATGGAGCCTGCTTCTCCCTTTGCCTGTGTCTCTGCCTCTCTGTCTTTGTCTCCCTCTGCCTGTGTTTCTGCGCCCCTCTGTGTGTGTGTGTGTGTGTGTGTGTGTGTCTAATAAATAAATAAAATCTTAAAACAAAAAGAGAGAGAGAGACATCCGTGGGGGCCTTCGAGGGTATGGAATGGGGGCTCCAACCAGGCTGAGAGAGCTCTGAATGCTGGGAGCTTGTCTGTTCTTGAACTGTCACTATTAATTAAACCTGCATACAAGTATGTTTGTCCCAGTGTGGTCAGCAATCTAGAAAATGCTGATTGGTCTTTCACAAGCTCTAGTACTTTATTGATCTTCCCTTTAACCAACTTTATTCTAAAAATGACCAGTGTGCCTCTTGAATATTTCTTATATGATTTCCTACCTTCACAGCCATACATTCATTCTGCGCTACAGAAATAAAATTCTTCATGGGAGAAAAAAGAAGAGGGGAGAAGCTTGGAGTGGTAGCCAGGGAGACTACCCAGCAGGGGGGACAGCCTGTGCAAAGGCCCTGGGGTGGGAGGTTGGCAGGGACGAGAAGCTAAAATGATATTAATGCTGCCAGCACAACAAAATAAGTCAGGGGGAGGTGGGCAGTGAGGCTGGAGAGGTAGACCAGGGTATCAGGGGTCACAGGGAAAATGCTAGTCCTTAACCAAAGAACTATGGTGAGCTGTCACTGGTGTTACACTGGAGTGTAACATCCCGTGTGATTCAGGCACACTCGTGTGTGGTAAGTGTCCTTCTGGCTGCAGACTGGGCATTCCGAACCCCAATCCCCAGGCCAGGCCACGGAGAACATGCTCAGCGTGTGTTTGCTGCAAAGAAAGATGACCACAGCAGTCACCTTTGCTCTAGACACACCAACCCCCTCCCGTGGTTCTTCCAAGCGCAACCTCTGCATTGCACTTGCTCACACCCTTCCGCCCTGCCCTGCCCAGACACTCTCCTCGTTCCCCATCCTCCAGCACTCCCATGAGCTCCTTTCAGAGTGTTACTCCTGCTTCCAGAAAAGATGGACTCCAACCTCTTCTAAGAAGCCTTCATAGGCCACATGTTGTGGACTGACTGACCTCATGAACAAATAAACAAGTAAATGGATTTTGCCTTTGAAGTAAGTGACACTTACTACCTGCCTCCCACGGGACTGGCACCGCAGAGGCTCTGTCCCCCGCCTGCCAGCCCACAACCCTTCGAGTCGGTGAGATCATTCCACTCTACTGATGAGAAAACCGAGGCTTGGGTAGACCACAGAACTTGCCCAAGTTCCCACGGCTGGAAAGCCACAGATCTGGGACTAAATGCAAGTCCTCTGAGCATATCAGTTTTCATTAGTCCATCCACCCATCCAGTAAATATTTGCTGAGTGTCCACTCTGTGCCAGAGACTGTTCTAGGGGCTTGACACACATCAATGAACAAAACATACAGAGCTCCTGGCCCTTGCCGGAGGTTCCAAGCTAGTGGATGGAGGCATATAATATACCATAGGGTTAACAAATGAAAAAGGACGTTAGGTAAAGCAGGAAAGGGTGATTGGAGGTGCTGGTGACGCTGGAGGTGGTCAGGTAGGCCTCATTGAGAAGGTGACACTCAAGGCTGAGATAGTGGATGTTGTGATTCTGTTCTCCATGGCCTCTGTGGTACAACCAGCTTCTGGAGACTTCTGGGGCCCCAGAGATACCCACTGTGAGTGTACTTGATGGTAGGAGAAGGATTAGCCCCAGACAAGAAGGGAAATAGCCAACGTCAGGGTCCAGAGGCAGGACCCCTGTAATGTGATCCAACTTGACCTTTCACGTAATGCAGAAGCTTTCTGAGCAGGTGGCTTTCCAAATGCATGCTGGGTGCCAGGAGGCTGGCTTCCTGTATGCCCAGGCTGAGGTCATTCACGTCGGCACACACCAGAAGTGACAAGTTGGTGAGCTGACCAGGATAATGACAGGCAGGAAGCCCTGCTTTGCCCAGACACTGACTACAGGACTTGGACAAATACCTTCTCCCTCCAGGGGGACCGTTTCCCATCTGGGCAGCATGGGGTTGCCCTGGATGATCTCCAAAAGCCCCTCCATCTCAGACAGCACTTTGGCATCCGTCCTGTTAATGATAGAGGCTGCTCCAAAGTTCACCCACCTATTCCTTGCTCCATGCTTTCATTTAGCCAACAAATACTTATTAAGCATCTCTTGTGTGCCAGGCAGGGTGCCAGATGTGGAGAAGCCAGGTGAGAGCTTAGAGACCCATGGCCGGCTCCCTGCCCCCCTCCCATTCAGGCCCAGCTGGGTCAGGGTGTGACACTAGGAGTGTGAGGCCGGGGCAGGGGAGGGGGCGGGCAGGGGGTTGGCTTTCTCTTTGGGAAACATGCTCTCTATCTCCATTCAATTTCCCAAATTTCTTTCATTCTCGAATCTCTGTTGCTAGTGTGGCTGAACCCTTATCTCTTTTGTGCTCTTACACACTCAAGCTGGATCTTGAAGTCAATTTCTGTTTTTTAAAAAGAGAGATTTGTTCAAACAGAAAAATTAATATCGCCACCATATATAGAAGCCCAGAAAATGTGCCACAGGTAGAAAAGAACTAAAAACACACATAACCCAATCGGGTGATTCAACTTCACCAAGAACCTGACCCTGAAGCCTGTTCTGTTTGGTTAAAGAGGGAAGAAAAGAGGCAAGCGGCGGCCACAAAGACCTCTGTCTGCCCAAGGCTCCAACCCAGGACACCGTGCTGCCTGGGGTGGGGTCTTTCATGTCGGGGACTTTGGCAGGGGCCTCCAGGCCCTGGAGTCCAGACAGGCTCTAGGTTAAGTTCCAGCTCTGCCAATGTGTTCGGTTGGTGACAAGAGGCAAGACACTTAGTTGTGCCCAATCCTGAGTTTTTCCTCTCTGTTCATCTCAAAGGATACTTGGCGGGGGCGGGGGGGGTGACATGATGTTATGTGTGTGCGTGAACCTACTTTGCACGTGGGTGGCACCAGCCGCGTCAGCGGTACCTGGTATGAAGGCATCCAGGGCCGGGAGGAAGGCCACTGAGGGGGCTTCTCTGAAGACTGCTTGTCCTTCCAGCACAGGTAACCTTTTGTCTATTGTTTCTCTTGGTGTGATGTGAACGAAGGCATCTGATTCCAAGACTCGGCTGGGAAAGAGTCCCTCCTGGATGAAAACCCCTCTGGAGCAGGAAGGCTGGGTGTTCTGCAATGTTGAAATAGTGACCTCTTTGCCAAAACCAACAGAAAACAAAGGAGCAATTAGATCGAGCTCCTCAGGGCCCCAGGGTCTGTCTGCATCAACCCCCTTCCCCATCTCCACCCTCAGCTTAGCCAGGATCCTAAAAGTCATGCGGCCCCTCCAGGCAGGCTAAGGAATGGGCAACGTTGCAGCAAAAGAGTGTGGGGAGCCCTGGGGAGCACTCTCCCATGAGACAGGTGCTCACGTCCACACTGGGTATTGTTAGGTCCCTCTTGGGGGGCTTCTGAACGATAGCTTCTGGTTAAGATGACATGGCAAGTCCAGCTGTGAGGCATCCAATCCACTTTACAGGTAGAGCAAGAATAGGTAAAATTAAAAATATATATATTAAAAGAAAAAACCAGGGGCACCTGGGTGGCTCAGTCGGTTAAGCGTCTGTCTTTAGCTGGCTCAGAGTCCTGGGACTGAGCCCCACGTCACGCTCTCTGCCTGGTGGGGAGCCCGCTTCTCCCTCTCTTCCCTAGCTCACACTCTCTCTTGCTGTCTCTGTCTCTCTCTCTCTCTCTCAAATAAATAAAATCTTAAAAAATAAAAATAAAAAGAGAGAAAAAACTATGAGGATGTCAATAGATTGAAAAAGTGATATGAACAAATCATAAGAGGCTTTTAACTCTAGGGAACAGACTGAGAGTTGCTGGAGGGGAGGGGAGCAGGGGGATGGGGTAACTGGGTGACGGGCATGTGAGGGAATGAGCACGGGGTGTTCTGTGCAACTCCTGAATTGCTGACCTCTACCTCTGAAACTTAAAAATGAAAAATGTGGTGTGAAGTTCTGTTATAAATCAGAAATGGGGAAAAAAAATCAGAAATGGAACAGAAGCATAAAGATGTGTGGAGTAAGCAGGAGATCTCACAGCCAGGGACAGAAGAATCTAGAGCAGGCCAGGCATGGCCAGAGGGGCTCCGTGGAGGAGGATGGGCCTGGGATAAGGCTCTGTCTTGATGGGACCTTGGATGGACCCATGGGATCTGCTCCTGATCTGTCGCTGCTGCAGCAGCAGGCTTGGTCTTATAAATTTGGGGAGAAATGGGCCTTTGCTTTACCTGGGACCTGAGGGGGGTTAGAGCCGGGTAATCTCAGACAGCTTCCCTCTGGGGCCTGAGCAGAAGTTGCACCAGGAGGAAGCACCCAGCTCCTCTCGCTCCTGTTGGCTCATCTTTCCCTGGAAAGTCTGACTCAGTGGCCCTAGGTGGGGCCTGGAAATGTGCATTTTAATGAGAGCCCAGGCTCTCCTGACAATTAACCAAGCTTGGGAAACTCCGTGCTTCAAGACGCCAACCTGTTTCACCAACTGGAGGCCTTTACCCAAGTCCCCGGGTGTGGGCCGGTCAGCAGAGCCTGGCCCCTGGGGTTCCCTGCATTCCTCCCACTGCCTTCCCACCCCCTCGTCCAGCCTCGTATACCCTTTATTGTTCTCCCTCTGTCCCCATCCCTCCCGGATGGTAGTCCCTTCCCAGGTCCAGTCCATGCACTCAGGGAGACAGACACGTGAGGAGGTAAATTGTTGTGGTTTGCTCCAGGTATTTGCAAAGGGAGGGCCCGGCTCTCTGTGGGATCTGCAAGACTGTGGAGTGGGAGGTCTGGAGCTGGAGCCTGCAGGACAGCAAGCAGCCTGTCGGGAGGGGAGAGCCGTCTAGGCAGGCCGAGAATCAAGGGCGACCCTACAGCTCAGGGGAAGAAATGCAGGGCTGCATTCCCTTTGCTGTATTGTAGTTTACATACAGCAAGTTGCACAAATATTTCTGGCTACTATTTCTTCCAGACTTTGTCTCTCCCACCCCTGTCATGCCTAGGGCCCCAGCTACCCATCTGTGAGACCACTTGCATTTGTGTCGCAGATCACGGGGGCTCTGTTAACTTTCCCCTGTTCCCTCTCTTAAGTTTGGACAGTTCGTATTGTTGCATTTTCAAGCTTCCTGATCTTTCCTTCTGCCACTTACATTTTCTCTTAAAATTTTTCTGGCCTGGATTTTATTGTGTTCTTGCAGTGCGGCGACGCTTGTTTTGAAAGCCGACTGAAGTACTTGCAGAAGTTTTTCTTTAATCCTGTCCAGGATTTTATCACCTTTTCATGATCCTATGTTCTGTTTCAGATACAGTGTTGTTAAGGTGTCTAGGGCAGCTGCAAACTACAGTTACCTGAGCCTTCATGTCAAGATGTGCCACTTATAGGGTCTTTCCTGAACACCTTGGGTGTTCCTGGAGGTCCCCTAACGCTGCCCGGTCAGAACCTCCCTCCCTCCCTGTGCCATGTGAACTCTGGGAGTTGTTGTACTTACATCTTCATGGCAGTTTGGGGGTTTCTCTTTTGCTCTGGGACCGTCCTTGTGGATTGTCACTTTATGCGTGCAGAGCTGAGCATGTAGCTTTGCACCGAAGCTAACGCGCACTTTGGCTACCTCAGCTGTCCCAAACTCGGATCTCCGTCCCCAGCGCTCGGCCAGTCTGCCAGGTTCTGCTTGGGCTTTCCTCTCTGGAGCCAGCAAGTGTCTTTGGACAGAAAAGTGGGAAGGTCATAGGGCTCCCCGAATTTGTCTGCCTTCTCTGCCTGTTGTCCAGTGCCTAAATTATTTCACATATTTTTTTCAGCATCTCAATTGTTTCATGTATTTTGTCCAGTTTTACTTTTTTAAGATTTTATTTTTCTATCTATCTATCTATCTATCTATCTATCTATCTATTTATCTGAGGGCTAGAATGAGAGAAGAGAGCATGAGCAGGGAGGGGTAGAGGCAGAGGGAGAAACAAACTCCCCGCTGGAACCCGATGTAGGGCTTGATCCCAGGACCCTGAGATCATGACATGAGCCAAAGGCAGATGCTTAACCGACTGAGCCACCCAGACGCCCCAATTTTCCAATTGCTTATAGTTGTTCATAAGTTCAATGTCAGGTGCTTCGTCTTGGCCAAAATTGTAAGTCAACTCAAGTGTTATGCATATATATATACACACACACCTGTGTATCTAGCACCTTAAATAAGACCCTGCAAGAGTCTTTCTTGCTCATTTCCAGTCAGTATCACTCCTCAGAGGTAAATTGCCTGTTTAATTTACTTCAATTCACTGGTTTATCAAACACTTAAGGGAGCCCTTTGTACCGGCCAGCCAGTGGTGTACAAGGAGAACAAGAGAGGCAAGTTCCCGGATTTGTTTTATTTTCCATCAGGCAAACAAATGTGAAATTATGACCATGATAAGTATTTCGCTGAGAGGTTAATGGTACTATAAAAACATTTAAAGGGGGGAAATTTTCCTGACCCTGACCCGAGCCCTCCAAGAGAGCTTCCTTAAAGGTGTGACATGACACAGGACCTAAGCAGTAGAAAGGAATTAATTTGGGAGGGGGGGGGGAGTCTCGTGAAGGCTGGAGAGTGAGTCAGAACAAAGATCGTAAGATGAGGATCATAAAAATGGACCAAAAGCCTGGGCATAGCATCCTGAGCAAGGGGCTTTGAGGTCTGTAATGAAGCTAGAGGGGCCAGTGGGGCCTGGGCAGTGCAGGTTGGATGGGAAACCTGTGCTCTCTCTGGGAAATGGGAGGCTACTCAAATAGCTGGAAATAGGTAAGAGATGTGTTGGTGTGGGGAATGAGGAAGAAGGAGACGCAGGGGTGAGTTCTGGGCTCAAATAACTAGGTGAGTACTGTCCACGGATGCAGATGTTGAAAAAAGGTCTCAGTTTTGACTTTTATGGGGAGATGGCATTTGGGAAAGAGTCTGAGTTCTGTCTGGGTTTTACCGAGCTTCAGATTCATTTGCACAATCAGGAGGAAATATCAAGGCGGTGGTTAGAAATATGGAGTTCAGAGGAGGAAAGGTCTGGCCTGGGGATTAAAAATAATAAGGAATGGGCATCTCTAGTAAGGAAGCTGCAGGCGTGATGAGGTGGGCTGGAAGCAGAGGAGAGACCACGGAGCAGGTGCTGAGGCTCAGGGGCCGCACCAGGACTGGGAGCAGGGGGTCGCACAGAGGTGAAAAGGGAGGAGGAAGAGAGGAAGAGGGGGGAGAGGAGGAAATCAGGAGCTCATGGGGTCACAGAGTCATAGGGAGGGACTGGAGAAGCAGCCCAGGGTGGTCTCCAGGATCAGCTGCTACTGGGGACACAGCTAAGATGAACCTGGCCATGTTTGCAGGTGGGTCCTGTTCCTGTGGACCCAAAAGCCAAACTGGCTTGGGCCAAGGGTGAGCAGAGGTGAGACCATGAAGGTTGTGAATACACAGCTTGTGAGAATTTGAGCCGAGATGGGGAGGACAGAGACAGGGAGCAAAGGGGAGGTTTGCATCATGTTGTTGGTAGTGGTTGGTTTCTCCTAGTGGGCGAGCCTTGACCGTGTTTAAAAGCCAAAGGAAAGGATGTAGTTGAGGTAATTCAGAAGAGAGGGGTGTGAGGGTCCTGCTATGGATATAAGGGATGCTCTCCGAAATTATGGGAGGGGTGGAGGGGAGGGGTGGGAAAGGGGAGGAGTGCTGGGAGCATGGGATATGTTCCTTTTCTGAGGGTCTGTCTTTCATGGGACATGGGAAGCAAGGCGGTCTGATGCACACGTGCCAGGGTGAGGAGACCGTCTTCAGAAATAGAAGATTGAGAAATTCCCTGTAGCCAATGGGAGAGCGAGGTGTTGGTGCTCTGTGGCCAGACAGATAAGGATTGGGGACTGGGAAGTCACTTCGGTCCACACTGTCTCGCTGAGCCACCTTCCCTCTGGCACTTGGCAAAGACGGGACAGACAGGTGGGTTATTTCAGGTTTGGGGCCTTGCCAGAAGTGTGTGTCACAGGGAGTGTAGGGTTTTGGAATGGAATGAAGCCCTTTGACACTCAAGCTAAATAGGGAGGCAAATGAAGACAGGGCAGCGTAGGTAGGCGGAGGGCCACGTAACCTTTCCAGGAACCTGGAACAGCTGTGTGCTTGAGGATGAAGCTAGAGAGGTAAGTTGGAGCCCAGCAGAGAAAGACCTTGAATGACAGGTGCTTGGCCATTCCTCCCAAGGTCGGTGGGGAACCACTGAGGAAGCTGAGGAGGTGAGTGCCACATGAGCTTTGCATCTAGAAAGCTCCCAATCTGCAGTGTGGATGAGTGACCCTGCTGAGAGCCAAATGGGGGATTGAGCAGAGGAGAGAAGATAAAAGGTAGGATGAAGGCGGTGGCTCCTGGGGGAGAGGGACCCAGACGGGAGCAGGTGCAGGGGGCAGGTGAGAGAGTGTCCCTCTCATCGAGATGGACAGAGCCCAATGGCAAGACTCACATACACCCCGGCCACAGCTGTGTCACAGCAGGGAGAGAGTGAGGAGGGAGAAGGGGCTGCCATGGGATGAGTTGGGATGAGCCATGGGATGAGCCATGGGAGGAGCTGGGGATAGGGAGAGGCCAGGTGTGGAAGGAAGTTGGACTTTAAGAGCTGAAAGAGTAAGCTTTCATCAGAGCTTTTCCTCAAGAGCATAAGGATCTGCCCCTGGAGGCCCATGGCCATAGAGCCCTTTGGGGTCACTTCCCTGAGGCCCAGAGAGAAGCAGCAGCTCCTCTAAGGTCACAAGAAGGCCAGGGCCATGAGGGGCCAGGACACTTACTAGCTGACTGCCTGAGGGGCCACTGGTGCAGGCCGGTCTCCCCTGCTCAGTCTAGGACTTGGGGCATGAAGTCAGACACCCTCGGTGTCTTGTCACGGCAAGGCCGTGTCTGCTGATGGGGATGTGGATCCTCTGGGAGGCAGAGCCAGTGTTGACAGGTGCCCGGAGAGGGATCGAGGCCCCCTGCTGTGTGGAGGTCCCTCATCGTTGGGCCTGGTGGCGACTCCTTCCCCCTCACGCATGGCTGCCTTCCTCTTCCCTCAAGCCCTTCCCTTCCCATAGTCAAGAATAGCCGGGGACAAGCCTGCCCCTTCACCCTGCTTCCAAGAGAGGAATGCAAAATCACAACAGCCACAGGGGAGAAGCAGCTTTGACCTCATGCCATCTGCACGCCCGATACTGTGCTGAGTGTTACACAGACTCTCTGGGCCACCCTTTTCACAGACGGGGGTGGGGGGAATCAGACCACAGCTCACAGGTGGTTGTGCAAGGCTTGCATTCTTTACACAGAACATGGTTGTGTGGGAGACGGGTGGTCTTGCCCTAGGCTCTGGCCCCTGCCCGGCTGTTGGGATCAAGCGCTGGGACTGCTAACTAATGCCAGTCCCACCGAGGAAATGTCAAAGACCTGATTGGCTTTATTAAGCAATGCACGACTCGGGGAGCACCCCATCCAGCTCCGACAAGGTGAACAACATGGCAAGTTTTCACAGAAGGGGGGTTTTTGGCAAGGAGGTTGTTGGCCAAAGAAAGAGATTGTTCCAGACCAGGCATTTTGCTCCAGAGGGAAAGGCCAGGGGTCTTCCCACACGATGACCTCTTCTCCCTGTAGGGGATGGAGAGCCCATATGGCAGACTCAGTGAGCTGATGGAAAAAAATCCTGACAGACTGGTTAAGGCCACATCTCTGGGGGGGAGGTGGAAACTGCAGCGGGGTTAGGTTTTCAGCCCAGTTGGGATATCCGTGTAAGTGAGTGTGTGTTGGAACCATGGTTTCCTCTTTCACACAAACCACGCTGACACAGCAGGTGCCTTGCCCATCAGAGCTGTCCTACAGACCCCACATTCTCACCCCCAGCCTGTCACAGAGTTCATCGACTAGGAGAAACTAGGGTCTCCATCCCACGTGCCTCCTTTGTTCACTCCCTTCCACCCTGGTGTAAACCCCTTCCACTCGGGCCAGAACACCAAGCGTCTCCTGCCACTCCTACCCAGCGCATGGTGCCCGGGCCAGGGAGAGCACTGAAGGACACACGTGGCTCCCAGAACAGTCCTTGGGAATTCTGTTCGGACAGAGGCCTCCTCTGCCTCCCCTCTGTGGATCCCATGGGCAGAATCAAGCCTGTACATCCCCCCACAGTGTCCCCGTTTCTGCAGCCCGCCTCACACTCCCCTGCTACAACACAAAAATCCCCCAAATAGATAAAGGGAAATGGAGATAGATTTGCAGTTTCCCAAAAGAATTACCCATTGGGCAAAAAGATTCTTCGCATTGTTCCTTTGGATTTTAATCACATCTGGTATGATCCAGTATTACTCAATTTGCATAAATTCAGTTTTGACCAAGAGGTTGTTGGGAGCATGGCTATGACCTTAGACTGTCCCGACATAGACAAGTGACCTCATCACACTTGATCTTCTGAATGACTAAATAAGGTCCAGGCCAGGCCATCATCCCAGAGCAGAAAAAGAAAACCATAATCCAGAGAAGCTGAAACTCGCCTACCGTGAGCATCAAAGTTGAAAGCAAGCCCAGCCCCGTCCTGTCCCAAAACGACCGGAGTTTCCAACTGCCACCAGGTCACCTGATCCAAAATGCTCCTGGTGCCTGGGTCTAGCTGGATGAGGCAGGCAGGGGGCAGGCAGTCGCTGCCTGAGGTAGACCCACCAGCAACTAGCCAGGACAGCCCGTTGAGGGACACTTGACATGCCAGCCAATGCCCGTGGCTGGGGGTGAGCAGCAACAGCAAGGAAAGGGTTCAACACAAAAGGGACCAAGATTATCTGGAGGGATCTCTGAGGGGCAAGAGGACGCTTCTGGCTGCTAAGACTGGGACATTGCAATCTAGTTTCACTGTCTTACTTTCCAAACAAGACACCTATGAAGCAGAAACAGCAAAGAGCGTGGGATCTGAGATTCCGGACTTAAGACCTGACTTTGATTCCCAGACGGAACCCACACCAGCTGTGTGGCGGGAGGTAAATTGCACAACCTCTCTGAGGCCTGCTTCCTTGTTTATAAACTAAAGGCAGCAATAATACCTGCATCTCGTTTATGAGAGACAATGAGATTATGTGAGGGTTAACTGCTCTGTTAACCGTCCCACGTGTCCCCAATCTTTTTTTAAAAAGATTTTATTTATTTATTCATGAGAGATACGGAGAGAAAGAGGCAGAGACACAGGCAGAGGGAGAAGCAGGCTCCCTGGGGGGAGCCCAATGTGGGACTTGATCCAGGATCAGGCCCTGAGCTGAAGGCAGACGCTCAACCACTGAGCCACCCGGGTGTCCCTACACGTGTCCCCATTCTATTGAGAACAGGGTGGGGCATTGCAAGGTGTCTGATTCGGGGGCCAGAGGCTCAGCTTACCTTCCCTCAGTGGTTCTCTCCTCTCTTACAGACTTACTTCATTCCAAGATGGCATGTTCCTTTTATCGACTTTTCCTCATTGTCAGCATCTCCGCTCCAATCTACTGTGTACCCCCTCCCCGGGCCCCCAGCAAAGGCTCCCCCTGCCCGTCCTCCACAAGGAGCACCGCCGCCTCCCAGCTGTCTTCCAGCAACACCAACTTCGCCTTCCACCTGTACCAGAGGCTGATCTTGAAGACTCCAGACCAGAACGTCTTCTTCTCCCCGTTGAGTGTCTCTGCTTGCCTGGCCATGCTCTCCCTCGGGGCCCGCTCAGCCACCAAGACCCAGATCCTCCAGGGCCTGGGATTCAACCTTACACACCTGCCGGAGTCCTCCATCCACCAGGCCTTCCAGCACCTGCTCCACTCACTTCGAGTCCCCGGCAAAGACCTGGACTTGAGGATGGGGAGTGTCCTCTTTATCAAAAAGGAGCTGTGGCTGCAGACAAATTTCTTGGATGACGTCAAGAGGCTCTATGAGTCAAAAGTCTTTTCTACAGATTTCTCTAGCTCCTCTACTGCCCGGGAGAAGATAAACAGCTATGTGGAGAAGGAGACCAAAGGGAAGGTGGTAAACTTAATCCAAAGCCTTGAACCTCTGACGGTCATGGTCCTAGTGAATCACATTTTCTTTAAAGGTAAGACGCTGAGAGGTTGATTTTGTTTTTTGTTTTTTTTAAAGATTTTATTTATTTATTCATGAGAGACAGAGAGAGACAGAGAGAGAGGCAGAGACACAGGCAGAGGGAGAAGCAGGCTCCATGCAGGGAGCCTAATGCGGGACTTGATCCTGGGACCCCAGGATCACGCCCCGGGCCAAAGGCAGGTGCTAAACCACTGAGCCACTCGGGGACCCCAAGAGGTTGATTTTTATGTTAATGTTTGTTTTTTTACCCTGGTTTAATAAGCAAGCTAAACAAACCCCAGATGGCATAGTCAGGTAATGGGAAGTCTGAACTTGGACTTCCCATTGGAATGAGCTGGCTGCATGACCGTGAATACCTCCTGCTTCCTCCCTTAGCTTCAGTTCATCGATTACGTTGGGGGCTCATTCAGCTCTGTCTTTGGTTAGCCTGAGTATGTGTCCATTGGGGTCACTGGGCAGCCCATGGGGAAAATCTTCTGGAAATTAGCATGGGAGTAAGACCTCATCTCTTGCTACTAGCAGCAGCCCTAGTGGCCCCTGAAGGTTTCGAGGAGGGACACAGAGTTCTCTGAAAACCCAGCTCAAGAGGTAAATCCAAAAGCCAGAGCACTTTCATAGGTGTGGAAGTGCAGACACGCCAGTGTAACTGCCATTCACATCCCCTGGACATCTGTCTAGAGCTTTACAGTTTACAGAGACACCGTGCTACTACAGCATGGACATGGGCGTTGAAGTCAGACAGCCCTGGGTCTGAATTCTACTCCGCCCCTTACTTGCTCATGATCCTGGGCAGGTGCTTTACAAGATCTATCATGTATTGAGAGCCTGATGTGTGCGAGTCTCTCTGCTTACTGGATGGATGATGACAGAGCCAACTTCAGCAGAGCCGTCACCAACACCACCGTATCATCCCTCCCCCTTCCCCTCTCTCCCCTTCCCTTCTTTTCTCCCTCCTGCCATTCCTCCTTCCCCCATTTCTCTTTCCCTCTATCCACCTGTTCACCTTCCACCCATTTATCCATCCATTCTGTAAGAAGGGCGGGAAAGGAAAAAGAAGTAATATGCTCTGAGCCTCCTTTAAGTCTCCTGTTTTTTATATAAGTTATTCCATTTTATTTCATCTTATTTTTTAATTGAATTATAATCCATGTACCACAAAATCCACCAAGTTAAATTGCACAATTCAGTGGGGTTTGGGTTTTAGTATATCTACAAGGTTGTGCCAATACGGCCACTTTGTAACTCCAGGACATATCAGCACCTCAAAAAGAGACCCCTATCTGTGAGCACTCTGCGCTTCCCCTAGAAACAAGTAATGGACTTTCCACCTCTATAGATTTGCCTATTCTGGACATTTTATATAAATAGAATCATAAGTGCAGGGTTTTACTTGGACATAGTTTTTAATTCCTTATACCAAGGAGCGTGTTTGCAGGATTGTATGGCAAAAGTATGTTTGGTTTGGGAAGAAACCACTAAACTGTCCTCCAAAGTGGCTCTACTATTTGTGTTCCCACTAGCAGCGTGTGAGTCCTTGTTGCTCCACATCCTCGCCAGTATTTGGTGGTGTCATTGTTCCAGATTTGGGCCATTTGAATGGGTATCTTGTGGTATCTCATTGCTGTTTTAATTTGCATTTCCCTGATGACATGTGATACAGAGCAGCTTTTCATCTTTATCTGTCATCTGCATATCATCTTTGGTGAAGTATCTGTCATGGTTTTTGGCCCACTCTTTTAATCCAGTTGTTTGTTTTCTTATTTATGTTTCAAGAGTTCTTTGTATATTTTGGATCACAGTCTTTTATCAGGTGCATCTTTTCAAATATTTTCTCCTAGTCTGCTGTGTGGCTTTTCATTCTTGGTCTTTTATGGAGCTGAAGTTTACATTTTAATGAAGTTTGGATTTCTTTCAGGCATCATGCCTTTGGTGTTATATCTAAAAATTATTGCCATACCCAAGCTCATCTAGTTTTTCTCTTATATTATCTTCAAGGTGTTTTATAGATTTGTGTTTTATATTTAGTCTGTGATCTATTCTGAGTTAATTTTTGTGAAAGATATAAAGTATGTATCTAGATTCTTTTTTTTCTTTTCATATGAATGCCAGTTGTCCCAATACCATTTGTTAAAAGGACTATTTTTCCTCCATCATGTTGCCTGTATTCCTTTGTCAAAGATCAGTTGACTACATTTATGTGGGTCTATTCATAAGCTCTCTCTTTGTTCCATTGATCTGTCTATTCTTCACCAATACCACACTGGCTTGAGTACCATAGCTTTATAGTAAATCTTGAAGTTGGTTATTGTCATTCCTCCAACTTTGTTCTCCTCCATCAATAATGTGTTGCCTATTCTAGGTCTTTTGCTTTTTGGTATAAACTGTAGTGTTAGTCTGTTAATATCTATAATATAATTTGCTGGGATTTTGATTGGGATTGCATTGAATCTATAGATCAAGCTGGGTAGAACTTACATCTTAACAATATTGAGTCTTTCTACTCCATGAAAATGGAATATCTTTCCATTCATTTAGTTCTTTAATTTCATTCATCAGAGTTTTATAATTTTCTTCATATAGATCTTATACATATTTTGTTAGGTTTATACCTAAGTATTTTGTTGGATGCAAATGTAAATGGTATTGTGTTTTTAGCTTCAAATTCCACTTGTTCACTGATGGCATGTGGAAAAGTAATCGACTTTTGCATATTAACCTTGCTATAATCATTTATTAGTTCAAGGAGTTCTTTGTTGATTCTTGGATTTTCTACAAGGACAATCGTGTCATCCGTGAACAAAGACAGTTTTATTTCTTCCCACAATGTATATTTTTTATTCTTTTTCTTGTCTTATTACATTAGCTATAGCTTCTAGTAAAATACTGAAATGAAGTGGTGAAAGGGGACATCCTTTTATTATACATGATCTTAGTGGGAAAGCTTTGAGTTTCTCGTCATTAAGTATGATGTTAGCTGTAGGCTTTTTGTAGGTATTTTTAATCAAACTGAGGAAGTTCCCCTTTATTCCTAGTTTGCTGAGAACTTTTATTATGAAAGGGTGTTGGATTTTGTCAAATGTTTTAGCTTCATCTATTGATATGATTAATTTCTCTTCCTTAGCTTCTTGATGATGCGTTACATTAATTTATTTTCAAATGTTGAACCAGCCTTACGAACCTGGGATAAACCCCATTTGGTTGTGGTGCATACTTATTTTTATACATTATCAAATTTGATTGCTAATATTTCATGGAGCATTTTGCATCTATGTTCATGACACATATTGATCTATAGTTTTCCTTTCTTGCAATGTCTTTGTCTGATTTTGGTATTAAAGTAACGCTGGTGGGACGTCTCCATGGCTCATCAGTTTAGCGCCTGCCTTCGGCCCAGGGCATGATCCTGGAGTCCGGGGATCGAGTCCTGCATCAGGCTCCCTGCATGGAGCCTGCTTCTCCCTCAGCCTGTGTCTCTGCCTCTCTCTCTCTCTTTCTCTCTCTCTCTCTCTGTGTGTCTCTTGTGAATAGATAAATAAAATCTTTAAAAAAAAAAAAGGTAATGCTGGCTTTATAGAACAAGTTAGAAGTATGTTCTCTACTTCTATCCTCTGAAAGACATTGTAAAGAATTGGCATAATTTCTTTCTTAAATGTTTGGTACAATTCACTAGTGAATCTATCTAGACCTGGTGTTTTGGAAGGTTATTAGTGATTGTCAATTTCTTTCATAGATATAGGCATATTCATAGTGTTTATTTCTTCCTTTGCAAACATTGGAAAATTGGAATATTTCGTCTAGGTTATCAAATTTGTGGGCATAGAGTTGTTTATAGTACTCCTTTATTTTCCTTTCCATGTCCATAAGATCTATGGCACTGTTCCTCCTTTTTTTTTTCTTAACGATTTTATCTATTTATTCAGGAGAGACACGGAGAGAGAGGAAGACAGAGACACAGGTAGAGGGAGGAGAAGCAGGCTTCCTGCAGGGAACCCAACTCAGGACTCAATCTCAGGACCCTGGGATCACACCCTGAGCAGAAGACAGATGCTCAACCACTGAGCCACCCAGACATCCCTGTTCCTTCTTTTATTTCTGATATTAGTAGATTGTTTTTTTTCTTGGGTATGGTCCATACTTTCTTTTTATGTCTCATATTTTTTTTGTAAAAGCTGGATTTTTAAAATTATGTAGTGTGACAACTCTGAAAATCAGATTCTTCCCTTCCAAAGATTTGTTGTTTTCACTTGTTACAATAGTTGTTTGTTCAGTGATTTTTCTGTATTATTATTTTTTTTTAAGTCTATAGTTCGTCATGTGTGGTCACCGAAGTGTCTTCTTGTTTAGTTAAATGGTTAGCTATGATTGGGCAGAAATTTCTTAAGTGCCTAGAACAAATAAATCTAGTCTTTGCTGAAGACTTTTGCGCGCACAGTACAGTATGCCATCAACACTCAGCCAGGAAGTTTATAACTCCAACTCAGACTTCACTTTCTGTTTATGCAGACCCTCAAGGTCAGCCGTAAGTATGAACTTAAAGCCTTCTCATTTTTTTTAAATATACATTCAGCTTTATACCTGCATGTAGCTTCTAAATGCCCAGGATATATTGAAACTTCCCAAATATGTCTCCTATAGACATCTTATTCCTTAACTTTACCTTTCAGAATTTTTGATCACTTTATTGTTTGATCTATTATCCTCATTCAGACAACCATGATACTAAAACATTTGCCTGTACTTCTTTCTTTCTTTGCCTTTTTTTTTTTCACCTGTACTTCTTTCTAACAAAAAGTTCCAACTCCCTGGGAAGAAGGCCTTAGGCACTGAGTGAGCACCAATCAACCTTGTAAGTGGGGTCTTCCAGGTAACTACCAGAGAGGTCAAGTAATAATAATTGTTTGAAAATGAGTCTTTGAAAGACCTCTAGATCAGTTCTTCCAATGGTATTGGGAATACAGGCTGGTGTTTTTCAAGGCTACTGCAGAGCTAGAGAGCAGGGGATGGGACTGGCACAAATTAAAATGACCATGAAATTGACTGTTCTTATTGAGGTTTGGCCATTTTTCTTGAATTTACTCTCCCCAGGTTGCTGGAAGCCTTTAGTTAATTTCAGAGTTCCAAAAGAGTTGATTCTGGACATCTTTGCCAGTTTTTTTCATTGTCTTTTTGATGGGGGAAATATGCAGAGGTCCTTACTCTGTCACATTTGCACATGCCAGCCCTGCCCTGCCTGTCCTGTTAACCTTTGTGATTAGTCTGTTGTTTGCCCTGTTACCTCCTGCCTCCAGCAGCTGCAAAATTTATCACAGCTTGTGACTGCTTTTGACTAATTTCCTCTGAGAAATAGCCTTTTTTACTGGTTGAGCTCCAAATCAGATCAAATACAGACAGTTTAGCAAGTGATGCCTTCCAGGGAAGCACAAGACAGGTCAAATAACAGTTTTTTGGGAATGAGTCTTTGAAAGGGTTCCAGCCCTATTTTTCCCCCCCTCAGTGGCTGCTAGCCTGCTGGATTTCACTGCAAACACAGGCTATTATTTTTCCAGGCTATTATTGAAGAGTTAGGACAAGAGGAATGCAAGTAGGACAAGTTAAAATA